>NW_005871077.1:2807559-2894625 GCF_000147115.1 Myotis lucifugus
TGACAGGGGGCAGTGCCCCACCCCCTGATCGGCCCTGCTCTGTGTGTGACAGGGGGTGGTGCCGCACCCTCCCTATCGACCCTGCCTTGAGTGTGAAAGGGGGCGGTGCCCCAACTCCCCAATCGGCCCTACTCTGAGCGTGACTGAGGGTGGCATTGCAACCTCCCGATCCACCCTGCTCTGTGCATGACAGGGGGCGGCACCCCAACTTCCCAATCAGCCCTGCTTTGAGCCCGACCAGGGCTGCACCTAGGGATTGGGCCTGCCCTCTGCCACCTGGGAGCAGGCCTAAGCCAGCAGGTCATTATCTCCCGAGGGGTCCTAGACTGCGAGAGGGCACAGGCCGGGCTGAGGGACCCCCTCTCCCCCCCGAGTGCACAAATTTTTTTGCACCGGGCCTCTAGTTAATAATAATCAATATAAATCCAGGGAGGCGCATTCTTTTACTTGCAGGGGATGTTATTATACCTACAAACCCAAAGAAACTGTATAAATTACTTTTAAAAATAAAAAGCAAGTAAAGTGGCAGGATATAATATAAATATACAAATATAAAGCAAGTTGCAGAAAATTTGCAATATAATGTTATTTTTATAAAATAAAAATACTACATGTGTCTTTGTTAATATAAATATGAATATATGTTTGTAGGAGAATGAAGAATACAATAGATAGATCACTTGATTTACCTCAGAAGGAAGAATTTGTAAGAGACTAAGGGAATAAATCTTTTTTTTTATAGCTCTATGTTTTTTGACAATGGAGTTTAGTCCAGCAGTAAATAAAAAATCAGAGAATCTTGCAAATATTTTAAATCTTGTCTAAGTCTCCATTAAAATTTGGCATGTTTTAGGCTACTGACATAGGTGTATGCATAGAATAAAAAAATATTTTGTTTAGTGGGCTCTGGTATGAGGGGAAACTAGGCAGTCATCTCCTGCCATCAGCATGGCTTTTCTCTTCAAAACCAGTTGGCACTCTTGAAAATATTACTCATTACAAATTTCTCTTTTTATAAGATAATTGAAGGTGGCAGCCAAAATGCAAATCTGATGAGGCTCACTTATATATCAAGGTTAGACCGAGGCTTATTGCACACAACAAGGGCTCCACCTTTTTAATGCCTAAAAATACCGATCAAAAGAACTATAGAGCCCCTGCTTCAGTTTTAATGACATTTAAATCAGATTCACACAAACCTTATTTTAATATGGGTAACTTTGTTATTAGAGTGCAACTCTCTGCAGTATATAATATTAAATATCAGAACATATTAGGAAGAAACTAAAATGGCTGTGAATACTTAATATAAAGTAGCCCTTTTAATGATTGAAGGACCAACTTTACAACACTGGAGAAATTCTCAGAGGAACAATTGCATTTGGAGGGCTGCTGAAAGTTTATCTGAGAGGATATTTTCAAGTTATCCCAGAATTTTTTTCTTATCTTCTGTAGTCAGACACTAGAATGCCTTATCTGATGATACCTCACTCTGAGTTTTGCAACGGATCAAGTCATGGCTTTTGCTTAATATTAGTTTTATGCATTTTGTGACTGCCCCCAGGAACTTTGTGCTATATCATGTGTCTATGTATGACTTGTGGTTAAGATGCTGTGGAAGAAAAAAGCTATTTCTCAAGCCTTTGGGGCTCCAAACAAACCTAATGATATCTTTGAAGCCCTGTCAAAATTTTTCTGGACAAATGACCATTAATAAAATATTGGTAGGAATGTGCATTCATGATGCCCATGACACAGGATTCACAGTGGAATTCAATGGGGGGATGTCATGGGGGAATCAGTTATTCACCATCCAGCACTCTATGAGAATGAGAATACTATATAATAAAAGCTTGATATGCAAATCAACTGAACAACCGAACAGCAGAAGGACGATCTGGATGACCTTCTCGACGACCACGCTATGACACACACTGGCGTCAGGCCATCCAAGGTGGTGCAATGTGATTGGTCAGGGGGATTGGTCAGGGGGCCCTGCCATTGCCCCATGATCGCCCCACAGAGGGAGGCCCAGGCCACCCTCTGTGGAGCGATTGATCACGGGGCTCTGAAGAACCGGGGAACCAAGGGTGGGGAGGGGGGGTGGCAGCAGATGCAGGCAGCACCAGGCCAAGGCGGGTGTGTGTGTGTGGGGGGTGGGGGGCAGGGCCGCGAGGCAGCTGGGGCTGTGAAGGCCTTTCCTTGCATGAATTTCATGCATTGGGCTTGTAGTTATTCA
This sequence comes from Myotis lucifugus, assembly GCF_000147115.1. Lineage (NCBI taxonomy): Eukaryota > Metazoa > Chordata > Mammalia > Chiroptera > Vespertilionidae > Myotis > Myotis lucifugus. Next base: position 2,809,799 of record NW_005871077.1, read on the forward strand.
TATAACTCATGAAAAGTACTAGCATATATGCCTTACTTTGAATATTTGAATGTTCATGACAAAGTTCTGATGTTTGATCCTGAAGTTTCTTAGTTATCATTAGAACATCAAGGAAACTACCAACTACTTCAGACCTTTAAAACTAATAATTTGATCCTGGCCACATTTGGCAAGTATATTTAGAATTCTGTATATGGAAATTTTAAGAGGTAAACACCAACATTAATGTGTTAAGTATACTTCAGACAATTAAAACTCCAGCTAAAGGGAAAATAAATTGTTCTAAAAAAAAAAGTCTCTTCCTAACTTAATTATTAAAAGTGATGTCAGGGAAAAATGAAAAATGTAAGTTATCATCTAGTCTGCTTGCAAGATAAATTCAAGTAATATTGTGGCAGAAAATTCCATCTGGAAATTTGGGAGGAAATTTCATATTTGCCAAGCAATCCCTAAGAGAAGATTTGGAGAACAAATTTGATTTGTTATAACTTCCAGAAAATTCTTTTGAAAATTTTTGGATAAAATAGGTTCTTATTTTACCCCGAATAAATGAGCAGGCCTTGGATGCCCTTATCCAATTTTTATTTACTATATTTGTGAAACTTTTTTCTTTTACAATATAAAATTTTATATTAATGGCTCTGAAAGCAAAGCAGCATGATAGGCTTGATGTTAAAAATGCCCTAGCTGGTATGGCTCAGTGGATAGAGCATTGGCCTGTGGACTAAAGGGTTCCGGGCTTGATTCTAGTCAAGAGCACATGCCCTAGTAGGGGGAGTGCAGGAGGCAGCTGATCAATGATTCTCTCTCATTATTGATGTTTCTATCTCTCTCTCCCTCTCCCTTCCTCTCTGAAATCAATAAAAAATTTATAGATAAATAATAAATAAATAGCCTAACCTGGCTGGTGTGGCTCAGCAGTTGATCATTGACCTATGAACCAGGAGGTCTCTGGTTCAATTCCCGGTCAGGGTACATGCTTTGGTTGCGGGCTCAATCCCCTTGGGGGGTGTGCAGGAGGCAGCTGATAGATGATTCTCTTTCATCATTGATGTTTCTATCTCTCTTTCCCTCTCCCTTCATCTCTGAAGTCAATCAAAATATATATATTTTTTAAATGGCCTACGTTGTGTTCTTGCTCCCAACTCTTCCAAACTCTTGCTTCTAAAGAAAGCTCAATAGCCAGCTCAATATGCACATAAAGTCACATAACTAAGATTGAAATGTAGGTCTCAAGTTAAAAATTAAATCTTTCTTCTCAAATACAATTGCTTTTATTTTGTTATATTTAATTCTACAATTTCAAATGGAATAAAAAGAAACCATAGTTTTGAAATAAGGAAGTAGGCTAAAATTCTTGCCTCATTTTTGCTACTTATGGAATACACCTTTATGTGTAGCAATATAGAAGTGATTGCAATTTCCTGTATACATTGTGTATTTTATGCTTCTGTGCCTTCTCAGATTATGCTTTCCTTTTCTAAAATTCCCTTTCCCTTTCCCAGTTCGCATGGTTCAGTGGTTGGGTGTTGACCTGTGAACCAGAAGGTCACGGTTCAATTCCCGGTCAGGGCACATGCCCAGGTTGTGGGCTTGATCCCCAGTGTGGAGTGTTCAGGAGACAGCCGATCAATGATTCTCTCTCATCATTGATGTTTCTATCTCCCTCTCTCATCCTCTCCCTTCCTCTCTGAAATCAATAAGAATATATATTTTTAAAAATTCACTTTCCCTCAACTTTTTAACTAAGCTAATTCCTTCTTGACCTTCAAATCTCAGAGCAAGTCAGTCATTTGCTCTAAAGAGCCTGGTTTCGATGGAGTAGCCTTTCTTTTACTCTCCACAATACCCTACTCAACCTTTTATCTTAGCCTTCCCACAAACTGTGTGCTCCATGATGCCTGGGACCAGGATCATACCTTATTTGGTTTTATATGTGCAGCCACTCTCAGAGGGTCTATGGCATGCTAGTCTTTCAATACACATTGGTTGCCTAATATTTATAGGTAAATACATGCAGGTATACATGTCACAGAAAATAAGTAGAGAGAAGTCAATGATTAACTAGGTAGTAGTGATGGTGGGCAGTCAGGAATGAGATACAGAAGAGGTGACACCAAACAGGATTCTAAAACTGAAGAGGCCATGCCACATAGAGGGCAAAGTTGAAGGAAGCCTGAGGGAAGAGACTCTCAGACAGGGAAAGAGTATGTGAGGGAAGAAAAAAAAAAGGAAGAAGGGAGGGAGGGAGAGTGAAGGAACAGAGGAAAGTTTTTAGCAAAGAGATAAGGAAGTATAAGGAGATTTAAGTCAATGTGGAGTAGTGAGAACTGTGGTAACCTGGAAGGTGCATACCTCATTTAAAGGAGCCATTACCAAGCTTTTATAGATTCTTTTCATATAGGAATTTGGAGCCTAATATTACCATAGCTTCTTTTTTAACAGAAGCTCATAATTGGATAGGAAATCTCCCAGTTTTTAGATATCAGTAGGTAACTTAATGTTTTAACACAGGCTGCAGTGGTTCTCAACCTTTGGCCCTTTAAATACAGTTCCTCATGTTGTGACCCAACCATAAAATTATTTTCGTTGCTACTTCATAACTGTAATGTTGCTACTGTTATGAATCATAATGTAAATGTCTGATATGCAGGATGGTCTTAGGCGACCCCTGTGAAAGGGTCGTTCGACCGCCAAAGGGGTCGCGACCCACAGGTTGAGAACCGCTGGGTTAGAGAGTCACATCCCTGGGCTGAATTTGTCTACTGACTTCTGTTTTATGTCCAAAGCAATAAGCATGTAAACTGTGGAAAATGAGCTGTCTTGACTCACCAGGTCAGTGGTCAGGTGGTGGTGTGGGAATGTCATAGAAACACCCATTTTTATCTCTGTGAAGTTTCCCAATGATGAGAAGCGCTCTGATGAGAGTGTGCTCTCATTGCTAACATTCTCTATCAGTGTGAGGCCACTGCTGAATTTGTGGACAACCCTGAGGAATTTCACATTCCTGAATGAAATGGAAAGATCTGGAAAAAAAAAACCTCTAGATTAATTTTACACTCTGAATAAATCTCCAGGGAGAAGGTAAAGGGGGAACAATAAATGGTTCAAGGACAGAAATGTGGGGACACTTTCAGGGCACTTGAAAGGAAGAAAAGGAAGAAAGTAGAACAAGAAAAACAAGGAGAGTTTGCCATGGAAACAGAGGGAACAAGGCCAATGAGGTCATTTATTACAATTATGCTCAGGTTATATAGCACATTTGTTTTTTATTAATAAAATGACATGAAAAGTAATTTTAATGACTATTAAATTATTTCTTCAGCATTCTTTTGCATGTGGGTTCAAGAGTTAACATTCCCTAACAAATAATACAGTATGAGAAAAGAGATTTGGGGCTAGTTTCACATCTGCTTTATTTTAACCTTTCTACACAGGAAAAACAGTCCTGATGATTTTTGCCCAGTGTTTAAACTTGGAATTGTCTTACCTAGAACTGAAAGCCCTCACACATGATGAAATGAATCTTGTGGTGTTGAAACTTCGGAAACCTGGCATAGAATTTTCTTCTTAGATTTGAAATTCACATGAGAAATATCTACAATTAGTACACAAATATGGGGAAGTGTTCAACCTCATTAGCAATCCAATATATACAAATCAAAGCAACAGTAAGAGAGCCTGAATAGTTTGGAATAGTGCTGGTTTCTGGTGCTGGCTGCTTTGCTGTTACTTCTACTTTGAAACAGTGCTGTAGGTTGTACGTTTGGGACAAACCCTATAGAAAATAATTTGGCAAAGCATTTGAAGAACCACAAAATATCCTGACTCTGTAGTTTTTGGAACTGAATTTGAAATCTATAAAATATGAGAAAAACTACATATATAGGGATTTTTGTGTCACCTGTAATTACAAGATATCAGGTGTACCTAAAATGGCTATTAATTAGTTCAGTATATTATTGAGGTGGATGTCCCTAGAAGCAGAACCTGAGATGGGGGTTGTTGTGCAGTGATTTAGTGAGAGTTTTGCCAGTAAAACCTACAAGGGAGTGAGGGGCCCAGGATGGGATTGAGGAAGAAACGAAGTGAATATGTGAGTTCAGTTGAAGTCAAGCCTCAGCCTGAGTCAATGGGGAACTCTGAAGTGTGAACAGCCCCACAGATTAAGCCCACCTTGAACAAGGGTGTGGCATTTTTTAGGTGTCCCATTGGTTAAAAGTTGTCTCTAGGGGGAGAGCAAAATCATCCCTGCATTTCCAGATGAGGCAGCCCCTGTCATTCTGGAGAAGGGGTTAGCTCATAGTACCTGGAGAATGGACTGGCCCAGTGGGGTATGGACATTAGCAAGCACCCCTCTGCTCTCCAGGTTGGAGAATCTGATTGATATGTAGAATCCAGCTCAATTACAAAGGGCAGAACTCCTAGATTCCAGTCAGGTTTTATCAGCCTAATCCTATTTCTTTTTCTTCTACAAACAACATGCCTTTGTCTACAAATGGCTTCTGCCAGTGGAAGCTGCTAAATTATTCCTCCAATACTCTTCATACCCTTTCCCCATCTGACCTTCTACCACCACTTTGGCCTTAAATTACTAGTTGAACAAATTGATGAAAAAGAGAGAGAGAGAGCGAGAGAGAGAGAGAGAGAGAGCGAGAGAGAGAGAGAGAGAGAGAGAGAGAGAAAGAGAGAGACATTGGCAGGTGGAAGACAGAAGTCTGGCTTTTAGTGGTTCCAACTTGGGGATATGTGTCTTTTTTTTTTCTTATTAGTGCCAATCCAGTATATCACAGTAACAAAATGGGTGAGTCAGAAGCTTGTCCAGTCTCCTTTGGGAGCATCTGCTCTGCTCTGGTTCAGGCTGTGGAGTGTGTGCCCTTTAATCCAAAAATATGCCTCTCTATACAACCCTTTGTATGATACAGGTAGTGGAGAATCTGGCTGCTCCTTCCCATATGGTCATTAGTTTCCACTTCTTATCTTTTTGTTTATCTTCCAGGGAATTTTAAAGAGAAATTGTTAAGTATCTCAAAGCTATCAGGAATGGTCAGTTTTCTGTCAAGTTAATTCAGAAGTTTTTAAATGGGGGGTGGGGGGGCATTCACACATTTGAGAAATTTCTTTGAGAATTATTTTAAATTAATGTCTTTTTACTAAAGATTTTCTGTTTAAACCAGACATTCTTATTTCTACCCGCTTTAGAAATAAATGATAAATATGCAAATTCAAAAGCAATGAATGAAAAGCACCAAGGCTTTTCCACCTGAAGCCTTAAAAATATTCAAGAGACAAGGAGATGACAGCAGAAAAATTCAGAAAGGACCGAAGTGGTCAAGAAATTATGTTTGTAATTCAAATCCCTGTTCTACCACTGAACATTGCTACTTTGGATAAGGTGCTTTCTCTTTTCTGCAGGCTCCAGATTCAGACTGTCTGGCTTTCAATGTTGGCTTCACCTCGCTCTAGCTGTATGATCTTTGGCCTAGTAGTCCCTCTCTGCCCCAGTTTTCTTTCCCCAAACATGAGCATAATAAGAGTACTTATCTTCTAGCAGTGGTTCTCAACCTGTAGGTCGTGACTCCTTTGGCTGTCGAACGACCCTTTCACAGGGGTCACCTAAGATCATTCTGCATATCAGATATTTACATTACGATTCATAACAGTAGCAACATTACAGTTATGAAGTAGCAACGAAAATAATTTTATGGCTGGGTCACAACATGAGGAACTGTATTTAAAGGGCCAGAAGGTTGAGAACCACTGTTAGGGGGTGATTTGAGGATTAAATTAATTAATACTACTCAAATGCTTAGAAGAATACTTGGTACATAACAAGCATTAAGACAACATTGGCTACTAATTTGTTAGATATTATTATTATTATTAAATTAAATATATATGAAGAAAATAATAAGTGTTCAATAAATTTTACGACAAGATTTAAATGTTAGACTCAAAACCATAAAAATCTCATAGAAATATTTTTTCTGATACATCTCCTTAGGTAATGAAAACCAAAGAAAAAATAAACAAATGGGACTAAATCAAACTAGGAGTTTTTCCCAGCAAAGGAAACCATCAACAAAAAGAAAAGACAAACCACTGAATGGGAGAACATATTCCCATTGATACATCTGATAAGGAGTTTATATCCAATATTTGTAAAGAACTTACAAAGAGTGTCCCAAAATTCACGCAAGAAGTAATTTTGATAGAAAACACAGGTTTATAACTAAAAATTGTAAATTTTTTATTGATTCATAAAGTATACAGTATAGGGTTATGTATGGAATAGCATATCAGGTAAATGGCCTCCACGGCTTTGCTGACACATATGCACTCTTTTGTTATTGCCTGAGCAGCTGCATTTTTGAAGAAGAATGGTGCTATGGTGCCTCTAGCCCCAAATCCGCACCAAACAGTGACACGTTGTGGATGCATTTGTTTCTCAACAATCACCCGTGGATTTTTCTGAACCCCAAATGTGACAATTTTGTCAATTAACCAAGCCATCAAGATGAAAATGAGCCTCATCTAAATTCAGCCACATTTATGCAAAATGGTCATGGAAAATTTCAACAAAAGAGTGCGTATGTGCCAGCAAAGCCGTGGAGGCCATTTAACCAATATGCTATTCCTTACATAACCCTATACTGTATACTTTATGAATCAATAAAAAATTTACAATTTTTAATTATAAACCTGTGTTTTCTATCAAAATTACTTCTTGCGTGAATTTTGGGACATGCTTTAAAACTCAACACCAAAAACAAAAACAAAAAACAATCCAGTTAAAAAGTGGGCAAGCGACCTGAATAAACACTTCTCCAAAGAGGACATACAGATGACCAATAGACATATGAAATGATGCTCAACATCACTAGTCATCAGAGAAATGCAGATTAAAACCTCACACCTGTCAGAATGGCTATCATCAATAAATAACAAACAACAAGTGTTAGCAAGGATGTGGAGAAAAGGAAACCCTTGTGCACTCACGTTGGTGGGAATGCAGATTGGTGCAGACACTGTGGAAAGCAGTATGGAGTACCTCAAGAAATTAAAAATGAAGCTGCCTTATGATCCAGTGATTCCACTTTTGGGAATTTATCTGAAGAAACTTGAAAGAATATATGTATCTGTATGTTCATTGCAGCATTATTTGCAATAGCCATGATTTGGAAGCAGCCCAAGTGTCCATTAGTAGATGACTGGATAAAAAGCTATGATACTTTTATGCAATGGAATACCACTCTTCTGTAAAAAGGAAGAAAATTTTCCCCTTTGCAACAGTATGGATGGGACTAGAGAACATATGCTAAGTGAAATAAGCCAGTCAGAGAAAGACAAGTCCCATATAATTTCACTCATATGTGTAATTTAATGAACAAACTGAACTACCAAGAGAAATAAAGACAGAATCATAGATAGAGAGCAGGCATACAGCTCTGGTGGCAGGGAGGCAGAGTGTTGGGGGTGGGGTATGGGAGGGATTGAGCACAAAAGGAAAAAAAAGAGAGACAACTCATGGACATGAATAACAGTGTGGTGATGGTGGGGTGGGAGGGTGGTGGATGGAGGTGGAAGATGGCATAGAGGGAATAAATGGTGATGGAAAAAATAAAATAAAACAACATTGGCTGCTAATTTGTTAGATATTATTATGATTTTTAAAATTAAATAATGTGTATAAAGAAAAGAAATGTTCACCCTAGCCGGTTTGACTCAGTGATAGAGTGTTGGCCTTTGGATTAAAGGGTCCTGGGTTTGATTCCGGCCAAAGGCACATTCCCAGGTTGTGGGCTCGATCCCCAGTGGGGAGGGGGGTGCAGGAGGCTGCCAACCAATGATTCTCTCTCATTGATGTTTCTATCTCTTCCTCTCCCTTCCTCTCTGAAATCAATAAAAAATATATTTTTTTAAAAAGAAAATAAATGTTCAATAAATTATATAAAAAGATTTTATCTGTATGTATTCATAACAAAGGGTATATTCTACAAAAAGTGTTTCCAATTTGATGTCATCATTATTTAGAGCAAATGAATCACACATCACATGAAAAGGTAATGGAGGCCTTCTATGTGAAATATTGACAGATCTCTTTAAGTTTATATTATTAACATGGTGTATGCTCTTCATTTTTTTTCAAGGAATATAAAATATTCTCTTAGCATGATGATTCACACTGACAATACTAAAAACAAACAGTCACTTAAGAAACAAGCTTTAATAGAATTAGCCCTCCTCTCCAAAAATGATAATACCGTAAAGGAAAGGAGGAAGGGAGGGACAGAAGAAAGGAGGAAGGGAGAGAGGAAGGGAGGGAGGGAGCAAGGAACAGAGGAGGGAAGGAGGATGGAAGGAGAGAGAGAGAGAGAGATAGAGATAGAGAGAGAGAGAGAGAGAGAGAGAGAGAGAGACTATGACAGTGAACAAATAAAACATTAACAAAATAAAATGGTGTTACAAAAATATTATCAGTATGTAATTTAGAAGCTTGAAATTTAGATATTATCTCTAATTGGTCTTAGAAATTAGTCAATACTGGTTCAATGTCACCTATGGTGAAAGGGTAAACATCTTTTTTCCAGGCAAATGCACGTGTAAGTTTTCTTTCTGGTAATTTCATGACTTAAAGCAAAGCCTTGAAATCCATTTATAAAGGAAATGTAAACACATTTAAATTAAGTGTTGAAATATGTCTTCAAGGTAATACAGGTGTTTCTTCTCTAGTGTGATGTGTTTCCTTAGAGACTCTGTGCTCTACAAAACCATACCAGGAGTTTATGAAGAAATACAGTTGGAGCAGCCACTCCAAACTATGCAACTTTGTGAACAGAGCACTATAAAAACACAAATTGGTTCCTGGAACAATAACTTCAGGAGCCCAGTTGGGCAGCTCCCAGAGTCTAGAAAGTGCCACAGCAGAACAAGAGGGGCAGTGCTAGCAACATGTACATTAGAGCAGAGCTGGCAGGGCTGCGACCGTGCAGGTGGCGAAGGCTGTGGGTGCTATGAAGGCGGGCACTGGGGCTACTTACTTCTCTGGGGTGAGTGCCCCACAGTCCAGCAATGTTTATCTTCTTAAAAATGTAGTTTATAGGTTCCTAGCACTAGTGTGGTAATTAAGCTGAGTTTTCTTTTTCCTTTTCTACTAAAGGTAATAATTTGATTGTTGCATAAGGTGCTCCTTGCCTAGAAAAAGATCATGAACCAATGCAATTTCCTGGTTCAACAAAGCTCATTTCTATCGATCAGCTGCATGTGAGTTCATTTGCATTATAGGTTCTCTAATGTGACCAAAATGGTCTTAAGAAATTTTATACACTAGAAAACTTACATAGAAATACTAAGGAAAATGTTGCTTTTGACTACCTGAGAGTTATAATTTGATTAAAGTGTTGGGGATCTTTGAGGGAGCTGAGAAATATGCAAAGGGGTGAGGTAGATGGATGGAGCCAAAATAATAATAGGAAGAATTATTACTTAAGATAATGTCTAATGCATTCCTGATACACTCTATGTGCTTTTTGTGGATTAACCCATTTAATCCTCACAGCAATCCTTATAAGGAGGTTTTTACACCTCACTTTTACAGATGAGGGAATTGAGGCACGGGAAGGTTAAATCACTCTTCAGTAGGTGGCAGCTGGGGAGTGGAACGCAGGCCTTTTGCTAAGCCATCTGCCTACAGGCTCCTGGTGAACTCTTTAATTAGGCAGAAGAAGCTCCCCAAGGCACAGGCGCTGTGTAAAGTTTTCAGTTACCTGAAGCCGGGAGGGAGGGAAAGCATGCTGGACAGACAGACACCGCAGCTCTCTGGTGTGGTAGCATTTGTGCTGCCATCTACCATTTCTAGATCCTCACAGATGCCAACTCCAAACATCCTATGCTTTTATATCAGCCCTGGCTCCTGGTAGGAAGAGGGTGTAGGGTTATTTTGGTTTAAAGAAAATACTAGAACAGTCTGACTGTTTCTCTAAAATACAAAGGATCTTTGGGAATCCTAATATCCATCATTAGCATTTTCCCAATTTCCTTCTCTCCTGGGGGCGGGGGGGGGCGGTGACAGAACAGGGGGCTATGAAATTAAATCAATAAACTAAAATAGGAGTGAGGACTCTTAAAAAGAGAGAGAGCAGTAGTGCACAGGAGGACCTGGGATTTCAGCCCCCAGGGTTGGGAGGGCCTCTGAGGAACAAGGAGCATCAGATTGGCATCCAAGCCTCGGCTCCAGCGACAGGCTGAGGAGCCTGAGAAACAAAGTGGCCGGAGAGACTTTGGACTTAACATCCACAGATCTCTGTTTGCTCTTCTTACTCTCAGCGTGCTCCAGCTGTTTCCAACTTCAAAAGGATTGTAGCTCATTGAGGACTTGGAGAGTAAGTGGGTATTTATGGCTGATCCCATGGTTTAGGAACCAGAGAAAGAAGGAAACCTTGATCCCAAGAAACAGGTGGGTAGAGTAGAAATCAAAGCAATCAGACAAGCTCAAGAATTCTTCAGAAAAAAAGAAACAACTCAAGGCCAAGAAGCAGTGCAGGGGACAGTTATCTGGAGGCCAAGGCCATCTTGGCATGAGAGGTTCTCTCCTCTAGGAACTGCTCACTATGTCCAGGGAACCAGCGGTCCATGTTTCCGTCATGTAGGAAGTCTGGGGAGACCGAGGAACCCCTAAGGCAGTGGTTCTCAACCTTGGCTGCACATTAGAATCACCTGGGAATCTTTTTAAAATCCTGATTTCTGGGGCCCCACCCCATAACAAAGAAACAGAATTTCCAGAGGATGAGGCCCAGAAATCAGGATTTTAAAAAGATTCCCAGGTGATTCTAATGTACAGCCAAGGTTGAGAACCACTGCTCTAAGGCCTTTGCTTGGAGAACAGAGATTCTGGAATCCCATGTTAGAACTCGAAGGGATTTCCCAGAAAATGAGGGTGTGTAAACACAAAAAACCCCATAACAAAATAGGAACGTTCAGAGCACCACTTTCAGTTCAATGCATTTAAATGATGAGGCAAACAGGAAAAGAAGGGATGTAACAGGAAGACTGAACTCGGGTTTATTGGAGATGATTCTTAAACCACCAGGAATAATGTTTGGACATGAATCCAGGATCAGTGCCCAGAAGGTCCATGTTACCAGGTTTGAGGATGGGAAGCAGGAAAAACCAGCCAAGGTCTAAGATGGGAGACGGGCATTTTGGTAACGGGAGCCGGCAGAGGAGTGGACAGGTTAGGTCTATATCTTCCCTGACCATGAGCATCAGACGAACTCGTTCACAGGCCACACTCCTGGGCTACTTCCCAGACCTACTGACCCAAGACTTCTGGTGGCAAAGAATCTGCATTTCTTTTCCTTAAAAAAAATTTTTTTTTTTACTATGATGTTTTTATTGATTTCAGAGAAAGGAAAAGAGAGGGATAGAGCAATGGAAACATCGATGAGAGAGAAACATTGATCGTCTGCCTTCTGCACACCCCCTACTGGGAATTGAGCCTGCAACCCTAGGCATGTGCCCTGATAGGGAATCGAATCAGGGACCTCCTGGTGTTTTGGATGACGCTCAACCAACTGAGCCACACCAGCTTGGAGGAATCTGCATTTCAACAAACATTTTAAAATGTTAACATTCTTCTACATATTAGTGTTGGAGAACCACCAGTTTAAATTTTATTATTTGCTATCTATAAATTTGGATGCTTGGATGATAAATGAGAAGAATGATTCAATTATTTTCCAGAACTATGAAGACTGAGCATCCATGAACAGAACGTAGTGTTATAATTGAATTAACCTCCTTACATTGACAGTGTCCCTAATACTTTAAATCGCTCTCTTGCTGCATGGTAATTAAGCATAAATGTGCATCTGGTTCCCTAAATTATTGTGATTTGTGTGACTTCAAACATTTCCATCCCAGTATTTCTGCAGGCAGCAGGAGAGAGAGAGGCATGAGCCAGAGGGTGTTATAGGGATACAGGTGAAGAACAGACCAACTCTTACTAGCACGGGTCTGGGAATTAGGTGCACTGTTTCCTAGAGCTGAGATATTGGAGAAATGAGAAGTCATAACTAATCTCTTCCTTTTTTGGATAGAAGGTGGAGCCAGCCACTAGTCTGGGCTTTCCTTTCCCAGGTGGGGACCTTCTTAAAGTTCCAGCTCCTTGATTCCTTCCCAGAAGCCCAGCACTCTGATCCTTGAACTTCCCAGGGCCTTGCTACTCCCTTCCCATGGACTGCCTGGGTAGGAAGGATAGTTGGCTCATCCATCATGAGCAGTACAGCACTTTCAATGTGCAGGAAGATTCACATCTGACCACAGAAAGCCAGATGCTGTCCAGTCCAGACCTCTCATTTTGCTGGTGAGAAATTAGGCTTTGAGAATTGAAATGGCTTAATCGAGGGCAACTTTGTATCTTGAACTCCAGTTTCCTAATACCTAACACACTGTGCCTTCTTTTCCATGTGTGCCCGAGTTGGTATAGCTCTGGCTGGACAGAGGTGAGCAGGTGACTCAGGGGACTTGTACACCAGGCCCAGCTGGGCCTGTGAATAGCTTCCTGATCTTTCCCCATCGCTAGATCACTCCTCCTAGGATCACCCAGTAATGGCCTTTTAAAATAATAATTCACTTAGAATCAGTATTGGAGGCAGGTCCTTAATTAAGCACTGTGAAAGCAACATGGCATATCTCTTTTTCTCCATGGACTGATCATGGAGCATCACTTTTTTTTTTACTCCCATTTGTTGTTTTCTAGCAAATGTTCTTACCCACTGTGGCCAAAGGGACCAAAATTAAATTCTAACATTGCTTGTGGTAACTTTGAAAGGCTGAGGTAATGCAGCTTGGAAATAAAGCAAGGTTCTAGGGACAGATGTTACTGCACACAGTCCAGCCTGGTTCAATTTCTATGTGATTAGGTCATTGGCAAGGGCTGGGAACTTCTGGGAGATTAGACTTGGCCCCTGCCCATAAGGACAGTTTTCAGAGAAGTCTATGGGTTATACAGGAGTGTCCTCAAGTCTATCAGAACCTTTACATTTAAGAATAGCCATGCCCCATAAGAATCTGATCAAGGAGTTTTGGGGGAAAATAAAACCCTTGTTACCCTTGCTACTTCTCCACCTAATTGCCAGGTAGCATAGGAAATCATGAGGGCATATGTTTTTAAAAGGCACATCTGTTCTTCTCTATAAGTGTCCTTCATTTCAGCATGACTAAGTGGATGTTAAGATGTCTGTTGAAACGGTTCCTTTACAAGAGTTTATCCTCAGGCTGAAAAACTCCCAGAGACATCACATGAGTATGCTTAGGTCCTGTCAAGTGATACTCAATTGCTCTATAGGGGAAAGAGAGGCCTTCAAGTGCCTGTGGTTCCAGCCAAGAACGAGCAATTTGGCAAGCTTACCATGGCAGAATGCTAGGTAATTCTTCTGAAAGTTGTCCTGGAATGGTGAAAGCTTTCGCTCTAAAGACCTTATCCAAGAAATCCCCCTAGGTCCCATATAATCATGAACTCTACATTTTTCTTTTTGGAGCAGATAAATGATCCTGTCAAGAAGAGACCTCATGGTTGCAAAGAGAAGAGAATGACATTTTTAGTAGGAATTCAGTCATCACTTCACTCCTCTGTAAGAATGAAGGGGGGAAAAGGTGTTAGTGGCATATAACCAAATATAATAGCTTCAGCTATGTGAAACTCTTTATACATCTTGGAATTTTTGAAGCCAAAGTAATGCCAAGATACACTCAGGCAATACAACCTGAGAAAACAAAGTTTTAAATAAAGCATTCTGACATCTTTTCGAATGACACACACAATTTTGTAATCTACCAAGCTTACATAGTTCCTTCCAGCTTGAGAGAGTGTAGCACCATAGGCGTCTGGCCCCAAATCAGTAAGAAAGTTGAGTCTGGACTAACCCCTAGATTCTTTGTGGCAGCTGATCCAAGAGGCCAAGACACAGACAGAGAATTAATACATAACCCCTTAAGCTGAAAGATTTAGGGGACCTGTGCTCATTCCTTTGGTTTTGAAATATAATTATGTGCAAAGACTTGAGCTGGGAATGAGCAATGCTGATGTGAAGTCATTTTGGACCCAAATGAAGATAGGAAGTTATCCGGGAAACTCAGAGTCTTCCTTCTGTAGGCTGATCACAGCAAGATCTCCATTTTACCTCTCAGAGCCAACCTCAACTTAATATGATTTTCTGCAGTTTAAACATTCTAATTAAATTCCCAAATTTATTTTTTGAAAGAAAGAAAGTAGATCATTTGTTTCAGTCATAAAAATAAACATATCTTTGGCCTGTATTAAAACCTGTTGGTCTCCCAAGCTCTGTTTGAAATTCACAACATGGGAATTTACAGAATTTTCATAAAAACAATTGAAGAAATTACAGCGTCTCCATGAACTCCCAGGGTGTACTTCTATTAACAAAAGATGTTTTGCTTTACTCACACCTGCTCAGTTCTCTGTGGGGGCTCAAGCGATACACATTCCAATAGAGCAGCGTCAATAAAATCAAATAAAAATTAAGTTACAAGGAATGGAATGGAGATTTTTACCATGCAAAGTGCATTTGAAAAGAAGCTGAGCTCCTGGAACTGATTTTTTAGTAGGAAATTGTTGCAGAAAGATATAATTTTTTTCAACCATAAATCCTACAATTTTGACTTTGTTGAATTCTCTATTCTACAACTTGAACACATCTTCCCTCTGGTTCTGTGTGTGCATATGGGTGTGGGGAGGAGGGAAAGAAATGGGTGGGGGATGTTTAGAAGAGGTAGGAGAAAGGGATAAAGAGCTAGTAAAATAGGAATTTTTTTTCTCGTTGCCTGTTACTGGAAAGAATTAGGGAGCTCTCAAAAGTCTGCCTATATTAATGTGTTTCTACTCATTAGATTATGGTCTTAAGAAAACAAAACTCATATTTTCTTTACTCTAAATATATAAAGTCCTGTTTCTTTTAATAAACCTGTGTCTATGGAGAGATAAGGTGAGAGCTGAGTTCCCTCTAATTGCCAACGCATTTGTGTTTATACACAATATCGATATTTCTAGGGTTTTGTTGTTCTGAGAGTCACGAAACATCTAAGGAACCCTCTCTATGCAGACTATTACATTAATAGTCCCTCCCTCCACACACACAAACTCACAAGGATCATGTTGAATTGCATGGAAAGGGAAGGTCCCTTGCCTTGAAAAAGATGACTCCCTCTGGGAAGCAGGAAAATGACAAATACATGAGTGACAAGACAATGTTATTTGTGAGAGTGAAAAGTGCCTTTCTATTTTTACAATTTTGTGGCTGCTTTTGAAGGAAGGAGGATTCTAAAAAGGACCTTTTGCAGAGTGAAGTGATGGGTGTGAGGGTGGCATACAGAGTCTCTGGGGAGGGACAGGTAGCCCTGTGTGGGAAAAGCACCTATTGGATGGCAGGAGATCCTGGACACAGGAAAGGCTGCCTCCAAGCTGTGAAGGGGAAGGAAGGAGAGCAAAGTAAGGCTCCCTGTGGCTGAAGAGAAGCTCTAGGAGGGGACAAAGATGTGCACTGGGGACTTCTACTAAACTTTCATTTATTCTTTCATTCATTCACTCACTCACTGTGTTCAGACATCTTTACTAAGCACCTGCTGTGTTATCAGCTCTGTGCTAGATAGTGGAGATAAGGTAGACACTATCCTGCAAGCACCTTCAGTGAAATATCTCACTTCTTTGTGGAATGGATTTTCTTTTGGAGAAGGTAGGAAAGCACTCAGAGACTTTGCCAAGACTGGCACTGGGTGAGAACTCCAAGGCTGCCAGGAGGATAGTCACACCTGCCTTACTCACATTTCAGAGGGGGTGTCCATAAAGGAAAAAAAACAAACACCAATGTGTTAGCTCTTACTTGTCATAACTAACTCAGCGACCAAGAATTGTAAGCATCTAAAAGTAGAAATAACATGAATAGCTGCTCAGGAATGTGGAGGGAAGAAAATGGTTTGCTTTATATTGGCTTACTATACTTCTCAGTATAGTAAGGTGGTTTTATTTAGTTACTAGAGGGCTGGGGCATGGGATTCGTGCACTGGTGGGGGAGGCATGGCCTGTGGGGATCGGCCTGCTGTGGGAGTGCCACTCATCCTGGTCAGCCGAGCGGCTGTGAACCTGCCCTCTGAGCGGCTGCTCCACTGTGGGAGTGCACTAACCACCAGGGGGCCACTTCTGCGCTGAGCGTCTGCCCCCTGGTGGTCAGTGTGCTTCATAGCAACTGGTCAAGCAGTTGTTCTGGTCGTTCCACCTTTTGATCACTGGGTTTTTATTATATAGGATTTTGTTCTTTCACCTTGCTATAAAACAGTCTTTGGAGTTTATTTATTTTACTTTATTTTTAATCCTCACCCAAGGATATTTTTTCATTGATTAGAGACAGTGGAAGGGAGGGAGAAGGGGGGATAGAGAGAGAAAGAAACATCTATGTGAGAGAGACACATTGATTGGTTGCCTCCCAAATGCAACCTGACCAGGGATCGATCGATCGACCCATCGAGCTGCAACCGAGATACTCACCCTTGACCGGAATCAAACCTGAGACCCTTCAGTTTGGGGTCCAATACTCTAATCACTGAGCAACTTGCCAGGGAAAAACAGTCTTTGGAGTTTAAACCTCCAGAGCAGGTTTTTAATGGAGATGTCCCAACAAACTGTGTGTTGGAATAAGTTATAAGGTGTGCAGGAATTTCTTACCAATAATAAAGTTCTAAAAGTGTGCAAGTGTGCCACCATGGTTTTTTAAATGAATATTGTGAAAACTTGGATACCTAAAAACAGCTCCTCTTCCCCAAAATCTCAATAGAGATTTTGATAGTCTGTTTCTGTTTATATGCATGACCTTAATAGGTGTTCCCGAAGTGGTAGCTGTAACTCTACTCCTTCTTATCCTATTCAAGAAGGAAATGCAAGGACTGACCCGCAGACCCTGAGCGATGGATGAATGGATTACTTTGACACACATTTCTGTGAAAAAGAGGGCTAAGGGGCTGCTTGGCAAGAGGTACCAAACAGCTCCGTTTGCCTACCTCCTTAGGCTTTTATTGTATCAACAGCTTGAACTAAAATTAACCTCTGTATACAATCATCAGGTAAGTATTCTTGAGAAAGTACATGCTTCTACAAGGTTGGGTCTAAAGACTAAACATAGAGATTCTAGTAAAACACCTGGAGGCTTGGACTTGTTTGGAAAAATCAAGGCAGGAGCTGCCGCCTTTGGCAAGGTCCCCCTTAGAGGCCCTTGACCTTTCAGAGAATCCTCCTTACAGACTTTCCAACCAAGTCCTGTACTTCCTCACAAATACATTATAAGCATTATTATTCCTTAAAGCTAATTCTGGGCTCAGTGGAAAGAGTACTGTAATCGATTGATAATGTCTGCCATGGATATGGTGAGGAGTGTTGCAGTGCATTGCCACATATTTGCCATTTCTGAGTTAGATCATTTCTATGAGTTTTTTGGTGTTGTAGCTCTTTAGTTTGCTTTACGTTGTAGTTTTCTGTAAGGTTTTATCTTATACAGTTTTGATTCACTCATATCACCTATCCTGATCAGGTTCTGTACTGAAGGATACTCAATGGATGCTGCTAGAATTCAATTGACTTTATTTAGCTGAGTGGTCCTAATCTGTGTGCTCTCTTAACAGTTATTGTCATGAAGGTGACACGCATGGCAACCTGTGTCCATATAACACTCAATATAGGGTAAGTGCACAAGATATTTTTCTCATTAATTGTACTAATACAGTATTATAAATTTTGATCAATAGTAAAACTGTATTCAACCGAAATTTTAGGGAATTTTATTATATATTTTCAGAGCCCGTGCTTTTGGGAACCCATCTAGCACACACGTCCACTTTCCTGACTTGGTGAACACAACCAAAGGACAAAATGACAACTGTGGGAGCATCTCATAGTCCTCATTCTAAATATTATCTGGACGGGGAAGTTTGGGTCAAAACTATGTGAACTTAATTAAGGCAGCCACTGGAAGTTGCTTTATAAACAAACAAACAAACAGCTCAGGCTCTCAGAGTATTTTGTTGTTAGTGACTTCTTTATGAAAAGACCAGGTAAAGAAAATCCAATAATCGAGCATTCTGGTAAGTCTGGGACAGATAATCCTAGGTTTTTCTATGTCTGGTTGCTCAAACATGGATAAGAGATTAGGAACCCAAGCTATTGAACATTATTCTTTCTTGTCTTGCAGGTACTAAGCCTGGATGAATTAATTTAATAAGCTCACTTGTATTTCTGGTTTCTTAACACTTCATTCTTTTAGAATTTGGAAATAGTCAGTAGCCACCTTGAATAAGAGAATAAGACAGCACCACCTGTCCAGTAAACTCACCCCCAGCCTGAACAATCCTATAGAGCAAACAAACAAAAATAATTCCTATTGCAAGATGTTTGAATGAAATTCTTCCTTTTGAAAAGTAGCATAATGCAAGAGTTGAAAGCATGAAAGTTTTTTAGAGCTGGACTATCTAGGCTTAAATTTCAGCTCAACATTTACATGCTGTGACCTTGGGCAAGTATTTAAACTCTGTGCTTCACTTTCCTCATATGCAAGAGACAGCAATATTCAGAAAATCTTGCATATTTTGGTACATGGACAGGGTGCCTGGAAAGTCATTACAAGGTATGGCTGGAACACCATGTCATCTGATATGAAGTCATTAGAATTATCTTTATGCTACTCTTTTCTAATCAAGCAATTATAATTATTTTCTCTCTGAATATCAACTTGACTGCTGTCATGAAAAGCTCTACTTTATAGCACTGCTATTTAATTATATAACAGTGAGGTGTGGTTCTTATAATATGCACACCTGGAAAGGTCAATTCTATGTACACATGCCCTTTCTAGCTCTATAATCCATATTTATGTTCTTATTGATGACCAAATTCTAAAGTCTTAATGTCAGTTGGTTCTTTAAAATGACTCAAAGCTAATTTATTTTGGGAGGTAGAATGAACCTGGAGGGCAGGCACTCTCCATGAGAACTAGAACCAGGCAGTGGTTCAGAGCAGCCATGAAGCAATGTTATAAAGGGACAAGTGAACAGTGAGCTAAGGAAGGAAGCCAGAGATCAGCCTGATGGAAACAGTGTTGGACCATAGGTCAGAGGGACAGGAAACAGGTCTGCAGCCATGACCTGGGACAATCAGGACCAGGTGGGGAAGGGAAGTGGCCAGCAGAACAGACTGAGGCAAATATTTCAGGATATAGTCTGGGAGAACAGAGAGGATAGTGGTGCCTTTTGAATAAGTGACAACAGTGTGATGTGGGGATAGGGCTTCCAGCTTAAATGCTTTGAAAATGACTTTGCTTCAGATATTCTGAGCTGCAGTATTTATACCATTTAATAAACTGAGTTAGTAGGGCACTCTAATTTCTTCATAAACTTCACACAGACCTTTTGAAGTGTGAGATGGAAGTGTGCAGACTCAGAACTTAAACTCCAATCCTTCCCTTTTCCAGACCTCCATACATCTGCTGAGGATGCCTCTGGGGACAGAGATCATTTGTTGCTTATACAAGAGGCCCAATGCATGAAATTCATGCAAGAGTAGGCCTTCGCAGCTCCAGCTGCCTCAGCCCTCGCAGCCCCAGCTTTGTCTGGAAGGTCGTCCAGATGGTCATTCCATTGTTTGGCCATTCGGTCGATTTGCATATTATGCTTTTATTATTATAGAAGTTCCATGAGCAACACTAATGGGCATCACATAGCCAAATGACTTAAGTGTGCTGTGCGTTACAAGGGCACAATCGCATAAAGCTGAAGCTGCATAAGCCAACCGCATGCCAATCCAGGGTCTTTATTCCTGTCCTTACTTATCCCATTCCCCTCTCTGTAGTCAGCATCATTCTGCCTCCTAAACCACTCATGTTATGAGCAGTCATAGCAACAGCTATGCTCGTGTATTGAGTTTTAGTATGTGCGACATCCTTTACACACAACAGGTGATTTAAACCTGGCAACAATCCCAAGGGTAGGTATTTTTATTATTATCTCCATTTAATGGATAAGAAAACTGAGGATCCTAAAGATTAAGCAACTTGCAACTTACAGGAAACTGGCAAATCTGGGAATTAAATTCAGGTCTGTTTAATATCAAAGCCCAGGCTTTTTCCCACTCTCCTGAGGTTCTAATAAGAATGAATTACAGCTACTGATGGATTAATTACAACAGTGAGCATAAGTTTTAGGCAAGATGTTACTACACTCAGGATTTATGGTTTAAGACACTTTATCTTCAATTGTGGAACAAAAGTTTGGGTCCCAAATTAAAAGGACTGGAGGCAGCAGGAAGGAGAGGGCTGGGTGATATAGTGGGTGAAATTTTTCAGGGCCAGGTGTGCTTCAGTTGGATTGATAATTCTTTTAGTCTGACCAGAGTGGGTGATCCAAAAAGGTTGGCAGGTTCTGCCCCACTGCTTCCAGAGAGATCCGGGAGGAGGACCAGCTCAGGGCTGCCTGGGCTCCTTGCCAAACCTATTTTGAGAACCTGCATATATCTGGCCAATTTTCTTATCAACTTGTCCTGTAACCCAGAACCCCCTGAGACCTAAGACAGACGCGTGCTTGGACACTTTCCTCCCACTGTCCGTCCTCTGTCCTCCCCCTGAACCTTTCCCCTTCCTCCAGCCCATGTGATGCTGCTGATAATAGCAGCAAGGGTACATCTAATTTACTATCCAAACACTCCACATAGCTCAACTCAGTCAATTCTATTTCCCTGAGCATTTTAGAATATTTTCCTATACAATTCTTTCTTTGCTCTCATTCTAAAGTATATTCTTAGGTTCCTTATATTATTTTTTACTTCTGATAACATATTTTCACAACAAAGCATGTCACTAGGATGTGTCTTCTTTGTCAGAAGAAGTACAGTGTTGAGTGCCCTTCTAAATTCTTCCATCACCATCATCCCTGCTTTGCCCCTCTGCCCTCCCACTCACCTCCCAAGCACCCTGCTCAGTAGCATTGGCAACATTTTTTAGACCTTTCCAGGTGTTTGCCTGTGGATTTACTTCTATTTTCTCCCACCACCCTTCTTTCCTCTGAACCTCACATTTGCAGAGTTGTGACTGTCCTTCAAAATTGTCTCCAAATGTTGCTTCTTATTTATTTATCTTTAAGGAGTAAGGTCATCAGCCTGGCAACCCAACGCTAGACACAGACACAGTTTCCTCTCCCTTCCCTTTGGCTCTGCCGTTGAATAAGTTATAAATTTGGAAGGAACATAAAATGGTGATGATTGCCCTGCACACCCCATCACATTGAGGAAGGCCTGTGGCCCACATTGAGGCTGCTCACCTTCCCTTCCATCCCCTTCGAGAAAAAAGAAAAGCATTCAACAGAGTTCCATGGATCTTGCAGGGCCAAAGGGCAAAACAAATATCTTTACAACACATCATAAGTCACCATGAAATGTGTGCCATCATTTCCATGGTTTTGATAAATATGAGGTGTGGTGAAATTAAAGATCATAAATTTGGGAGCTGAGAGGAGATGACTTGGATTTAATAGAACAAGCTGATATATGAAATCTGTCTTCTTAAAGTTAATTAAAGGAAGTGAAAATGGTCATCTATTAACAGAATCTAGCCCTCCAAGGGATAATTTGTGAATACAAATGTATGTATACATTTGTCCATATATGTGGGCATTATGTGTGTAGATAATAGTGTGTCTGTATTTATATGCAACTTCTTCTGATTCAAATAATGAGACCCAAAGGGATTTTATTTCTGATTTGTGAATTTATTCATACAAAGAACATTGTAAGGATATAGAATCAATTAATATTTCATCGTATGGTTAATGCATACTATTATTATAAAGAATACAATTTTACACATTTTTTTCTATCTCAAAACAACTGGTACACACATGCACCCTAGGTATGCCTGTTTCCCCATGTTATGTATTCCACCATCCTCTACGCAGTCAACACAGGACATTATTTTAAAGGGTCCTACCTAAAGACATTAAGGAATTCTGTATAGACTTCTGTTTTCCAATTCACTGGTAACTTAAAAAATCAAATGTTATGAGGTTATATGTAATATTAAACCTTAAAAGATGAAGATATAAATTCAAAGGCAGAGATAGTTTCCCATGTTGTCTCAAAATATTTTGAAAAAAGTAAATTGGCTTTTGCATACAGTCTGTCATGAGTTTTGTATTTACATTAAGATCTTTATTCTTTTCTTTTTAAATATATTTTTATTGATTTCAGAGAGGAAGGGAGAGGGAGAGAGAGATAGAAACATCAATGATGAAAGAGAATCATTGATCAGCTGCCTCCTGCATGCCCACCACTGGGGATCGAGCCTACAACCCGGGCATGTGCCCTTGACTGGAATCGAACCCAGGACCCTTGAGTCCGCAGGTCTTTGCTCTACCCACTGAGCCAAACCAGCTAGGGCAAGATCTTTATTCTTTGTCCTCGGGCTCATCAACTAAATCAGTCCCACAGACACTACTTACTCCTATGGCTTTAGGAGAGCTGGGGCTCTTAGTGCAAGAATTGGGTAGGATTCCTCTGAATAGCTTTTTAGAGGGCTGTGTCTTGGGGTGCATGAGTTCAAAAGACAATGAAAGGTAAGGAGAGAAGGGAAAAAGAAACTTCTCCAACTTAGTTGTCTAAATATAAAGATGGCTTTTGAACTGTACCCAAAAGTTATCAAATCAAATCACTATACAGGAGTCTACAATGTTAGTAGTGTTAAAATGGGTCTTACTTGATGTAAGCTATATAGAGAAGGTGTCTATCTGTTTATCTGTTTGTTTATAAAATCATATGGGAGGTTTTGAGGAACAAATGGCATTGTCTTGAACTGTATAAGGGCACAGTATTGTCTGTGGGTGTGGTAGGCTTTAAGCATCTTCTGTGCTAGCTGCATTTTCACATACCGGTAGTGGCAGCACAAACTAAAATAACTGGTTTGAAAAACATTTTGGCAATACATAGTAAGAGTAATAACACTTTCCCTCTGTCCTTTAACACAGATATTAGTCTTCTGAGAATTTATCCTAAGGGAATGGAAAAATTAATGCATAATTTCCATTGCATCATCATTTTGAAGAGTAAAATCTTGGCCACAAACTAAAATGCCACTATTCTGGGAATGGTTAAGTAAATGAGGTACAATGGCTGTATGGAATATTGTACAGCCATTTTAAATGTAGGCTGTGTAGTAACACCCCAAACAAAGCTTAAGGTATGGATTGGTTATTAGGGTATCAGCCCCCATCTTGGAACCATGTTGCTCTGTTGTGCTGGAGCTATAACTCTGCAAACTAAATTTGTTTAGCCTGCTTGTTCCCTATTAGACTCCACCAATAGGGGGTACTAATGAGAGATTGAAGGCAGGAGTGAGAAGAAGGGATAGGCCCCTTCCTGTGTGCTTCTGTCTTGTCAGTTACCCTACCATGCCCTTCACTCTGAAGAGGGGCAGTTGATTTCACCAGAAGTTAGTTCCAGTTTTCAGCTTTTGGACCCACATCCAGAGGCTACCTCATCACCTCTCCCCTTAGAACTATCAGCACCAGCCCTGGTGGAGTCCCCTCCCAGAGGTCTGCAGCCCCTTCGCGCAAGCTTCTAGTTCTGAGTACCTGGACCCTTTCCCTTTGTTCCTCCAGCCCTAAGGGCAGCAGCTGCTTCCTGCACTTATGCCTGTTTCATTTCAGGGTCCCCTTTATGTTTTCTCTTCTCTAATACCTGTTTAACCAATTTCTTATATCAAATTCTCTCTGCTAAATAGTGTTGTCTCTATTTTCATGACTGGTTAAAAAAATCAGGGAATAAAGTAGGAAATGATCTAAAAACAGATGTATGAGAAAAAGTATTGAAAGGAAATTTACCAAAACATTTTAAAATATATTTTTATTGATTTTAGAGAGGAAGGGAGAGGGAGAGAGAAACATCAATGATGAGAGAGAACCATTGATTGACTGTCTCCTGCACGCCCCTTACTGGGGATCAAGCCCACAACTGGGGCACATGTGCTTGACTGGAATAGAACCCAGAACTCTTGAGTCCACAGGCCAACGCTCTATCCACTGAGCCAAACAAGCTAGGGCCCAAAATTTTAATCAAGATTGTATCAGACACTGGGTTAGCCTTAAGAGTGATTTTTTTCTCCCTTCATTGCTACTTTCTAGATTTTTTTGTAATGTAATTACATTACTATCATAGTAAAAATATATATTTATGTATTATAAAAAGGCAGGATTTGATTCCGAGTAAAAGAGTATGTAGCCCAAAGAGAGTTGGACCTGTAAAACCACATGAATTTTAATCTGGGTTATGGAAAGTGATTGCAAGTGTGATCACAATTCCATTGAGGGTATCTTTTGAAAAACAGGAGCCCACAGGAAAACTGGAGGGGAAAGTGACATAGCTCAGAAATGACAAACTGAGAAGGTTGATGTGACTTTGCAGCAAATTCTGCAACAGGCTATCACACAGATGGCTGAAAAACACTAGGAGGAAGCCTGGGTTTAAAGAGATCAAATTATGCCAGATTCACTTTATTTCCTTTTTTATTGGGTTATTATATGGGTCAGTCATTCATTCTATAATTCATGCAATAAGCATTTATTACATAAATTCAATATTCTAGGAAATGTGTTGGTAATGACGACAGAAAAATGAGCTTCAAATCAGAGTGTGTGGGTGCATAATATTTAGAACAAATATATAACATATAATTCTATTTTAAGCTTTTAATTTTACCTAATAATATGCAAAACAGACATCTATATTTCATACTTAAGATTCACACTTAACTACACCCCAACCCCACTTCTAGTGGGGGGTTGGATTGGGGAGAGGGTTTGGGATAAGGCAGAGGTTGGCGTGGGTGAGAGTGAGGGCAGGTTCAAGGGTGTGGTGTGGTTAGGCACCATCTGGCAGCCAAAACACATAAAACTAGGCAGCATATGTTTTTCATACTTGTTCATCACAGCAGGGGCCATCCATCACTGTAAATAAGATGTCCGCTCAGTCTCTTGATTTCACATGAGTCTTGAGTGGTCCACTTATCAGATTCTCTGAATTCTCCCTTAAACTTTCAGTGGTCAAATACATTTACTTTCTAGCAATAAACGGGTTTAGCTATTTAGTAATGAAACTAATTCCACTTTCTGTATGGACACTTCTGTTTTTGTTTGTGTGTTTGTTTGTTTTGTATTCTTTCTGATTTGGTTGTCCTTATTGATTAAGTATACATAGGACATCAGAGGGAGGGAATAACTTGCCCATAATGTGCTAGACTGAAATGAATGTCTAGGTTTGTTTGGCATTCTCTGTTGTAGACATACATCTTAATTATTCTAAAACTCCATTATAATGATGATTAGGCGGACAAGACTAAAACATCTTAGAGGTTAACCCAGATATAAATGTTAATATGTCTTTATACTTTTCCCTCTGTGATGATGAAGATACTGTCTTCATAAAAATTACGTCATTTAGAAATAAATAAAGTAGAAAGAGAAAGTTTCCCAGAATTAGCAATGTAGGGTGTTGGAGATGGATTAAGGGAGAAGTTTTGGTTGAGTATGATAATTAATAAGTAGTGTGATAGTTATTTGATTTTTGACATGGCTAAATTAATAGAGATCAAAATGCTCAGCTTCAGGATGGCAAGATACACCCCCCCAACCCCTGTCCCAGGGAAATCTTTATACCAAAATATGGTAAAGACTCCTAGTCGGAGGATCAAGAAGAACACATGAGCATCAAGGAAGAGTTGGAGAGGAGTGTTGGTGGACTTGAGGCTGAAGGTTGGGGCTAAGTCATGGCTCCATATTACCATCCTTGGCATTAAACAAAAAGCCCTCCACAAATTTATTTTATCCTACCATATTTCAAAACAGATAAGGTGGCCTACTAAAATGTACATAATATCAGAAAAGAAGGTGAAAATAAGTTTTGAATAGGGGCAGGAAAAGTAAGATTAACCCATGAAGAGATTCGTACAAAATCAATATTTGTTGAGATAATACACAAAAATATTTGTAGGATTTCCTATGCATTTGCTGAAAATGGACCACAAGTTTGGTTCCAAGCTTTCAGGCACATATATTTAAAGAAGGGATTCTGATCACATTGTTAATTACTTCATTAATTTAATTAATTACTTAATTATTTAGTTACTTGAATATACAAACCAGTTGCCAACTAAAGCACTAAGGCAAGAAAGAAATTATTCCCCATGAATCTTCATAAAAAGACACTGAATAACATAGTGATAAATGTCCCAGTGGCACTTTAAAGCAAAAAAGGAAATGAGTTTTATGAAGATGTTTCTTCTATCAGGTGTCAAGAGGGCTGGAGTAAAAATACTATCACCCAATTTAGTGAAAGAAACTTGATGAGAATAACAATTATGTGGTATAAATGTATAACTTATCATGGGAATAATTTTAGAGCAGTAGTTCTCAACTTCTTTTAGTTGTGGACTACTTTGGGAAACTTTCCATGCCTTTATTTTTTAAAACAAATATGTACAAAGATTTGGCTCCATTCCAGGCCATGGCAGCCATGGGAATATGCTGCTTGGCTCTCCTGCTGCGGGAGGCCGATGCTTCCCTCCGGGTTCACCACCATATTCTTACCAAGGCCATCCCCCACCCCTAGCTGCTCCTGATCCCTGCCATTGACAGAGCACTGCAGAGGTGAGGTTCCTGACTCCTTCCTGCAGGATGCAAAACGTTGGCTCAAGGACCTCCCATGGGCCTGCCCAGAACTTTCTTAGAATTGTGCTGTGGTCTGAGATTCTTTCAAGCTGATCTTCCTTCCTCCCCTTTTTCTTTTCCTGGGGCTCAGACCTGCATTGTGGTCTAACAGTTCTGCCTGCCTCCTGCTTCCGCCCCTTTGTCCTTCTCTGGTATATTTCTCCCAATAAATCTTGGCACCTGCTTTTCCAAAGAGCTAAACAACATGCATTGAAGGTTCAAGTTACCTGGACAGCCAGGGCTCCTGCTCACCTGGTGTTTACGTTCTGGAGGGAAAAGGCAAAATACATATAAGGCAACAAACATGTGACTGAGATGATTCCAAAACAGTAATGACTACTCTGAAGAAAACAGAACAGAGTTATATACTGAAGAAGGAGAGGTGACTGTACTTTAGATTGGCTGGTCAGGAATGGCTTCATTTAGTAAGTTGATATCTACATGTCAGAAGCCTGCATGAGGGAGCTGTGGGGGAGAAAAGTGTTGGGTATTCAAGGACAGAAGGGGTGTGGGGTAGCAGGGAGATGGAGCAGAGCTGTAGGGGGCTGTGACCTCAGCATTGTGGGGAGGGATTGGGCGTGTGAGTCTTGGAGAGGAGTTCAGATTTTATGCTAGGTGGGATGGAAAAATAAAAAGCATGGGTCTAATTTTAGGGGGCTTATAGATCTCCTAAAACTTAGCTGTAGGTTATAGAATAAAATTTTAAATGGAAATGTACATGTTTTAGGAAATTTTTAAAAAAATATTTTCTCTTCTTTTAAAAAATAAGTTAGTTACTTTAGAAAACATGCTACACCTTTACTGTAAAAAATTGCTAAATATATAGAGAAATACAAAAAAATTATCCCAAATCTCTATCTCTCTACTTAGAGACAACTATTGATTGATATTTGGATGAACATTCCTCATGTTTATACATTTCATAGACACAAATAGATATATGCTCATACTGAATATATATATATATATATATATATATATACACACACATATATTAGAGGCCCAGTGCCTAAACTGGCAGTCAGACATCCCTCTTGCAGTCCAGGACCACTGGCTCCTAACCACTCACATGCCTGCCTGCCTGCCTACCTAATGACCCCAACTGCCCTCCCCTGCCAGCCTGGTCACCCCCAACTGCCCTCCCCTGCCGGCCTGATCTCACCCCTAACCCCCTGCCAGCTTGATCTCACCCCTAACTGCTCTCCCCTGCCAGCTTGATCTCACCCCTGACTGCCTCTGCCTCAGTCCCCACCACCATGGCTTTGTCCAAAAGGAAGTCAGACATCGGAAGATGGCCACTTGACCCAGTTTAATTAGCATATTACCCTTTTATTAGTATAGATAGATTATATAGGATAGGATTGCTTAAATGGGGGTGAAAAGCCTTTTTCAGCAGGAGGAGATGCTCTTTGCAGACAAAAATACATAACCCCTATATCTGGACTGATAGCCAGCCATATGCACTATACTGCCAAACCAGTTATTAAAAAATTGAACTGCTGGACATCCTCCCCTCTGGCATATGTAGCTAGTTCGGTTCAAATAAACTCTTGTAAACTTTAAAAAAAAAATTGAACTGCTTTCTTACACCTTACACCAGTGGTTCTCAACCTTGGCTGCACATTAGAATCACCTGGGAATCTTTTTAAAATTCTGATTTCTGGGCCCCATCCTCTGGAAATTCTGTTTCTTTGTTATGGGGTGAGGCCACAACATTAGTAACAAAGAAACAGAATTTCTGGAGGATGAGGCCCAGAAATCAGGATTTTAAAAAGATTCCCAGGTGATTCTAATGTGCAGCCAAGGTTGAGAACTACTGCCTTACACTAAACAACTGTTGCCCTTAAAACCCTTCCTCAGCCCCCACCTTAGGTTCTGCCTTCACAGTTCACCCAGATTAGGTTCTGATTGGTTGGTTTCTATGCCAGTCAGAATCAAAAGCTCCACCTCCTAGGCAGCCATTGGCTCCTCTGGGAAATCCAGAACGGCCCGCTGACAGCTGTCTCTCTCTCTCTGGGCCTATCTCTGGTCCTGATCTGCAGCCTCATGGCAGCTGCGGATAAGGCCCTGCCTCTCTCTCCAGGCCTCTCTCTAGGGACACTGATGACTCTGAGTTAATAAGCATCTACAAAAGTTGGACTCTAAATGTGACAAAGTTTCAGAAACATTAATTTATTATGCTGATATTTTTATTTCATGCATGCACAAGAGTGATATATAATAAAAATATACTTAAGTCTAAAAAAAGCTGACAAGTGCCCTGGCTGGTTTTGCTCAATGGGTAGAGCATCAGCCTACAGACTAAAGGTCCCAGGTTGATTCCGGTCAAGGGCACATGCCCGGGTTGCAGGCTCCATCCCCAGTAGGGAGAGTGCAGGAGGCAGCCGATCAATGATTCTCTCTCATCATTGTTGTTTGTTTCTCTCTCTCTCTCTCTCTCTCTCTCTCCTCTCTCCTTCTTTTTTAAAAATAAAATAAAAAGCTGACAAGTATAAGAAAATTCTAGGTAATAAGAAAACACTGTGTCATAAGAAAACACTGTGTCTTTTAATTGACAACATTTATTTTTCTTAGTATCATAAAATAATGAAAGTCTTTCATAAAAACAACGGCATCTCATTTTGATGACATACAATAGACTCTATCTCTCCCATTTTAAGGTTGCTTCATACCAGCCTTCTGTTAATGGACATTTGGGTCGCTCCAATTTTTCACTATTATAAACAATGCTGGAGCAAATATGCTTGTGCATACATCTTTTCACACTTGTGTGATTTTCTCTTTAGGGTAATACATCAAATTTTGATAAGTGAGAAACTGCAGGGATTTTGAAATGATACACCTTGACTACTTGTACCCAGAGTGCTACCATTCCAGGATGCCAAAGAGGGGCAGACAAAAAACTTAAACAGTCAGCGAGCTGGCAGAGGGGTGACAATCTCTTGTGCAGACTGAGAAGCCTAATAGGGGCTTGCTCTGCCTGCAATACAGTCCACCTCTTTTCGGAGTAGATTAAGTAGGGAAATTGTGGGCAGGCAAGGTTGACTGACCATTTATTTGTTCGTTCATTCGTTCATTCATTCCATAATGCTACTTTGTGCCAGCTATTGTGCTAAATGCTAAGGGACAAGATACAGATGTCATGACCAAGGTTTACCCTAGGACTGGACAGGATCTAACTGTTTTAGGAAAGTTCTCCTGGTAATTCTTATGCCTAGCCAGGACTAGCCTTGTACATAATTCTTATGTTCAGGGCAGTTGTCTCATCCCTACACTCCCCTAGAACCTCACATTTCTTTTCTTCTATGCATAGGGCTGGGTGCAATGGGCAATGATGCTATAAGAGTTTATTGGCAGAAACTTTCCTTCTGTTTGGCCTCTCTTTCCTCTCCCCCTTCCCAGGAGACGCTGGTGACCTGAAGACTCCAAGCATCTATCCTGCTCCCACCCCACCTCCTCTTTGTCTAACTGTGATGACAAGTTAGAATGTGAACCACCTGAAGTAGAATACTTCTCTCATCATCTAGTATGTGATATAATCACAATGTAGAGTACAATGGCTAATGAAACACTAGGCAAAATTTATTATGCTAAAATAAATAAGTGTGCTTTTAAAATAAGTACCTCGAATTCCATTTTGCTGAATTCAAGTTTCAAACTCAACATTAAATTTATGTGGGTTGTTTTTTGGTTGTTGTTCCAGGTAATGACTGCATTCACAAGACATAGATACTTTGCTTCATACTAATCTGTTCTCTTGAGTGAAAAATATTATTTTAAATTGTCTCTCTTAAACTCATCCAGTCATAAGCTTGTATAATTTCAGCAGAGTTCATTCTAATCAGGGTAATTCTAGAGAAAGAATTTTGTGGCTTTGTAAATACTTCCTTTCCCCCCTAAGAGCTCATTTTAAATTAAATTAATCTTTGTATACTTTACTATTAAAATCTTCTCAGGTTGATACAGGTAAGGCCATCAAACTGATTGCTGACATCTAGAATGTGGTTGTTCTTTTCATTTCCCATAAGTTTTTCAGCACGTTCATAGAGTAATATTTCCCAGCTGGTAAGGGACCCAGCTTCTGGAAGAGGAAAAAGCAAGAAACACAGCCGGGCTCCCCAGCTGCATGCTATTATGTTATTCCCAATTCACAGGAAATGAACAATCATTTAGTCTTGACAGGTACATCCAGAAACTCGCTGTCTTCGTTTTCAACCTGAAAAACAATCAGAGCCTGCAGAAGTTAAGCATTAGTCCTTTTATGCTTCATCTTATTTTGCCAACATTGTGAGGATATCTTGTGAAAGCTTTTGAAAACACTCTGGGAAAATGCTGCCAACAAGCTTAGAAACCTGGGAGGAAAAATATAATCATTTGAAATACTTTCTGTTCATGAAGGTATGTAACTTAGTGGTCCCTTGTGAGCTGGTGAAGTTTAGACATATGTGATGGTAATTGGGGTGCAACCCAAATGGCCTTTTTAGTAGACAATTAGACTTAACCCAAAGCAAAGTTGTCAGCAGTAAGCACCCTTCTGACTCAGTTCTAGGATGAATAAAAAGCAATATACTAGGGAGGTTTTTTCCCCCCCTTTATCTGATGGATTTGTCCCTCAATTGAAAATATATTTTCCATTTTCTGAATACAGTTTTCCAAAGTAGAAATACAATCAACATATAATAATACTCTCATTTGACTTTGCAGGTTAACATTCACAAAGCACTGCCAGGGACGTTACTTCCCCTCCCCACTTTTCCTTTCACACAGACATGGCCTCCATTTTACAGATGACAAAATAGAGACACAAGGGACACTCCAGGCTAACTGGAGCCGCATTTCCTAAGTGGGACTGCCTGGACCGACAGCTGGGTCTCCTGACTCCTAGGCCAATGCTGTTTAGTCTATCTAGCTGAGGATTTTAAAACATTTACTTCAGCTTAACTCACTTTGCCCCCTATTATGGCCCATTTGTGTGTGTCAGTCTTTATCTCTGGACCTGAGTCAAGCTTCACCCCTTCTCCCACCTCCTCCTGTTTCAGAAGGCGGGAAAAAAAAGCAAAGACTAAATCTGGAACACATGTGCTTCTCATCTGGGCTGTTTAGAGGAATGGAGAAATCAGAATTGTCATTGGCTCTTTGTCCTGGTGTTTCAGTGTGCCCTTACACCTGGGTCCCACCGGCTCGGCTACTGACCCCAAGTGGACAAAACCTACTGCATTCATAATCAACCTACTAGGGTGTGCCTTCATTCCAACGTTCATCTTTTTAGCTTCTCCATGTTTTAGAGGTCTGCTTTACTGGTCTGTGAAAAATCTCCTTTTGTCTCTATTTTGTGTAGATTTGAAAGTATGCAGTGAGAGACTAGTAGACACCTTTTGGTAAAGACTGGAATCTTCTGCCACCTCTTTAACTGGACTACAGTGGGTAGCCATGACTCATGGTGAGGTCATGCATTCCAAGGCAAAGTTTATAGTAACCTGGAGACTGAGCTATTTGCAGGTGCCCTACATACTGAGCATTCTAATGCTAACTCACCTCCACGTTGCACTGGCATCTTTTGAAGTAAAACTTCATGGGGTGAACAGGAAGACTACAACATTTTTATTATAGTTGGCTTCCTTTGCTGAATTAGCGTTTATATTTTCCCAGTAGAAATCCCCAAATTGAAAATATAGAGGTGTCAGCTAGCACCACTTTAGTTAAGGTTGTGTCAACATTTCCTATAAACCTTGTTTTTCTAGGGTTTATAACTAGACCATAAAAATGTGCTCAGCTCTGAAACTTGGCATAGAAAGTAAACTTTGGAGTGAATTTTGCAGAATTTGAAGAGAGAAAAATAAGTTTAGTTGTTTTTAACATGTGCCTGCTCTAAAAGGAAATGATTTTAAGATGCATTTTCTTATTTGTGTGATTCAAATGGGGCTTCCGTTAAAAAAAAAAAGAAATCATCAAGAGATTAATTCATTAACATGGGCTAATTGCTCTCGTTAATTTTTAGAAAAAATGTTAATGATTTAAGTATTTAACTCAAACTCACTGACTGCATCTGCAGGTACCAGTTTTCTCAAAGCAGTAAACTGTGCATGATAATGTGATTTAGCAAATTGTCTGCACACCTTTAGTGCAGGAAACCACCAACGCTTCAAAGGAAAGAATCCTTTTGATAAAAGGTTAATGGGTTTTTTCCAAATACATAATCATTCAGGGTAGCATCTTTTTATTATCTTTAATTTGTAGTTCACATTATTGAGCGATGCCCTGCAAAAGCAGTTCACATAATGTTTGTATGAGAGGAACATCCAATCTCTCTGAAAACCCACCTTTCCTTGAGCACAGGGCTGCTACTCCACTTCCCCAGAAGCTCACTTTGGCCCTGGAGGCAGGATGCTGGTCTGTTGGAGGCAATCAGTCACCATGTTGCCATAGGCTTTCGATGCCCTGGCCTGCATTTGTCTCAGCCCATATACTCTGGGATACACTCTCGGGAGCATCATGGAGGAAAGGAAAAACGTGCTGGACCCAAATCCAAAAGAACTGAGTTCCAGCACCCTCTCTGGTCCTTACCAACTCTTTTTACCTAAGAGAGTTGGTCCACAGGTTCTGGGGAAAGTGATACTCTGCTAACCCAGTAGAGTTAATGAGACAATACACTGGAATCATTATATATATATGGAAACACTCATTAAACTGTAAAGTGCAATTCACGTGAAAGGTGGTAGTACCTCCCTCAGCATCTGGTATCCATGGAGAGCTACTAAGTGTTGCTAGGATTCTAATAGTATGCCTGCCTTTCAGCTGATTCATGAGCAAAGGCCCTGGGCTTCCCAGCATAACAAGCCACAAACACACAGGCTTTACTTCCAATTACAGTTTTCTGCTTCCACTACTCTTACCTGTTGCTGATCACTGACCACTTTTTTTAATGGAAAATGTTCCAAAGTCCTGGCTGCTCAATTCCCATAGACATTAACCCAATGTGGCCCCAGATGCCACCTTTGTTGTCATATTGTTCTGCCCCATTCCTGCCCCCACCCTCATCCTGCAACATGACATCAAGTCCCTTTGCTAGCTGCAGGGGTAAAGTTTTTGGTAGCTTTTGTTTTTCTCTGAAGCACTCAGAGATTTGTTTTTCTCTGAGGCACTCAGGTCTCCCATTGCACTCTAGGGATTTGTGGCATAAATGATTTGCATCTGTTGTGGGGAATTTTCTGTCAGGGAGAGCTGCGAATGCCATTCCCATGGCCAGTCTTCAGAAGGGCCCCACATTTGGGTTAATGGTCTGCTGTCACCGTCCTGAAATTCTTAATGCATTTTAACAAATCCCCCACATTTTCATTTAGACTGCTCCCTGCAAATTATGTAACACGGTCTGTTCCTGCTCTTTTGCTAGTCCTTAAATAATGTGGAACAATCTGCTGAATTCTGGAACCTGTGCTGATTAGGGTTGGCGAGACTGGAGGTCACCTATCCTGGGTCGCAGAAGGAGTTTGAGTCTTGCTGCCCCATCTGGGGTTGGTGTTTGCCTTCTGTCCTGGAGCCCCACCCCACCCCACCCCTGCAGCCTGGAGGAGTAGATTTCTGCCTCCAGTCCTTGCTAAAACAAGAACCTTTTCAGCTGGCTTCACCAGAGCCAGACCCCCTGCCCAGTATTTGAATCTCCTCTTCCAGAAGCCTGGATGCTGATGTGGGCATCTGTAGAGTCCTGTTCCTACATGATGGAGACACCAGGCACCTTGGAGCAGACAGTCTGGAACTGAAGACCATCGCACCTGCATGCAGCATGTGGGGGCTTTCTGTCTGCCCAACCAAAGCTAACTGAGCCCTAACCATGTGCCAGCACTGCATGGGCACAGGGACACCTCAGTGAGCAAGACAGAGATGTCCCTGACCCTGGGGAGTTCACATTCTCGTGGGAGAAGACAGACAACAAACATATGAGTTAAATTCATGGGTTGAAAAATGAATAGTGCTATGGAAAAAGTAGACAGCACGTCGGGCTGGGGGTGGTTCACATTAAGAAGGGGAAATCTGATCCAAGATTAGAAGTTGTTGAGGACGTGAGAGCTGTGACTTTCTGGAGGAGAGCATTCGCCACAGAAGGTATTTCGTTAGTGCAAAAGCCCTAGCGGGCAGCAAGCTGGGCTGAGCAGGAGCAGGCAGGAAACCATGTGGCTGGAGCAGATGAGAGAAGAGGAATAGGACCTGAGGCCAGACCAAGGACAGGTGAGTCCGGCAGGGCCAGGGAGGGGCTTTCAGACCAGCTTGGAGCAGTGGAGTAACAGAGTCTGTTTCAAAAGTATGGCTCTGGCTGCTGTGTGAGGACAGACTGAAGAAGGACAAGTGTGCAAGCAGAAAGACCAGCCAGAGACTTAATAATCCAGCAGGAAAATTCTCTCTTGCGGATGGTAGACCCACCTCTATGCTCCTTTGAATGCTGTAATTCTGGCTGTTGACTCCCTTCTCACACTCAGGCGGCCTCAGCCGGTTCTGCACTGGCTCCTGCCCCAGGGCAACCTCATCTCCTCCCACTTCTTTCTCACACCCTTATGGTGAGGAGGTCTTAGCAGCCTTTGCAGCAAAATCCACCCAAGAAAGAGTAGACTACCAAGGCCTGGCAGGTCATCCCCTCGGCTATAGAGTCTTTTTTTTTTTTTTAAGGTTAGCTTTCACCTGGGGAATGTTTAAATCCAGTTGGTGGAGGGTTTCATACTTCAGGTCTTCTTAAGACCCCTCCACGCCTGTAATGCCTTCCCCAGCCCCTCACTCCCAGCAACTGCATCTGGACTATCTGGCTCTGGCTCACCCATAAGCTTGCTTTCAAATGAGCCCCTGTGGACATTAACTCAAGTCAGTAAAACACCTTTGCAGGCAATAAAACACGTATCCCTCCGAGGTCAGAAAACTCACTGGGCAAGAAAGCCAAGTGGGTGGTGCCTATAGGGCAGGAAGAACTGGGCTTAGGGTTCCATCCCCAGTTCAGTGGGCATACCTGGCCTGCAGGTCGCAGGCAACCAGAAAGAAAGGTGGTGTCAAAAAGGCCTGTCTGTCTCCCTTCCTTTCTCTCATTTCCATCACCTTTTTTTCCTTACCAATACATGATTGTACCTGTTAAGGAAAATGAAATCTTTCACACCAATCCCAGATGGGGTCTGGAATCAAAGAAGAAAATTGTAAATGTGCTTTGTAAACATGAAAACACTCTCCAAAATTAAAGTAGCATCATTATCTGGGAAAACAGTCTCCAGAATTCTACTTTAGTGTTTGGAAATACCATGTTGAATACCTTCGAAACAATTAAATCCTATCAAGCTGTTCTAATTGTCGTGTTCTAATAATCTTCCGAGACTCTCACGGCACCCCTCCTGGGGGCTGCGTGGGCACAGGGTTAGCTGTTTTCTACTCTCTGCAGGGAGGCTGGGTGGCCAAGCAGGCTGGTCACTGGGCCAAAGTAAAACGCCGACTGAGCTCTGTAACTTGAGGCAAGTCACTTAACCTCAGAGGTTCTGTCTTCTTCTTTAAAATGTTCTACTTACTTCACAGGGTTTGGTAGATTCTAATGAGACACACTGTTAGACAAGTGGGCGGTGCAAGGCATGCCAGTTGGTCACTGCAGAGGATGACCCACAGTGTGATGTGCAGCAGAAGTTCTTTCCCAGAAATTCCAAGACACAAGCCCACATTGAATATAGATGTTGTAGGGATCTCCCTGCCCTCCACTCCTTAAGATTTTTGTAATTATTTAAAAACACAAGAAAGCCAGGTTGCTGGATCATTCTGGTCATTGAGGTCTTTGAGAATGAGAAACGCCATTTCCCAGGCCACTGCAGTCATTTACAATAGTGAATAGGAGCTAATGAATTCCATAGATTTGCAGTAAGTGAGAGAAAGGAGAGAAAATCTCAATGGTTAAACCTGAATAAACAGTGTCACAAAATGACAGCTATGTGAGGTGTCACTGGGTTTTGATGTATAGTGATGGCTGGTCCACGACGTAGTGTGTTTACATGCATTCTACAGAGGAGTTAATTTTTCCTCCCTCATGAAGTGCTTTCAGGGGTTGGGGGTTTGGAGGACTGACACACTGTAGGATCTTGGAACATCTCTTCTTTGTCCTAGTGACCACAGTATGGCATCACTAAATCACTGGAGGTCAGGGTCATTCAGGTAGGTTCTGGCCACCGCACTGGTTGAGGGAGCACACTGTAAAAATCCTACATTATAAGATGATCAATAACCACACTCTCAACATAAAACCAAGACGAGGAACAGAGAGGCATATCATAAGGAGCACAGGCCATAGAGCCCCACAGCCCTGGCTTCAACCCGGGCTCCTGAACCCACACACAAATGTCATGGAATTGCTCAAGGCCCCTTATTCCTGTCCTATGAAAACGAGCCCGGCAAATGGACGTCGGTGAGCTTAAGATAGGACACTGTGTGCAAGCACTTTAGGTGTGTGCACAGACAAAGTGTATTGAGTGTTTGCCCTGTGCCAAGCATTGTGCTAATCACTTTGACATGGGCTAATTTATTAATTCTCCAATAACTCTGTGAGTTAGGTGCTAATCCTGCCTTCATTTGTCAAAGGAGCCTGCATTGAAGGCAGCTCACCAAAGTCCTATTTTATTTAATAAAGAAATGTCTTTTCAATTAAGAATGCCCAAGGATTTCTTGGAAATGTCTCTATCTTCCTCAGCAGCCACATAGCCATAAAAGGATTTTCTCCGCATGTGGAAGTTCTGGGGATTTCTCTCTTAGGTGTGTGACATCGTGTAGCACTTGCTCTGGCAATGAAGGGAGGTTCACTTAGCTAATAGTTAACTTATTACAAGGTAAAAGTTTTATAGGTATTATACATTGATCCTTAAAACAACTCTATGAGATACACTGTTATCTTCACCTCACAAATGAGGAGACTAGAGCACAGAAAGTTAGGTGAAATGCCTAAAGTCTCAGACAGTTCCTGGCAGAACTGGGACTCAGGCCCAGGCAGCTCTTCCTTGCTGTCCCTGCCCTGTCTTCTGAGAAGACACCGACAGAGAGGGCTATTGTACTCCCTCCATCGAACCCACCTCTGAAAGGCAGACCCCTGAATATTGCTACTAAAAGGCCTCAGAAAACCTGTCATGAGCATCTGTCAAAACTGCAAGGCAGACCTCACATCAGGTCTGTTTCATGGGGAATAATGAGATACCATTGACATAGGTAATCTTCCCACTTGGGACTTTTAACACAGGAGTAAAAACAGAATTGAAAGTATTTTATCCTCATGTACTTTGATAGAAGTAGCCTATCTAGGGAGTTTCTTTGGGATTTGATTTTGGGTTATAATAAAGAATATCTTCACTATAATTTTGGCCTTGGGATATCATTTAATATGAAGGTCTATTCAGACATCCAGAGTCAAGATTTTAGTTTCTGATAGGAATCTAGAACTCAGCTTCCCCTACTAAATTGACATCCTTTGTGCCAGCCTTTTAATACTCTCTGAGGGGAACTTCCAGTGGCCTAATAAAATCATCACTGTGATGATGGACTACACTTTTATGGAAATCAAGGTGATTTTATTCAGAGACATTTTGCTGTAT
The DNA here is from genome assembly GCF_000147115.1 of Myotis lucifugus. Lineage (NCBI taxonomy): Eukaryota > Metazoa > Chordata > Mammalia > Chiroptera > Vespertilionidae > Myotis > Myotis lucifugus. Next base: position 2,848,189 of record NW_005871077.1, read on the forward strand.
AGAGGAAGTTGGATGGTACAAGTAATTTAAGATAAGAAAGGTTCTCATTTTGTCCCAGAATTGACTCCCACTGCTCACTCAGCTTTGGAATGGGTACATGTTGGACAAGGAAAGGAGACAGAGGGCATTTTAACACCACCCGGTGGCCAGGGAAGTCAACGAGAGTTCTGTCCGCAGAGATGCTGCTGCACCGTTATGGTGTTAATGGTATTGTTTTCTTTGGCCATTGGTGTGTGCTGCCCAAATCACTGCCAAATTCTAATAACTGCAGCTCTTGTGGTGGTCCTGAGTAACCGGCCTGTGAACGCTCACCTCCTGCTTCCAAATCAAGCTGTTCAGGACACCTGTGGCAGGTGTGTTTCCTCTTCTGTATGTCAAGAGCTTCTCAGAAGAATGTGATTCCTGGGAACAGAAGCAAAGGGAGGGTTAACCTTCTAGAAAGATCCTGCTTGGCTGTGAAAAAGTTATCCTCAAGGAATGGGGGATGTCAAAGCAGAGGGTACCAGGAGGGTACCAGGGCTGGGAGAGGGAGACAGAAGAATGTGGTTCACAGTTATCTAAGGTGCGAACCAAAAGGCACCAGGCAGACCAGGGTGGAGCAGCAGCCAGTTTTCAGAGGCCAGGCCAGCAGTAGGTCAGGGATCAGAGGATTCCCTACAGGGAGTCCCATCAGTGAACCTGAGACTTAGCATCCTACTCTTTATCCTTTTGTTAAGTATCCTACTGAGGGGTAGAAAATACCACCTTCTCCAAGGGTTCCTAGTAAGGTCTTCCATAGGATTTACCATATGTCCTCTTTTCCCGGGTCAGGTCCTTATTCAGGGAAGAAGTGGTCAGTATGGCTTTTAGAAACCTGACACACCAATCAGAAAGAATATATGCACCCCTATATTCATAGCAGCATTATTTACAACTAGAGGCCCGGTGCACGAAATTCATGCATGGGTATGGTCCCTAGGCCTGGCCTGTGATCAGGGCCATCTTCCCTGGATGCTGCAGCTGGCCCCACCCCCTGATGTCACCCACCCCCGGTTCCCCATTCGCCATTGGGTGATCAGAGCCTGACAGCCAGGGGAAGGGACCTAGAGGTGGTCAGTGCACCTCATAGCAACTGGTCGAGCGGTCATTCTGGTCGTTCTGTCGTTTGGTCGATTTGCATATTACTCTTTTATATATATATAGATAGATAGCTAAGATCTGAAAATAGCCCAAGTGTCCATTGATAGATGAGTGGATAAAAAAGCTGTGGTACATTTACACAACAGAATACTATGCAACTATAAAAAAGAAGGATCTCTTACCCTTTGAGACAGCATGGAGGGACCTGGAGATTATTATGCTGAGAGGAATAAGCCAATTAGAGAAAGACAAATATCACATGACCTCACTTATTTGTGGAATCTAATTAACAAAATAAATTGGCCAACAAAATAAGTCCAGCCTTGGCTGGTGTGGCTCGGCAGTTAGATATTGGCTGGGGCATCAAAGGGTCTTGGGTTTGATTCCCAGTCAAGGGCATGTACCTGGGTTGCAGGCTCATTCCCAGCCCCCATTAGGGCTCGTGCAGGAGGCAACCAATCGATGTGTCTCTCACATCCATGTTTCTCTCTCTTCCTCTTCCCTCTCTCCCTTCCACTCTCTCTAAAAAAGCAATGGAAAAAATATCTTCCAGTAAGTATTAAAAGAAAAATAAGTCCAGAAGCATGGAGGCATGGAACAGACTGACATATATCAGAGGAGTGTTGGGGCGGGGCAACAGGAAGAGATAAATCAAAGAACTTACTAGTATATACTTATATGCATAGTCCATGGACACAGACAATAGTGTGGTGAAGGACTGGGGTGGGGGTAGGGGCTGGAAAGAGCAGGGCAAAGGGAGGGAAAATGGGGGACATTTGTAATACTGACAACAATAAAAAATATATTAAAAAAGAAAAAAGTGTTAGGAGTTTATTTTATTAAAGTTCCTAGATTAATAAAAATATATAGGTTGACTTGAAAGAAGGATTAAGTGGGGAAAGTCTCATCAACAAATGACCTGTTTATGGAATCTATATTTTTTAACATGCAACTATATTCAGATAAGATGAAAAATAATGCAAAGTAAATGTCAATCATATGAACCTCACTTCTCCTTCCCCCTTTCACTTAGTACCTTCTTTCTCTAAGAGGTGTTGCATACAAATGCTAAAATGTTATGAAGGCAATAAAAAGTCTAATTTTTTAAAAAAAGAAAGAAAAAATTTCTTGAGAGCTCTTACAACCCCAGCAAGGCTCTCCTCAGCCAGAGGTTCACAGGCCTGTTTAGAAACAGAAGGGAAAGTGGACACTTCTCTCCCGTTTCTGGTTCAGCTGCTCGCCCCATCTGTCGGGACAAAGCACACACGTCCGTCTAAGCCTCCGCATTTCTCCCCCTCATGAAGTTTTTAACTTTAATAATTTTAAGTCTCTTCCAGATTGTTTACTTATCTTTAGTTTTTTTTTTCTCCCAGTGTGTGTGTGTGTGTGTGTGTGTGTGTGTGTGTGTAATTTTGTATAAGCTTATCTTCAGTAGAGGCTATCTTTCTGGGTTGTGAGGCATCAGCCTCCGGTATAGTCATCCATTAGACATCTCCAATTTGGACCATTTTTTCCTCAATTAAGGATTCCCAATCCATTTTTGTAATGTAAATTCAGATCCCACCCTTGAACATGGAGTGTAAGATTGATTTTTAATTTCATTCACAGCAGACATTTTTTCCTGCTTAATCCCTAGGCCAGGCAGAAGGCTTACTTAATACCTACCTGGACCATCGGATGGAGTTTTTTGGACCCCTTCTCATAAACCAGCAGCCTTCAAGAATTCTGGCTTTAGGTTGAACCCCTCATCTTGAGTGGACTCAAGGTCATGTTCTTATCCCAGGATAGGAAATAAAAGTCTAGCTTTTAACATCTTGGGCCACTATGGCTTCAGCTAAAGCTGACCATTCTGACTTGAGTTCACTCTCTTGCTGGCATGTAAGGGTTTCCATTTCTTTCTTTTGAATTCATCCTGTATTACAAAATAACAACAAGCTTCCGCCTTCCCCCATTCTATTTCATCTAGGTTCTCTCTGTGCTTGTAGCGGGAGGAGTGGCTGAGTTAACTCAGTCCACCATGTTGCCAGAAGTCAAGCCCACCTACTTGCTTCTGGAAATTGAATTTTACCTTCTATGGACCCAGTCATTGATGGGGTTCTCACTCTGAGCTAGCTCATAAACTGGAAATTCAGCACTGCTGTCTACTAACTTAAAGCATCATTCCATTTAGGACCCCGATGCTGAGCTTATCCCACAAATTAGACTCATGTATCCATCTGTGTCAGCCAAAATGTGGCTACTTGTCCCTTCCTTTCTGGGCCCTTTTGGAGGCCAGCTAACTCTCCTCTGGAGAAGCAGCCACTGAGGACACACGGGAGGAAAGGTTGGTTGGAGCTCCTTCATTCTTTCTTCAGACAGTCTGTTCAGGAAGCCTGGCTGGAGAAGAATTGTTTACCATCTAGAATCCTGTAACTTTTGGGAGTCACAAATCTATTTGAGGATTTGGAGAAAATTGTGCAACCTATCCTGAAAAAATATAAGCATAGAAACTTCAGCATGACTTTCAGGGATTCATTAACCCCTACATCCCACAGTAAGAACTTCTGCTTTGGAGGCTGGTTATTCTTTGGTGAATTGAAACCCTCATTTTGCTGACTTTATTCAAATCAACTTTAGTAAAAACCCTTGTTAAAAGGAGACCCTATGATGCTATAAAATTTTTAAAGGTTTTACTCTTTTAATGCCATCTTGAAACACAACAATGGAACTGAGAGTAAATCAATAATTAGTGACAATCTCTTAGAAAATCTTCAAAGTGTTTTTAATTAAATAATTGTTAGTTACTGGAGCATAATTTCCTCAAATACTACCTTCTGACTCACACCTATGCATCTACAGGGTAGAAGAAACTTCATGAAATGGGAGCTGACTGGTGTGCATGGTAGAAAGAAAGCTGGATTCTAGATTTCATTTCAAGTGTGGGATCTGTCTTTGCTATGAACCATCCAATGTCTGGGAAATTCCCAATCTTCCAAGATTTTTTTTCTCTTACCTGTAAAGTGCATAAATTAGACTTGCTAAGAGGTTGACAAACTAAAATCCAATGGTCAAATCCTGCTTTTTGCCTGTCTTTGTAAATAGAATTTTGTTGGAACACAGCCACACTCATTTATTTCATTGTATCTATGATGGATTTCATGCTACAACGACAGAGTTGAGTAGTTGTGACAGAGACCATATGGCCTGCAAAGCATGAAATATTTACTATCTGGCCCTTTACAGAAAAGTGTGACAACCCTTGGCCTAGATGATCTCTCCAACATTTCCACCTCTTGATGATCTGTGATTCTTAGAGGCAAAGGGAATGTTGCCCAGCCCGATGGGAGGGCACATGTGGAGGAGAAGCAAATGATGGATGAACCCAGACAAATCACTTATATTATTTTGTTGAAGCAGCTCCATCAATAACTGTTGCTGAGGAAAGTCTAATAAATAGTCAAGTGGAACCACTTAAAACAATCAAACTTCATGTGTGCTCCAAATGTTTTAATCTTTCAGCCATTCAGTCACTCAGAAAGACCTTCTTCCAGTGTATCAAGATCAGTGGTTTTTTTAAAAAAATTACTTAATCTGATCATATATATTAATAAACATAATTAAATTTAGGAACTAACTAACAGGATAGCATATACAATTCCCTTTACCCAATTAAAATCCTGCTTTGAAATGAGCTAGAACATAAAACAACAACTGAGAAATGTAGCGTCCTCCCCGCCCCCCCCACCCGCCCCCCATTCGAATGATAGGTGCATTTTCACTTGAACATAAACTTTTTGGGCTGCATATTTAGGAGACTGGTATATTTTTCTGATCCCTGTTGTCCAGGCCATGCTTTCTAACTTTATGGAGTGGGAAGTCACTGTGCCACAAGGACCAGAGCCGGGGCCTATGTCCCAGAGGCTAGGGTTTTCCACCAAATCAGACTTCTAACAATCCCATTAGATTGGAACATATCTAGTTTTTTAAATTGCTTTTTCTATTTCTCTTCACTTAGTTCCTCCAAGAAGGGATTACTTGAACCAAGTAAGAAGAAGCTTTGTTCTGAAATTAACCTATTTGAAAGCACTAAGTCCCTTTATTAAGTGCTGAAAAATGAGACAGGGACCAGTTCTACAAATGCTCAACATTTCAGGCCCATAGGAGGGAAGATCTCCTCCCATTGATGTAATTTTAACTTATGCTTTCAATCTACCCCAACTGTCAGACTGCTATTTCCCTTTCTCTACCAATAGCACTTTTGCATATGGCCACTTTTGTGTTCAGTGGAAAGACATCTTATAGTGTGGGCTTTTTCTTAACTGATCCTGAGAAGTGCTTACCAAAGAGCTTTGAAAAGCTCACTCTCTGCCATTTTGTTCTAATGTTGGCAATTGGAACAAATTGCCCCAAATAATAAGACACATGTGATGACAAAGAGCACGGTGTCTGAATCCCTCTCCACTTCCTCAAAATTGTAGGGGGTTTGAACTCCAACCCAACTGGCAAGGTTCCTTGGGATCATTACTAGAGCTGGGAATGTAAGCTCAGATTCCTGGAGGTGTCCACTGGAGGAACTTCAAGCTCTTCAAAAGTTCCTCCTGAGGAGCTTAAAGAACATTGGAGACCTTCCTGCACCTTGGATATTAAGAAAGCTGGGCACAAACTCCTAATTTTGCAATATGAGGAGTCTGGTTCAGCCCCACAATTGCTGTTCTGACTTAGGAATTTACCTTTTGCTCCCTTCTAGCTGCAAGAAATTTGATTTAATCATATTTTTTTGTGTTTTGTTTTTGTTTCTGATGTTCTTTTTCTGGAAGATTCCAAGCATCATTGCATGCATCTCACAGCATTCCTCTGCCTTCCTCCTGGCCCTCTGCTGTAATTCCTTTCCCCAGGAATCATGGCTTATGCTCTCTCTCTCTCCCTTCCAAAAGGACCCCTACCCCTGAAAATCTCTGTTCTTTCTCATGGGTCATGGCTCCATTTTCTTCTGCCCTCCCCCCACTTCTCATCTCATCCCTCCTTCTGACTGAAAAAATCTCTCTCTCTTGCCATTTGGGAGCAAAATCAATTGGGGAAATGTCTAGAAGGGGAGCTTTTGCTTCTCACAGCTTTTTTACAGGGTGGGGCATGTGGCTAAGATGTGAATCATAGATGCAGAGTGGGATGGACACGATTTCATGATAGCTTAGACTGTTTAGAACTTATTAACTTTTAGAGTCAACATAAACAAGGATAAAAGAATAAAGTTCCTGTGATCAGCATCACAATCTGCCTTCACTGCTTTGTTGCCTATGAATTTCTTTACTTTTTCTAGTAAAATTTTTTTTCATTGCCTTGTTTGGAACTGGAATGTTGGTCTTGCTCACAGCCCTACTATGAAGTTCTCAGCTGCAGTGTCTATCTCCGTAAAAATCTTTGTTCTAAATTTTGCTTAACTGTTTATGTTTTCTTATTCAGCTTCCTGGTCTCAACTCTGTTGAGTTCACCTTTAGCCTAAGATAGTTGTAATACTTTCTATATTAAGTGCTGGCAGTTACCAAAATACAAACACCAAATTTATGAATGCTCCTTACCAAAATAAAGGTTGACCCTCTTGCTTCTGGGTGGCATCATCAGAGCTATGGGAGGTAATTCTCTCTTCTCTCTGAAGCTTTGGCAACAGGAAGAAAATTCCTCACAGCTAGCTTTTTGAGTGGGGACTAATTTCCCACAGGAGCCATTGCATGTGGTGGTCTAGTTACCCAACAAACCCAAAAAGCCCACTTAATCTATAATGTAGGTAAAAAAAGTGAAAAAAGACAGCCGATAATATATGTTTTTGCTAATGTGTAGTGTATAAGTTCAATTGGGGTTTAAGTTATTATGTTTCTATGGGAAAATGTTTGTTCCAGTTTCCAAAAACTAATTTACAAACAAGCTCTTGGAAGAAAATTTCAATCTAAATTTAGAATTTCCTAGATTAGCTTTAGTTTTCAGCACACGTTTTCCCTTTTGTTTGATAGTCATCTGGGGAATGGTTTACTGAGGATACCTAGGAGGCAAAAACTGAAGTCATGAGGTGGGCACCTACCTGGCGTAAGCCACCAGGGTATACAGCGGCCAAGGGAAAGGAGCCTCTGTAGCCAGACAAAGGCATTTTTGGTTTCAACTTGAGTTGAATTTTCTTGATTGCCATTAAAATGCTATCATCACTCTGCCTTTATAGAATGAACACCAGATAGATTTTGAAACTAATTTTTTCCTTTAAACATTCTCAATCATACAATTTTCTGTGAACAAGTCTTTTTTAAAAACAAAACAAAACAAGGAACAAATAATACAAAACCCACACTTCCAGATTGGTACATTAGGGAGTGGTTCTCCACAAAAGGTGGAACTAGCATACTTTGCATTTACCCAGAACTCTGCTCCTGCAGCCTTCTTACAGCAGCGGGGTTGACCATATGAGAACCTGGGTTTGGGGCCTTTCTTCTGGTGTGTTCACCTGAAGGACACATGAGTCTAATTAACCATAAATGAAAAGGCATCCTTGTGATTGGTGTTCTTAAGACATGAGCCTGGCTTCTGGGCCACGTGCTCTGGAGGTCCTTGCTCTCTATGCTAAATCACTACAACAGTCAAGGTGTGCCTTACACTGACACTGTAGCTCTTTTGTTCACAAGGGTTGTAAGTGGCATTTTATTTATGCAATAATGGCTGGTAAAGAGGGCATTTCCTGATACTTAATGACCAACGGCAGGAATTGTGGGCCCAAGGCAATGCATATAATATGCTGTTAAACTCTGAAATTTAAAAATGTAAAGAAAAAATAATTACCTTCTTATGCATGTTACTATGGATACTGAGCTTTGTTTATAATTTTAGTCTTTTCCTAGAGGTTAAAGTCCAGTTGAGCACCCAATAGGAAAGAAGAACTTCAGTCTCAATTTCTACGCACTTTATAATGTTTGACATTACCTAGTTGGGGTATGTCTCTTCAAGAAGGTGCATGTCACCCCAGAAATAGGATATGTAATGTGATATGGATTGCCCTAATAAGTATTCATATTTTATTGAGCAGTTTGGCAATCAGTATTTAAAATCAGCTAACCTTGTAGATAATCACGTTCTGTTTCCCAAGAGTGGCAGTAACTTTCATACCATTCTTTTTTTCCCCCAAAGAATGAACCATTTTTCAAACTGCATGCACATATTTTAAGCATTAGTCCCAGAAACAGGTTTTTTTTTCTTCAGTTGGATCTATTATTACAGTGCATAACTCAGAGATTAACATTTAAGCATGAAGGAGAAAATCCTGAGAAGCCCCTAATGCTCCATGATTTACATAGTAGCTATTTGCTCTATACTTTTTAAAATCTTGGAACACTTTTTCTTTTCTAACTCTTAGGGAAATATAGGATGTAGCTAAATCAAATTTCATAACACTGCAGAAGTGCTGGCCCAAATTAATATAACTAACTCCTAATTATCCATTCCAAAGATAAAAGAACACTTAGAAAAGTTTAGAGACTTAATTTCATCTACAACTCCAAACTTTCTCTCATAAATATTTTCCCATAGTCATCAATAAGATTTATCTGCATTTCTTGTTATTTATCCTATACAATAAAAGCCTACTATGCTAAGTGCCCGGTCGACTGGTTGACCATTCAACCAATCAAAGCATAATATGCTAATGATATGCTAAGGCTGCTCAACCACTCGCTATGACATACACTGACTACCAGGTGGCAGAAGCTCCAACCAGTAGGTTAGCTTGCTGCTGGGGTCCAGCTGATCAGGACTGAGCAAGGAGGGCTGAACATGCCCTGGAGCCCTCCTGCAGTCCCTCCCTAGCTGGCCAACCTCCTGTGTCCCTCCCAGACCCTGATCATGCACTGGTGGGGTCCCTCCTCCTGGCCTGCACCCTCTCACAATCTGGGACCCCTCGGGGGATGTTGGAGATCCGATTCCCGCAGACCAAGCCAAGGGACCCCACTGGTGTACGAATTCGCGCACTGGGGCTGCTAGTTCTATTATAATCAAAGAATAATATAACAAACCTTTATCAAATACTTAATACAGAAAAACCATTCATTTGTTCTCATATCTATTCATTCATTTATTTGTCCATTAGGTATTTTTAAAGTATCATGAGCCAGGACACTGAAGCATGCTAAATGAAAAGTCAGACTCCCCACCCTTGAAGGATTCTATCTGCTAAGGAGTCATTTATGTAACAGAAATTACAGTACTTCGCTGGAGGTGCTGGGCTAGAGGTATGACAAGATGCATTGAGACACAAAGAAAGGTGACAATAACTCTCCTGAGAATTCAGGATGGTTTCTCAGAGAAGGTGACATTTACTTAAGATGTAAACTGTAAAACTCAATTAGAAAGCTATTATTTTGTTTCCCTTGTTCTTCTATAGGAATACAAAGATGGATACATTCATAAAGAGACTACAACTAAGTTGGTAGTCAAATAAGAAAGAATTAATAGTGCTTATAAAGCCCATTTTAATATATCTCCCCTCCATATTTCCTCCCAAATATTCCTTTCTAAAAACAATGCTAAATTGACATAAAAAACTATGTCTTGACCTGGAGACACTAAGAGTCCCTGGGGAAAAGAGGTAGACAACTCCTACAGTGTTCATGTCCACATTGACATGCAATACTGTAAGCCCTGCATTTTCTGTCTTTATAAAAGTGCTTGAGGAGAATCCTAACACCTTTCTTTGAGTCATTTTTATCTGTAAACATCCAAATCATGCTCATGCCAGTGGAATTTATCTAGGTTCTTAGAATCACACTGTATAAGCTAAAAGCATAATCTCTGAGAAGGAGGGAAACAAAGGGATCAGAAGAGAATTCATTAGGGAGAGCTGCCTAAATCCCTTGAGTCTGAGCAAGACCTTTCAGGATGTAATGAACATCTATTCACAGAGAAAGGCTGGCATGGACGAGAGTGGCCAGACAGTATCCAGCTAGTCCTTGGGGGTTACAGAAAACTGATTAGCTTTCCTGGAACAGAAGGGCTGGCTGGCTAGGGAGTAAGAAGAACTTATATTAAAATGATAAGGCAGGGAGGGGAGCAGATGGCAAATGGCCCCATCGTCAGACGGAGGAATGTAGATGGATTGGTAAATTCCTACTGTCCTCAGGACTTTGCACAGACATCATCTCTGGATCACTTTCCTTGACCCCTACCCCCAACCCAAGAGGCCCTGGGCTCATAGCACTTAAAAATGTTGTAGGAAAAGCCCAAGGCATAGATAATCCACTGATGGCTAATCAGAGCTGAAAATGACAAAGCTGTCAATACTGATAAAGTTTACTATTAGGTTAAACAGCAGCCTTTCCAATGGAAAGTACAAATGTTTTTGAAAGGAAGAGGGAAAATACTACTGCAAGTATTTTGACATAAAAATGCATATTGATGAGGCAAATAGGAATTGCCTGGCTCAATATTCTCATAGACCAACTCCTCTGGTGCTGGCTAAATCAATTGTGAAGGCTGTTTGAAGGAGGTGGCTTAACCTAATTGAGAAAACACATGGGCCCAGAAAATGTGGGCTCTGACTCAGGCTCTGACAGCACCTGGGCTAAATCACTGATGCTCACTGCTCTGTTCTCCTTGCCTTTCTACGACGACCCCCAGTGGCCCTCATTACTTCAGGACCATGGCACTCATGTGCTCTACCTTCAAAGTTGGGGAGGAAAGGGGGTTTGTTTTTACAGTCCTCTTAACCAGAGACTATTATAGCTAACTGGATATCTAAACTTTGAGGGCAGAGCTGGGGATGGTAGGAATGTGGGGAAGAAAAAGGGGCGTTGTGGTCCACCTGGGACCACATGCAATGACAACTTCATAGTAGGCAAAACAAGTTCACTTGCATCAGAAATATCATATGAAAAGGGAAGAAAGTTCTCAATTCTTTACTCAAATCAAAAGAACAGGCATGCACACCCAACTTCTGTTGTATTATTTGTAGAATTGGCCTGTGACCAGGACCCCTCAGGCTTATTAAGTGATGAGCTGCAGCAAATAATGAAGTCTGTGCATTTTCTTTGCACTTGTCCCCTTAATGATACTCAGTATATGCTGTCCAAAAGAATTTGCAGTAGAGTGTGGAGACTTACCATATTCAGTATAATTAGAGTGATAAGTTGTGCAAATTTGATGAAGAGGCTTTCTGAACTACTTCCTCAGAGCAATAACTTTTAGTCATGAAAGAACACAAAGGAAACACCTTGCTCTTTTCCCAAAGTCTCCCAAGATGGAAATTTCTCGATGATTATACAAGACCTAAACTTGAAGTGGCAAGGAAGAAAACATTTGCTTTCCTGATTTGTCCAGGCATATGAGCAAATAGATGGCAGTTGAAGATATACCAATTCCAGTTTCCTGATCTGCCCTGAGCTCCCCCAAATCTCCCGTATTTATAGAGCTGCTAGTGAGTGAATATGAAGTAATAATTCAAAAAATATCCATAGAGTTTGATAAAAATTATTCATGTTTTAAAGTTCCAGCAGTTGTCCATGGAATGCAAATCTCAGTATATATCTAAATTATTAAACATTTGCTTTATCAATGTGGTTCAGTTTCAAGAACTGATTGGATTAGGGGGGAAAATGCTATGCAGGCAACAAAGGCACAAAACCTTAGGATTCTTGAAATGAACACAAGGTAGGGAAAAAGTAGGTTTATAGTTGTGAGTATGCAAAACATGGTTCATTGTTGTACTACTGCTTATTAATTACTAGAGGCCCAGTGCACAAAATTCGTGCACTGGGAGGGAGGTGTCCCTCAGCCCAGCCTGCACCCTCTCCAATCTGGGACCCCTCGGGGGATGTCTGGCTGCCGGGTTAGGCCCAATCCTGCAGTCCTGGCAGTCGGACATCCCTCTCAAAATCCAGGACTGCTGGCTCTTAACCACTCACCTGCCTGTCTGTAGCTCCTTAACCGCTCCCCTGCCAACCTGATTGACACCTAACTGCTCCCCTGCCAGCATGATTGACACCTAACTGCTCCCCTGCTGGCCCTATCACCCCCAACTGCCCTCCCTTGCAGGCCTGGTTGCCCCTAACTGCCCTACCCTGCAGGCCTGGTCCCCCCCAACTGCCCTCCCCTGCCAGCCGGATCAACCCCAACTCCCCACCCCTGCAGGCCTGGTCCCCCCAATTGCCCTCCCCTGCAGGCCTGGTCCCCCCAACTGCCCTCCCCTGCAGACCTGGTCGTCCCCAAAAGCCCTCCCCTGCTGGCCATCTTGTGACAATGTGGGGTAGCCATCTTGTGACGATGTGGCAGCGGCCATCTTGTGTGAGGGTGTGATGGTCAATTTGCATATTACCTCTTTATTATATAGGATTGTAATATTTTCCATATGAATTTCTGTAATCCTATTTTTGCTCCACCCTGTATATGAATCTACTAATACTCCTAGAGCTTCTGACCATGTATCAAAATTCTGAGGAATGTTTGCATCTACTGAGCTCTGTGAAAATGCATTCTCTTTTACAAAATGGCTAAAATCCAAACTGCGAATTGAAATCAGGGTTGGAAATCTGACATCTGAAGTGAAATATAGACAATGTATTTTAAGGATTCTCAGAAAGAGTTCACTTTGCTACATATGTCAATTTGATCAAAATCAATTGGCAACTAGTAAGAGGCTCATAATTATAGCTTGGATTAATAAAACTGACTATTTTTAAAAATATTTTTATTGATTTTAGAGAGAAAGGAAGAGGGAGAGACAGAAATATCAATGATGAGAGGGAATCACTGATTGGCTGCCTCCTGCATGCCCCGTACCAGGGATTGAGCCCGCAACCTGGGCATGTGCCCTTGACCAGAATCAAACCCGGAACCCTTCTGTCTTCAGGCTGATGCTCTATTCACTGAGCCAAGCCAGCTAGGGAAAAATTGACTATTTTTTAAAATAACCAAAGTATTTTCATTCATAGACTTCACCAGCCTCTGAATACAAATTTTCTCATCTGGTAATAACCTAAGTTTTATTGCTGTAGGTTATGTTCACAGGGTGTAATTTATTAAGAAGTACTCTTGGATAAGTACTTTTTAAGGTAGAGGAGGAAAGCAGGATGAGAAAGAGGGACAAGTTGAGAGGTGAAATCATTCGACAACCCACATGGAACTTTGGACCTGGGGTAGCCTTTTAGAGTTGTCCCAAATTAGGACAAGAGGGTCATTCAACATAGGTTGTCTGTGGAAAGAGAGGATTGAGCCTGCAACCCGGGCATGTGCCCTTGACCAGAATCGAACCGGGACCCTTCAGTCCATAGACCGACACTCTATCCACTGAGCTAAACCAGCTAGGGCTAGTCTATCTTTTTCCAAAGTGGGAGAAGGGTGTGCCAAGAGGACCCTAAGTAGATCACCTGGGTTCTATGTTATTCCTCCCATCACTGTATATAACAGTAGCCCTCTCTTTTCCTGATGACCAGGTCTAATTATTCCTTCTTGCCTTTTGGTGCAAGGAGCTAAAGGTACCCATGGATCAGTCACAATTGTAGGTCAATGCGGAGATGGCTGTGTCTCCTGTCAGAACTATTCCCCCTTTAGGAACCAGGATCTCAAAACCCACAGAGCTCAGTGTCATGAGGATGGGAAGCCCAAATTCTTCAAATGGGAGTGATGGTTGACAAGACTGCTCCTGCCTCAAAGTATCACCTTTGATCTAGTATGTCAGCTAAGCTTTCAGCAGGTCTGTCTATGTTCTGCTCTGCCTAGATGGTATGTATGAGATAGAACCAGTGGAGTCCCTGATCATGTGCCCAATAACTCCTTAGGGAGATGTTATATAAGATCCCATGACGGTGGATTTAACACTGTGTAAGCCTTTGATCATGGTGAAAGCCAATACCCTAAGGCAGGGGTCCTCAAACTATGGACTGCGGGCCACATGCAAATACAAATATTGTATTTGTTCCTGTTTTGTTTTTTTACTTCAAAATAAGATATGTGCAGTGTGCATAGGAATTTGTTCATAGTTTTTCTTTAAACTATAGTCCGGCCCTCCAACGGTCTGAGGGACAGTGAACTGGCCCCCTGTTTAAAAAGTTTGAGGACCCCTGCCCTAAGGACAGGAAATGTGAACCCATATCTGGAATATGTGTCCATTCATTCTAGGCAATGCTTTGTTTTCTGTCAAATTTAAAATGAGTTAGACTCAGTCCTCACAAGGCACATCCCCCCCCCGCCCCCCCACGCCCCAGCACTCTCCACACACATTCGTTTAGTCTCCAAACATTTGTGTTCTGTGGTGGAGACACAATGATGAATAAGATGCAGTATCTGTGTTCTAGGAGCTTATGATCTAGTGGTGGGAACTCAACAGAAATGCAATTCTTTCATCTTTTTGCCCAAATATGAAGCAGAAAAGGCAAGGTGAGTTTTGACATCAACTGTCCAGGCAAGATTTTAGCCTTGCTCACTGCAGGCTGGCTTTAAAACTGCCAGCACAGACCCCTGCAGAGGAGGGCAGAGCTGGATTCCTCACCCGGGTTGCAGTAAACTTTCCTGCCATCCGCTTGTTGCTTCCAGCAAGAGCGGGAGAGCCAGAAATCCGCTCATGAGACCGAAGAGAGGGCCGCAGGGCAGTCCAAGTCTTCTTTGTAGAGCGGGATCCCAGGCCAGCTAGCTCCAGGTCCTACCCTAGACCAGCTCAGCCCTTTCTTCTGCAGGCCCGTCCCAGTTGCAGATGCTCTGGGAAGGGCGTGCCCCCTCTACTGCCACGCCCCGCCCCGCCCCGCACTACGTCACCCTGGTCACGTGAGTGACCGGGCACTACACCCCCATCACACCAGACTCAGCTGCTCTCCTTGAATGGGGAGCTAGCTGGTTGCTGGCGGCGCGTCTGCTGGGCACCGCCCCGTCCCCTCCCCCCTGGAACCAGAGGACGGCGTCTAGCGTGGGGCTCCAGTGAAATTGGAACCAGTGTTCTAAATTAAGGGGAGCAGATGTCCTTGTGTTACTCGGGAGGCCTGGGTGGCCTGCTGTTCAGACAGAAATCGTTGAGGCACTGACCTTCCGGGGGCTGCTGTCAATCTCCGCGTGCAGATGGTCAGGCGAATCGGCCTGCGCCTCTGCATGGGAAATGTGGCAGCGAGGGGATCCGGCAGCTAGAGAGAAGTCTGCGTGGGGGTTGGCGGCGGGGGGAGGGGAGGCCTGTGGGAGACAGAGGGCGGGAGAGAAAGGCCTGCCTCCCGCACAATGGAGCCCCCGTGGCGGCCTCTCGGAGGACAATGTGCCCCCTGGGACCCGCGGTTTTCTGCGCCAGGCCGGCGGCCGCGCTCCAGCTGCCTCTTAAGAACAAGGCCGTGCAAATGTGCCCACTTGATTCTAAATCCTCTTAGGCGCTCCCCATGTGAACGAGGAAAGGGGTGGCCTAGACAATCCTTTACAAATCGGAGGTCTGGGAACCCTGGTGCTTGGCAAAATGTCTGCACCACGCATGCAAATGGAGCGGATCACTTGGAGAACCAGTCTTTCTGCCTGGTAGTGGGTGAACCAAACCAAACAAGTACGTGCTTTAAACACTTCTATCGGGTCCTTCGATGCCACGCGGGGTCCAGAAAAATTTTCAGGGTGTTTCCCCTGGAAGAGACTTCCTATTAAATGTTAAGAAAAGCCAGCTGAGTTGGGCAAAGTTATTAGTCACCCAGGTATTTACACTGTTTTTCCTATTTCCTTTCTCTGTTGGCTTCTGTGGTCAGTAGTATAAAATTCCTAGGAACTCCCACCTAAACACCAGCTTCCTGTTTATGCTCTCAGTGGCTTTAATGTTTAGCTGTTAAAAGCAGCTGACCAAGGCTCTACAAGACAATCAGCAGAGGTTTGCAGGTGGCAAGGGGAAAAAAAAGGAAAAAGGAAAAGAAACCAGGAAACTAAAAACCCAAATGGGTAGGTCAAAGGTCCAGGTTCATTTTTAATCACTTCTGTCAAAATCACAGGGGGGAAAGGTAAAATTAAAGTGTAACTTAATGCCTAAGATCTTGGTTCAGTTTCATTTGGCCCCTGGGTCTACATGAACCTATAAAATATGATACACTAGTCTAAAATATGTACATTTTCATTTCTAGCAGTTAAAAGCCTTTTTTTTCAATGTGGCATGACATTCCTTTGTTATAGGAGGTTAAAGTTCACACATAAGCACAGCCTCTGTGCTCTTGTGAGTTGAGTTCCTTGCACCTTGCCACGGCTATTCTTAAGTTCCTGCAGCAAAATGTTCATAGGCATAGCTCCCTGAATTGCAGCCTCCCTGACCTGGAAGAGAACCCTATAGGGCATCTCCTTCAACCCTATTCTGATGCAGAATTACCTGTACAACTCCCAGAGAGTGAATAGCTATTCCCTGAAGCCCAAGAAAGAGGGAAAAAGCAAAACGCCTTATTTCGTGCAGGGCTAGCATCATGCTTTTCGTGTTCTTGCAGTTAATCCTCACAAAAACCCGCTGAGTGGGTATTATTGTTATTTCCCTTTTAGAGGCCCAGAAGTCAAATAATCCACCCAAGGTGACACAGCTAATAAGTGATTGTGAGGTCTCTAACCTGTGACTTGCTCTTTATATTATACAAAGTTGCTGCCCTAGGGTCCCAGAGTTAAAGTTGAGGTCCTGAATTTGTTTTTCAGCATAATCTATGACATATAGCTTTAATTCAAGGCCAGAATGTATACATGCTATTTATACAGCTACAAAAACTTTTGAAATATAAGTTAAGAACTTTAGGGAAGGTGAAAAAGTTATTTCTGGAAGCAAATGAAACAAATTCCAAGTGAGAGCCAAAAGTAATCTCAAACATGCTTTTATTCCAATGGCATTACTTAACAGCAAAGTGTTATATTTCCCTTGAATTTCCTGCCTGGGCTAAGGGTAGGCCAGGCCCTTGATGCTATTTAAATTATTCCATGTATTTCAGCTCCATCACAAGCAATCCATTGCCCCTGACTCATGCCTGCTCTACAATATGTCAGTTAGTCAAGAAAGAGGGAATATATTTCCCATGCACAAACTGTAATTTTTTTTTCCAGTGTCACTCAGCTTGCCAGAACAAAAGTAAAACCACAGAAAGAAGATTCAAATCAGCCTCTTGACTGTCCTGCTGCTATTTCAGTTTTAGGAAGAGTTGGACTTGAAATTGTCATCTACCCATTTCTTCTCAGAATAAAGCAGCATTGGCATGTACCCTGCTAAATTATTTTCTGCCCCAAAATGTTGAAACACTTTCTCTCTGGGAATATACTCTACAGAAGGCACACTGGATTAATGGAGTTAGTTCTGAGAAAGTCTCTTAAAGTCTACTGGTACAGGGAACTGTCATGCGCTGACATCCGGCCAGGTGGACTCTGTATTTTAGCAGGATGTTGCTGAGATGTTTAAAATTTGCAAATTTGTTTGCTAGTATGAGTAGTGCCTGAGAGACCTTTTCTTACAGCCCTATCTAAAGTAACCCCTAAACACTATGACATGAATCTGTTTATTTTATTCATAGTACTTATCAAAACTTAATTCTTCATTGATTATGTGCTTGTTTCTGATCTACCTTCATTGATCATAACTTCTACATAAGACCAATAACCTGATCTATCTTATTTATTACCTAGCACATAGTAAGTAGGTCCTCAGGAAATATTTTTGAATAATACATCTTTTGTGCATATATGTTGTTTCTCTTGTACAATTCTCTCCTTAAAATAAATTATTTAAGTATTTAAATTCCTAGAGACAGGAACTAGAACATCGTTGCAGAACTGAGGGGAGGGAAACTACCAGTGTTTAATGGATACAGAGCTTTAACTGGGGAAGATACAAAAGTTCTGGAGATGGATGGTTGAGATGCTTGCACAAGAATCTGAATGTACTTAATGTCACTAAACTGTACACCTGAAAATTGTTAAAATGGTAAATTTCATGGTATATCTGTTTTACCAAAATAAAAATAAATTCTTTGAATTGGAATTCTTAGGCTAAAAGTATGTATGTATATATTAAATTTGGGTATATATTACCAAACTTTCCTCCAAAAGTCATGTGAATTTAAATTTCAACTACCAGTGCATAAGAATACTAATTTCCCAACACACTGCCTGCACTATTTTCTCAATCTCTTTATTCTTTGTGTTTGATAGGTAAATACACACACTTTAATTATTGTTTTATTTATCACTATACTTATTAAGAGTGGTGTGTATTTTCACATGTTTGGTATTTTTTCTTTTGTGAACAGTCTATATGTATCCTTTCCCATTTTTATTGGGCTTTTGTTTCCTTTTATTAATTTGTGTATAGTAAACTCTCTGTCTATAATATACTTTGCAAATAATTTTTCCAAGTTCATTATTTCTCTTTAAATGTTATTTGTGATTTTTTTTGCTACTTAAAATTTAAAATTACATGCTGTATATAACCTTGGTGTGAAAAACCCTTCCTCGTTTCAAGATTTTAAAAATATTTATTTATGCTTTTATCCAGTACATTAGTAGCTTTGTTTTTTATATTTAAATATTTGATGCACTTATATATTGATGGCAAGAAGCCAACTGAATTTTCTTTTAACCAGCCAGTTATTTTATCTAATCTATAATAATAAAAGCATAATATGCTAATTAGACTGGACAGCCGAACGACCTTCTGGACGTCATTCCGGACGTCCTTCCAGACGAAGCTGTGGTAGTGGGGGCAGAGGCAGAGGTGGTTAGGGGTGATCAGGCAGGCAGGCAGAGTGGTTGGGGCAACCAGGAAGGCAGGTGAGCAGTTAGGGGCGACCAGGCAGGCAGGCAGAGTGGTTAGGGGTGATCAGGCAGGCAGGCGAGCTGTTAGGGATGCTCAGGCAGTCAGGCAGGTAGTGGTTAGGAGCCAGTGATCCCGGATTGCGAAAGGGATGTTCGACTGCCAGTTTAACTGGCAGGTGGACATCCCACGAGGGGTCCTGAATTGTGAGAGGGTGAAGGCCAGGCTGAGGGACCCACCCCCCCATGCACGAATTTCGTGCACTGAGCCTCTAGCTTATTATATAATCCATGTTTTTTTCTCAATCCATGTTTTTCAAATTTTCTCAATAATTTGAAATGACATTTTTCAACCATATTATTAGGTCTCTTTCATTTATTTGCCTAGTCCAGCATGTAGACCATGATATTTTATACAGTAAGTTAGCAGCATGTTTAGATGATGCCTTTTGCCATAAATCCTAGACTAGTGACTAACCTTAGACTAGTTACTAACCTCTATGTTTGGGAATTAATGGATCATTGGAAATTTTTTAAATTATGTAAATTATAAATTGGAAAGGTATAGCCAGATAAAGAATTCCCTCCACTGGGAGTCAGCAAGAGAGAGAAAGTGTGCTGGCAGTAGGCTCTTCAAAAGTCCAGTGATAAGAAAGAGAAGGCTTGGCTGGGATGTTTCCCAGCTAGATTGTCCCCCAGCTAGATTAATTTAGCAGTGTGGTGAACTTGCCCTCTTGATATTGAGTTCTGTTGCTGCTATTTACTAGGCTTATGGTTTTGGGTAAGTCACTTAAGCAATCTGCTTATTCCAAGGCTAATAACAGCTACCTAAGCTCATTGTTATAAAGAGTAAACAGTACATTTAAATGCATTTTGGGAATGATAACATCTAAACATTCATTGTCATTACTTGTGGCCCGGTGAATGAAATTCATGCACATTAAAAGGGAATTAATTAGATGAAATATTTTATTTATTTTTTAAAATATGTTTTATTGATTTTTTTTACAGAGAGGAAGGGAGAGGGATAGAGAGTTAGAAACATTGATGAGAGAAAAACATCAACCAGCTGCCTCCTGCACACTCCCTACTGGGGATGTGCCCGCAACCAAGGTACATGCCCTTGACTGGAATCGAACCTGGGACCCTTGAGTCCGCAGGCCGACGCTCTCCAGGGGTCCTCAAACTACGGTCCGCGGGCCACATGCGGCCCGCCGAAAACATTTATCTGGCCCGCCGGGTGTTTTTGCCGCCGCTGTGTGCATAGGAATTTGTTCATAGTTTTTTTTTAAACTATAGTCCGGACCTCCAATGGTCTGAGGGACAGTGAACTGGCCCCCTGTTTAAAAAGTTTGAGGACCCCTGATCTATCCATTGAGCCAAACTGGTCAGGGCTAGATGAAATATTTTAATATTGCTATTTGCCCTTTCTCTATAATAGAAGTGTCAGAGATGAAAGAAAATTAGTAAAATATATATGAAAATCTCCCTCCTGTCAGAGTCTGGGGCACGCTGCGGGACCCAGAGTCAAGTACCTGCCCACCCGCATGCACCTCGAAATTGGCTGAGACCCAGACCCAGCTGGCCCCACTCCCATCAAGCCCTGCAGGACAGGGTGTGTGGCCTCAGGACCCCCGGCCCTGGCCAGGCAGGGGATGTGGCCTCAGGTCCCCCAGCACAGCCTCAGGTCCCTTGGCCTGGCGCCAGGGAGGGGAGCATGTCCTCAGGTCCCCTGGCCCGACATCAAGTCCCCTGGACCCAGCACCAGGGTGGCGGGCATGGCCTCAGGTCCCCCGGCCTGGCCTCAGGTCCCCCGGTCCTGGCATGAGGGTGCGAGGGCGCGAGGGTGCAAGGGTGTGACCACCATTTGCATATTAGCTCTTTATTATATAGGATTATTATTACTACTACTGCTCGAGGGGAGGGATGGTTTTCCTTCAGTGTCTTTATCCTTCTGCCTGTTCACTTGTATCCTGGTTTTGCCACTTCTTTGTCCAATACCTTATCTTCTAAGGAAGAGCTGCTGATAGAATGGGGAGACTTAGAGCCCACCCTCATTCAATGAGTGTGTACCAGGATGTCTCCCTTCTGATCAGCCTCACCCAGGACACTGCTGGCTTAGTCAGTTAGGCCAGGGTGTGCTCCACAGGGCAAGCCTTCCCTCGTGAGCTATTTCTCTCCCTACATTCTTAATTTGCTAGTACTATTATTTTTATTTATTTATTTTTTTTGTGGGGTGGAAGAGGTCTTCATGGTGGATTAGGAGGTCTGTTTGGCCCTAAGTCTAAACCACAGGCTCCAGTGCAATTTAACCAGGAGTACTTCATTAGGGGCAATTGGGAGATAATGATAAAGTGGTATTTTGATTGCCATTCTGTAATTATTCCTTGTGCATTATTACACACATTGCCTTGTGTGTTGTTGAGCACAATCATGTGGAGAATATGGCAAAGTCTAGATGCTTTTCAGAACTTAGTCAACATAACAGAGTTCATACTGGAGAGAAGCCTTGTAAATATAGAGTATGTGGCAAAGCCTTTAGAAGGTCCTCAGAAGTCTTATACCATATATGTAGAGAATGTGGGAAAACCTTCAGTGTAGCATCATACGTAAATTATCATCAGAGAGTTTACACTGGAGAGAATCCTTATAAATGTAGAGTATGTGGCAAATCTATTGGAGGTCTTCAAAATTTACTGCACAGCAGAGAGATCATACTAGAGAGAAGCCTTTTAAATATAGAAAGTACAACAAAGATTTTATTTACTGTTTCTGCCATACTAGACAGCATAGATTCCATAGTTGAGAGAAGTCTTAGAGATGTGCGGAGTTTCCTGAGTCCTTGACCAGCAGTGAGAACTTACTGAACATCACAGAATTCACTCTGGACAGAAGCCTAATGAATGTGAAAAATGTAAAAAAAGCCCTGAAAAGTCATTCAGGTATTACTGTACTTGAGAGACTTCCTAACAGAGA
Organism: Myotis lucifugus; assembly: GCF_000147115.1. Classification (NCBI taxonomy): domain Eukaryota; kingdom Metazoa; phylum Chordata; class Mammalia; order Chiroptera; family Vespertilionidae; genus Myotis; species Myotis lucifugus. The sequence goes on from NW_005871077.1 coordinate 2,870,002, forward strand.
GAGTCCTTACAAATGTAAAGAATGGGCTGGAGCCTTTACCCACAGCTCAAAATTTACTAAACATCAGAGATTTCATACTGGAGGAGACCTTACACTGTAGAAAATGTGAGAAAGCACTGGCTGGCATGACTCTGTGACTTACCTTTGACCACGCACCACAATGTCAGGGTGCAATTCCTGGTCAGGGCACAGGCCCTGGTTGCGGATTCGATCTCCAGTGTGGGGCCGGTAGGAGCAAGCTGATCCACGATTCCCTCTTATCATACATATTTCTATCACGCACTCTCCTTTCTTCTCTGAAATCAATAAAAATATATTTTGAATGAAGAAAAAAAAATAGTGAGGAAACCTTTAGTCAGTGTGTATTCCTTCCTGTACATCAGAGAATTTATACTGGGGAGAAACCTTACAAGTGTAATGAGTGAAGTTAATCCTTTTCTTTTCAATGGAGTCTTATTTAACATCATAGAATTCATTGTGAAGGAAAGCCTTACAAATGTGAAGAATGAGGCACAACTTTTAATTATCCTTGTTGTCTTACTCAACACAAGAGAACTTGTACTGGAGGGAACACCTATAAATGTACTGTGTGCGACTTTGATCAGCAGTGGGGTTGCCTGCATTGTGAACCTCCGTTGTAGAACGTGGACCCATGAACCAGGAAGTCAGCATTCATTTCCCGATTAAGTCTCATGCCCTGTTTGTGGACTAGATAGCCAGTAGTTTTCATGCAAGAGGAAGCTGATAGATGATTCTCTGTTATCATTCCTGTTTCTATCTCTCTCCCTCTCCCTTCTCTCTCAAATCCTATACCAGTGATGTTGTAGTACAATGTAGGAGATGTTTCGTACCCAGGATGCAGAATTGCCATGAACTCTGCTGAACTCAGAAAATTAAGTTTATTTCTTTCATTTCCTATTTCATATTCTCTGTGTTATGGTTTTTTCCCCTCATTTTTCTACTCAGCTGATACTCTTTTCTGCAGCGCTTTAACAATGCCACCTAAACCTCTTCCTCTCCCACATGAGCCCTCTGACCCCTGTAGCTTCTGTTCCACAATTTAGAATTTTACTAATGCAATAACTGACTTCAGAATTTGGCAATATCTTGCTTTATATTCATGAAGTAGGAAGGTGACCATTCATGTTTCCATGCTGGATTCTAGATTTTGAATATGAATGTTAATTTTTGGATTATAATAAATTGGCTTCTGTGTGCTTTAAAAAGGATGAAGGATGCATTTACAGACAATTGGGTCATTCTAGTGATCATACCATCCTGGCCATCAAATCCTCACTTCTCTGACCTCTAACCTCTGACAATTACCAATCCTTAGTATGGGTCAATTCCTCCTATGAGAAGGATACTCTACATAGTAAACCTAGGCAAAGTTCAAGAAATATTAATTATTATTGCTATTATTAACTCTGCCCTTACAGAAGGCATATAAATGGGATCCTCTGTGAAATAGGGGGCCTCAGTGCCCAGGTCTCCATCTCCCTAACCTTGGCCTTTGGCCTATTCTTTGCCCTCCACATTGCCTTACCTGCAGCCTCCCTGAGTTCCCAGACCTGAGACTGTGGGCCTGGGTCTCCCTTGACTTTTTGCTTTCTGGATCCAGCCCATTCTTTGACCCGGCCCCTTCTCGTGTTTGCCTGTGCTGCTCCATATTATGTGTCCATCTCCCAGGGTAGTGCTTTACCATGCAGCTTGCCAGTGAGTATAAAAGAAATGCTAATGAGTACTCAAGGCATCCTGGGCCAGAACAGGAGACGATGGGAGAGCCAAGGACCTCTGATAATCGTCTGGCCTGCTCTTACAACAGGAAGGCTGTGTTAGGATCATCATTCACTAGTTAATGAGTATTTGTTGAATGCCTGTGCTATATAGGGAGTTAGAGGTGGGCAAGATGGACACAACTCTTAGCCTCAAGGAACTTACAGTCCAATGGGGGAGACAGACAAACACCATGAAACAAGTGAATGAAACAACACAACATGGCAGGTGCCATCCAGGCACAACAGGGTGCCGAGATCAAGACCAAGAGAGCTTGCCTAGAGGCCCACTTCTGATCTGATGACAGCAAAGCCCTCTCTGAATTCCTTAATTCAACGTTCAATGTGAACTTCTTTTGTCATCCCATAAATATTTGGAAAGATTTCCACCAGCTCTTTTTACATTGGCAAGTTTTCTAGTGACAAAAGAAAAAAATCACAAGGTGGGGAGGTAAAGAAATGAAAAATAGAGCCTTGCTATTTCCAGTCATATTTCCCTCTTCATTTGCCCTTTGACATATTTTACTTGATTTCTTTTAGGCCTGGATTAATTTTCCCTGGCCCAAGGCCCATGCTAATTTGCATGTCTATTCTACATACAGGTCAGATGCATGAAGACCGCAGGCCAGCCTGAATTCACAGAGTCACATCCATCAAGTGGCCCAGAGCTCAATATACTCACTGTGAAGAATGGGGGATAATGAGAAATCCTGCCAAGACCTGAAATTGTGACTCACTAGGGTTGCCCTGTGGTCAACCTTAAGGGTAAACTACTCCATCATCCTATGTTCTACTTGTCAAACACTTGTGGGATTCCATTTGGGGCTTTAGACATGTAATTATGGTTTCCATTGTTTCCAAAACCAGAATTAAGCCTCAGATTATATAATTAATTGTGAGTTATGTGAAGTGCCTTCTTTCATTTTACACTCATCTATGATGTTAATACAAATCCTCATTTCACTTAGTAATACCACATATTGTCGAGCCACAGTAGTGGATAAAATATGCCTTACTGTTGTCAAAGTTAGCTGTTGTTATGAATGGGTAACCGGAAGGCTTGTTCACAACCACTGTTAAAATCCATTATGGGGAAGAGAACCAAGATGGCAGAATAGATAAACACCTATACTTGCTGCCTCTCACAACCACATCAAAATTACAACTAAAAGACAGAACAACTATCATCCAGAACTGTGGGCAAGCTGACTGAGTGGAAGTTCTACAACTAAAGAGGTAAAGAAGAAAGCTCATTGAGACTGGTAGGAGGTGCAGAGGCACGGAATAGACTGGCACCCAGGTGTGCTGCTTTTTCAAACAGGAGGGAGATACAAACTCCCGCTTGCTCTGAACTCCAGTTCTGGGCAAGATTTGGGGGGACCCAGACACATACGGAGAGAAACTGGACTGTCTGGCATCAGACAGGAACACGAGGGCAGCTTTCTTTCAAAAGGAGCTACACACAGTGGTCATTGTTCCTGCGCGGGGAACTCTCTGGTGCAGGGCTGACTGGCAGCCATTGCTGTTTGCTCTGCCCTGGTGATTCCCTTAGACCCCACCCCACCCAATTTATAACCCCACCCAAGCTGTGTGCAGTGGCTTTTGCATATGAATGGCCTGTCATTTCTAAGCCTAAAACCTGTCAAACAGGCAGCAGCTGGGTCAGGGAGCCCCAAAGCAATCAATCTGGCAGCAGCAGCCTGTCTTGCTACACAGCTGGGCTTCATTGGGGCACTTCCAAACCTGATACAAAGAGGAGGAATCTGCAGATCTCTCTGTAGTTCCTGCTGGGTGACCCCAGACAGTTGCTGACTTTGCACCTCCTTGGAGATCCAAGAGCCAGTGTACCCAGTGGTCAGTGTGAGACCACACCAGATTACAATTCTTCACATCCATAAGTGACACATTCAAGGGGCAGACTCAGCACCAAAGCCCAACTGAAGCAAGTCCTGACCCATAAAGGGTGTCTCCTGCATAGCAGCTCTTCCATTGTAGATACAGCTGGTCCTGACAGCCAATTGGCCTGGAAGTCAATTCCTTCCAGTGATACCATCAGCAATCAAGGCTTAACTACAACAAGACTGTGCACACTGCCTACAAAGGGGTGCACAAAGAGTGTCCACCTGGGTGACTAGAGAGGCTGAGCCACTGGGCCCTATAGGACACCTAGCACAGAAAGCCACTCTATCAACTCAAGGAGACTTAACAGCTACTCAATACATAGAAACAAACACAGGGAAGCAGCCAAAATGCAGAGACAAAGAAACATGTCACAAATGAAAGAAATGGATGAAAGCAAAATACTGTATATAGAGTTCAAAACCACAGTTATAAGGTTACTCAAGAATCTTCTAGAAACCTCCGAGGAACTTAGTGAGACCTTCAAGGATCTTAGTGAGAATGCCAAAAATATGGAAAAGGACCAGTCAGAAATTAAGCATACACTGACTGAAGTAAAGAATAATATACAGAGATTCAACAGTAGACTAGAGGATCCCAAGAATCAAGTCAATGATTTGAAGTATGAGGAAGCAAAAAACACCCAACCAGAAGAGCAAAAAGAAAAAAGAATCCAAAAATATGAAGATAGTGTAAGGAGCCCCTGGGACAACTTCAAGCGTACCAACATCTGAATTATAGGGGTGCCAGAAGAAGAGAGAGAGCAAGATATTGAAAACATATTTAAAGAAATAATGACAGAAAACTTCCCCTACCAGGTGAAAGAAATAGACTTACAAGTCCAGGAAGTGCAGAGAACCCCAAACAAGAGGAATCCAAAGAGGACCACACCAAGACACATCATAATTAAAATGCCAAGGGCAAAAGACAAAGAGAGAATCTTAAAAGCAGCAAGAGAAAAACAGTTAGTTACCTACAAGGGAATACCCATACGACTGTCAGCTGATTTCTCAACAGAAACTATGCAGGCCAGAAGGGAGTGGCAAGAAATATTCAAAGTGATGAATAGCAAGAACCTACAACCAAGATTACTCTACCCAGCAAAGCTATCATTTAGAATTGAAGGTCAGATAAAGAGCTTCACAGACAAGAAGAAGCTAAAGGAGTTCATCACCACCAACCCAGTATTATATGAAATGCTGAAGGGTATTCTTTAAGAAGAGGAAGAAGAAGAAAAAGGTAAAGATAAAAAATTATGAACAACAAATACATATCTATCAACAATTGAATCTAAAAATCAAGTGAATAAAAAATCTGATGAACAGAACAAACTGGTGAATGTAATAGAATCAGGGGCATGGAAAGGGAGCAGACTGACAATTCTCGGGGGGAAGAGGGTGTGAGGGGGTACGGGAAGAGATTGGACAAAGAGCTTACACTTATGGACGAGAACAGTGGGTGGGGGGCAGGGCCTGGGGGGGGTGGGAACCGGGTGGAGGGGCGCTATTGGGGGAAAAAGAGGAACATCTGTAATAATCTGAACAATAAAGATTTAAAAACAAAAACAAACAAACAAACAAATTTCCATTATAGGAAACTCTTCTTTCCCTGTATTTGTTGACATAGTCAACAATACTTTCAGTCACCAGAAGTGTTTATTCATTTATTTACATATTCATTCTGCCAATCAACAAAAATTATTTTAGGTCTATTGTGTGAAAGGAACTGTGCTAAGTTCAAGGTAAATAGATATGATCTGAGGCCTGAATATCGCACAACAGAGATGGTGTCCACCTTGAGGCAGGGAGTGGCAAGTTGTTGTATTCGAGTCCCCTGGGCCCAATTCTAAAGTCAGATATGCCTGCCCACCCCACCCCACATTTGCCTGAGGTTCTGGTTTGCCAGATCTAGAGTGAGGCCTTGATATGTGGAATTTGAAAAAACTCCTAAGGTTTTGAACCACTGGTCTAATGATCTTCCCAGAACTCTGTGGAATTCAGCTTCCTTTTGTGGGGCAGGATAACTATGAGCCCCTCTTCACTCAAGCCAGAGAGTCCCTGAAGGTTAACTGTGCCTGACCTGAGCCAGCAGTACCACTGGGCTCATGGCTGCCAGAATCTGCCTGTACCCAAGAGGCTGATCCCAGTCATAGGTCAGGCCTGCTCTGGCCACCTATTCCTATGCCAACTCTGGACAGGTGTCATGCTACTGCACTTTGTCCAGGGCTCTTTTGGGACACCATCCCCACCCCCAACCCCTGAACTTACCTGATCACCTGATCTCTAAACTTGGCTCTGAAAGCCTGCCTTCTGGTGTTGGCTCTGTGATTTCACCTCATGCCTGCCTGATACCCTTTTTTAGTGAAACGGAGATCAGGGCATGCAAGTCATAGATGGCAGATTCCTGGGTCCTGGGCTGAGCATATTATTGTCCTATGGGCTGAGATGTGTGGAGTTGACAAAGCCCCCAGAAAAGTAGCACTTAGGAAAGTGTCAAATCCAAAAAGAGGAGATGGGCAGGAGGACCCAGCCACCCTAAGAGGAGAGACAGAGAGGGAGAACTCAAAACAATGCCCAGAGAAAGAGCAGCTCCAAAGACACAAGATTCAAACTGGAGGTGGAGGGATGAGGTGGGGCAAGTTCTTTTTATCAAGTGCCCACAAGACTGAGAGGGTGTGAAAGGATAGTTAAAGGCCTGAAAACCCTCCTTCCAGAGGGCACAGCCCTGCCTGCCTCTGCCTCTCCAGCTCACTCTGTTTAAGCTGCTCTCCCAGCTGCCTTCCTCCTCGGGCTCCCAGTCCAGACCCCTCCTGTTTGGCCCCGTTCAGGAATAAGCATGACTATACTCTAGAGATCTGTATAAACATCGGCAAGAACATTGCCTGAGTGACTGACAAAGATTTGTCTCAGGTAAAGGCCCTTGCCAGCTTGTGAATTTTGGTTCTTTTAAAAAGTTTTCTATTATTTAAATCTGATTATTTTGGATGTGATATTCTGCCTGAATATGGGTGACAAGTCAGAGAAGATATATTCAATATTTTTACCATTATGTTTTAATTTTGCACATATGACATTTGACACAACCCAGGTAGAGGTACCATAAGTCTCTTGAATTGGAAAATGGAGACAATTCATAAAGACTTTCTTAAACTAATAAATTTTGTAAGTACAAATAAAATTAGGAACATAAATTAGCTAGTTATCTTTTTTCTAGTTGTGGCTATTTACTGGTTCTTGACTTTAAATGATAGCATCTTTTTGCTGTAAGTCATCTGTCCATTTATTCACTCAGCTTTTACTGAACACCTGTTATGTGGTATTACCTACCCAGACCACACCTCCTACCACATTTCCCACTCATCCCTGCCAGGTCCCCCGCCCCCTCTCACACACGTGCTATCTGGCACACCTGCGGTATCAAGTGAATAGACATGGCTCCTGTCCTCAACTTGGCCCAGTCAGGTGAGAGCAACAGCCACACATCAATTGTTCTGAGGTGAAGGCTATGGTGGCATTTGATCTGGGTTTTGAAGATGAAGAACAGATAAGCAAGGACAGTTCTGTAGAGCAAAAGGTGCCAAGCTCTGGAGACTAGTGAGTTGGTTGGTCAGTGCAGGTTTGCCTTCATGACAGGGTATGTGGTGGGAGGGCAGGGTGAGGGAAGCAGCTCTGTGCCTAAGCATGGCTTGAGTGCTCTAAGAGGCTGGTCCTGAGTGTGACTTTCATCACTATGCCTCTTCAGTGAGGTCACATGTCCTCAGCCACCCTCCATGGCTTGTTGCTAAGGTGGAGGAGAAAACACAGACCTTTGTTCTTGGGAGACAGGCAGGGAGTTGGTTAAGGGTGTTGATTTCCCTTCCTATTGCCGTTAAAGCAAACCACATTTAACTGCAGCCTGGATTCCTGTTCAGGTGCTCAACAGACCCTCAGAATATGTCTCCTTTCTGGCGTGGCCCAGCCCCAAAGGAGACTTATGTCTGAGCCCTCAGAAAGGTCTGCAGCAGAAGTCTAAAAATAGGTGAGCAAAGAAGCACAGACTCAGGGATAAACACTCTTACCAGGCCCGGGGACAGCCAGCTGTATCCAGTTCAGGCTTCCTCCCAGCCAAGCCACAGGGTCGTGAGAGACTTCCAGCTTGGCTTCTGGAGCTGGGAAAGGGGAGGAGGAAGTGGAGAGGCAGGATGTGGTGGAGGGGCTGTGTGCTGCCTGGAAGGCCAGAGCTCAGAACAGAAATCCTCCCAAGGACTCTGAACGTGCTAACCAGTTAAACACGCGTGCGCGTGCGCACACACACACACACACACACACACAACACACAGCCCCTGAACAACACTTTGCTTTCATCTTTAGTGGAAACTGGGATTTGCGATCGTTCTCATAAGTGTGGCCAGCTCACGGTTTCAGTGTCTTCTGAGTATGCACAACCATAAGCAAGACCTTGAAAAACACTTTACTCTGATATAGCCAAATGCACCCCATGAATGATGAACAAAACCCGGGGCAACACCTTATCAGTGGTGATTTGCAAAGAACCTGGCTAAGCTTGGGGGTGTGACGACAGCATGAGTCCCTTTTCTCACCGCTTCCTGCCAACATTTCTTCCCTCTGAACTTCCGGCAGTTGAGCCTGGCCACTGAAGGTTGGAACAGTTTCATTTCAGGGAACTTGGGTCCAAGGGTTGGAATGATGATAATTTTCAACACTGATTCAATGTTTCTGACATCCTTCCAGAAGAAAAAAGAGGAAAGCCACTCCCAGGAAGATACCACAACATAGTCATCCCTGGGTCCCCAGGGAACCACTCAGGAGGCTTCTATTAGCAGGTGGGCGCACTATTTCCAAGTGTTTTACATATGGTGAGTCACACTGAGGGGGATGACTGCGTTTTTAGACTCTGAGAAAAATTGTTACTGAAATACCTAATGCAGCTATCATCAACACTTTGGAACTTACACATTTAGACATATTGAAAGCCTCTACCCTTTTACTTTTTCTTTCAATTTACCTTAAACAATGCACTTTATTTTTTCCAGCTTTATTAAGGTATAAATAACAAGTCTCACCTTTTAAAATCCTCATGCAAATTAGAGGGAAAGAAGTTCTCAAATATGTTGTTCTGTTCCTCTTTCCTGACTCTGAGAAGAGTCTTTCCTCAGAACGTAGTCTGTTCTATGGCTATAAGGCTGATGTAAAAGGATGGGAGAGGGAATTAGTTTTCCTCACTGACTACTAGATTCTAGGTCAGTGAATGGCCAGGGAGACAGTCATTGAACCCTACTACACCTGCTCTTCCATCAAACTAGCATAGGAAGCCTGGAGGCAGCATAGCATGGGGTTAATACTGTAGTCTGAAGTCAGACTGTCCAGGTTCATATTTTAGTTCTGTCACTTTGAAGCAATGTTTAATCTCAATTTCTTCTCTAAGACGGAGGAACTGAATTACCTACCCACGGATTTGTGTGGATTTAATGAACTAACACAGAAGAACTTGCTTGGTAGAGTGTCTGGAATAGAGTAAATGCTCAATAAATGCTAGTGTCTATCATGCAGCCATTTGATCTGAAAACACGTTACATTAATTAAACTCCAATTCACTTGATTCATAGTAAGACTGGCCTGTCATTAATTGTAACTGCTGTACAAGAGCTATGACTTGTGTCGATGCATATTTTCAGGGGACAAGGCACAAAGTGGCCAATATAACAAACTAATAGTTTTCCTCTTAGTAGCATAGAAACGTGGTACTAGTCTGTGCTCTCCTGGAACTTCTGCAGTTAAAACTTCCTAAGTAGAAAACAACCAGAGGGTTAACTACTCACTGTTTGGATCAGGCTATTATTTGACCCTTTTATTTCACAGAGACTTTTTGCAGTTATAAAATTTAGTTCTAAAGACCTGAAGTGTTATGGAATAAATTTGCTTATGGTGATGGATGGACATTTTAACAACCCAAGACTTTGCTTCTAAAGCATTTTTATAACCACTCGATATCACCAAACAGTGAAATAGGACAGGACACCAAACAATGAGGTGCATATTACTCTCAGGTTGCAGAGAGATCAGGTGACCTGTTTAAAACTGTCCAGCAAACCTGCAACAGGCAAATTGGGATGCCATTAGGCCACACTTTTTATAGGGCGGTAAAATGAAGGAGTAGGACATCCTCTGACCATGTGTCTTTAATTAGAAGCAAAGGAAATAAGGACTTTTTATCTACTTGAGACGAACAGGGAAACTTTACTAGCTAAATTGAAAATCCTTGACACCAGCCGTCTGTGTGATTGAGCTTCTGGAGGGCCAGCCCAGGGGTGAACACTGGCAATGTGGCTGTCCTGTTGCAGTGGCTGCAAAGCGAGTCACCCTGAAAGCAGCTGGAAGAAGAGTAGGGTGTAGGACCCTGACCCTGCCACCCCAACCTTCCCTGAAGCACTCAGGATGGTCACTGTCCTCCTGTTCTCCTGAGGAGAAAATTTCACCACGTATTTTTTTCCAACCCACATGCAAAACCAAAAACTTGAGTTCAAACGCACTCAGTCAAGTGAAAACGTTCCAAGACCTCAGAAGTGCTCATTCACTAAAGACCATTTTCCTGACTTGTAATTTGGTCAGTTATCCCTGGTTTTAGAAAGGTTCCAGGTGGTCCAGTTTCCTCTGGGAATTCTGTAGGTTTCATGGTTTGGGTTTCCGGAGTTTTCTGCTTGCCTCGGAGTTCCAGAGAAACCAAACACGCTGAGGGAGTGAACGCCGGCATTCAGCTGCAAAAGGCAGCTCAATGCCAAGGAGAGGGGAACCTAATTAGAATTCCTCCCCTGTCTTTCTTTTTTAATATATTTTTATTGATTTCAGAGAGGAAGGGAGAGGGAGAGAGATAGAAACATCAATGATGAGAGAGAATCATTGATTGGCTGCCTCCTGCACGCCCCCTACTAGGGATCAAGCCCGAAACCTGGGCATGTGCCCTTGACCCAAATCAAACCTGGGACCGAACTTCAGTCCACAGGCTATTGCTCTATCCACTGAGCCAAACTGGCTAGGGCTCCTCCCCTTTCCTGATACCAGGAGCTGGCCTGAGCACGAATTGTGTGGACATGGAGGCTTTGAAATTTTGAATCCTACTACACCTGCATAAGGAAGATACTCAACTTAAAATTTCAAGAGATTTTATAATGATCTATCTACTTTTTATAAGTGTATTAGATCTCCTTCCACCTTTTGGGGTGTCAGAACTGCTGAGCCTTCAAGCATTTCACTCCCTAAGGACCCAAGTCACTTGTGAGTGGTGTGGAGTGAGTCGCTGATTCCAACACATTTTCATTCAGTCCTCTTATTTGAAGTATGCACACTTCGGCGCCATCCCAGACAATTTGGTTGAGGAACTATGCACATTTCACAGCAAGAGGATAGGGGCCATCCAAAAGCCATGGAAATTGCTCAAATGAACGATTTGCATTCATGTCCTCCTGGGGGAAAATAAGTGCAAAAACATCTGTTGTGAAAGTTTAAAGTTTAATCTTCAACTCCTCCAACTTTCTCAGTCTTTGTTTTGTATAGCATAACACTAACTGAAGGTAAGGTGGTGAGTGTTTGTTTCTTTGTTTATTTGTTTTTAATGCACAGGCAGAGAGTCTAATATACAACAAATGGTCCAGGTACCATCATGGAGACTGAGAATGTGCAACTGAAAAGCAGGCAACTCAGCTTGTAGAACAAGTCAGAAGAGGCCCCTCTGACAACAGAACTGGTTGAAGAGTGTCAGCAAGCATAGCTGGGCAGCCCAGGGCTTTCCTTCAACCAGAGTAGGCCATTATCCTGACTTCAGTTAACAATAAACATTAGAAAGCACAGCCTAGTTTTCTAAATGAACAGAAATCTTTTTTGCACTTTTCCAGCCCCATGAAATATTTCTCCTTCCAGAGGCGGGAAGACCATGTGTTTCTTGAAGCTAATCAAATAGCGGACAGTTTGAGATGCGAGTGGAGAGCCACCTCTCTGAGGTCACTGGGTTCAATCTTCAGTGTCTGTTCTAGGGAAACCCATGTGGGTATCAGATGGGATATCTCCCTTCCAGCTGCGTAGCCATCGTGGGGAGATTAGGCGAGACCAAGTCCGGAGCTCTGCATCCAATTAGGGCAGGTATTTTATCAAATGCCAAACTTCAAGTTCGTTTCCTTCTTTCTCTTCAGAGTTGCTTTTTCTAATTTCATTATGACCCTCAGCTTGGCATCAAGACCAATTAGAAGAAAATGATGATAATGTCTGGGTGTGTGGGACCAAGCAGATAAAAGCTGTCACTGTTACATCAGGGTGGAGCTCTCTGGTAGGAGCAACTCTCCCGAATCAGAACCACTGGCAGCTGGTTTATAGGGTGCTCTGGCAGCTGAAACAGCTGCTTCAGTCTGATTTGCAAAAGTATCCAAAGTGTTTCAGCTGTGACCTTCACTTGTCTCTTCTTTTTGTCTCTTCTTGTCTCTTCAACAGGGCCGTCCCTGAGTGTCATTTGGGTTCCATGGACCAAAGATATTAGAAGCAAGGGCTGGGCTCTGATCTGTCACTCAGCCCTGCCTCCTTGCCCTTGGGGATGATGGGATCCTGTCCAAAGATTTTATCTTTGCTGATCTTGGCACCTTCTGATATTCTGCATGTGTAGGCCCCAGATGAGCCCCAACTGTGGCCAGCTGAATGGATGTCACCAGGGAAAACCTCTCATCACAGCAGGTCACTTCCTTTCTCAGGCTACAGCCACAGGACAGTGTCAATTGGGGGTAGGGAAAGTAGGCCAAACCAGAACAAGCTGGAGAGGGAAATCAGGCAGAGTTTATTTGGAGGTGACTGTGATCCACAGTAAGATAGATACATCACCTCTGCTGAGGGTAACTGCAATTCTCTCCATTGTCTGCTATTTCTGAAGGTCATACCCTGTGGTCCAAACCATGCAATTGACCAAAATTAACAGATGAACTGGTTTTCACATCCAAACTTCTTTCCTAAGAATCAGCCTATTTCTATCTCGATTCTCCAAATATTGCCAACTATGTGTGCTCAGGGCATAGCTATAGTGGGGCCAAACTTGGGGTGCTATCTGTATAAAAAGATGTTTCTCATATGTCCTCCTCTGCCAGTTTGCTGCCTGAAATCCTTAAACAGGAAACTAAATCTTTAATTCTATCATCTGAGCTAAGGACTCTGTGCCAATATGACAGGAGAAAGATGCTCATTGAAAATTTCCCACTAAGATTTCATTGACTCATAAGGATTCTTACTGAAGGTTAAGCTTTTTAGGCAGTTGGTGAGGATGGGAAGGTTGGTTGAGAGCAGGAGGTCCCTGGGTCCCTGAAAAAGGAGGAGGGTGTCTAGAACTGCATAAACATGGACATTCAGGGAAAATGAAGACAACCTAACCTTCTCCATGACTTACCTGGTCTATCAGTTGATGATTCTCCTGTCATTATCAGAGCGGGCCTGTGTGTGAGGACTTTCGGTGGGAAGAAAGCTACCTTTCTCTCACCACTAAGGCCAATAGCACACAAAACTGGGTTTGTGTTTGTTAGGTTAGGTGGTTCAGGAGGTGGCGTAGGAAATAAAGAGAGTCGATCAGAAAAGGAAGAAAGGAGAGGTTTTATTCTGCGTCCCCGGGCGACCCATGGACCCCAAAGACAGGGCACGTGGATCCGCATTAACAGGGAGGGAGGCACCTTTTTTATACTGCGGTTGGGTGAGGGGCGGGGACATGAGCTGAGGTATTCAGTTGAGGAAGTTTCAGCTTGCAGAGGGTCAGCAAGGTATTCAGGAAGGAGTCAGTATCTGTGTCTGGCACGCTGATGTGTTAGAAATGCCAGGGAGGGTCCATTATCTCGTCACACGTCTGCATGTATCCGATCCTGGGCTCTCTCTGACCTAACAGTGTTTAGTTCACCTTGGTCTACACTGACCCCATAGTAGAGCCAGGAGGTGCTGACTTGGTCTGAGATCCACTTCTCATTCACCTGACGATAGGCACAGGGACTCAGCACTGTGTTTTCCAAGTTTTGCTCATGCTGCATCACTTGCAGGTAAGAATCCACAGGCCCAGCCAACCTGGGATTCCAAACCAGAAGAACTGATAATAAAGTGGAATCTTCTCCTGACCCATCCAATCCTCCAAAGGCCAAACTGACATTTAACACAGCTCAGGAAGAGGAACTTTTTATCCGAAAGAGCCCTGTACGAAGACCAAACTAACTCCCTTCCCATGGACTACTCTTCTCTGCTGCCTTAGCCCAGCCAGCCTTGCACCAGTCTGTTCTCCTTGATGGCACTGCTGGGAAGGAAACATAAAGAGCCCAAGCATAACTTTTCTTATAATTGCTTCTTAATTATTTTGCCAAAAAAATAAATCCAAAGCATATGGCATGGTAAGTACAATGGAAACTCAACCATTGAAATGACGGGATGCTCTTGGTCTGGAATACCTAGGACCAGGTTAAGGAGACTGGATAACAGCTAGTTGGTCCTTCATCTTGAAAAAAAACTATGAGTTCCCAAAAAGTCCTGGAGTCACCAGCTGTATTTAAAATACTGTGTGTGTTAATTTAATGAGCAACATTTGGTTTCACTGTCAGCATTTGTTTTAGCATAATTAACGCCATTTAACTTCTTTAAAAAATTGACAGTCACATTCATATTTACAAGATGAGCTTAAGAGTGCCTTTTAATTCCTTTCCTATTTCATCTTTTTCAAAAATCATATAACATATGAAAAGAAAATGGAAAGAGTACTCACTTGACTAGAACCCTGTTTGAAACTTCTCTGAACATATTTCCTAACATTTCCTGATTGATTGCCTGGGAATAAATAACCCCAAGTGGTAACATTATATTTATATTTCTAAGTTAGGAATATTTCTCCTATTGCTGCACTTCTAAAATAGAGTCCCAAGAAAATACATAACATATCAAAATAGCATTTTCAATATCTGCCAAACCTTAACATTTGCATCTCAGTAAGAAAGTGTATAACTAGTGAGTAAACGGCCTCTTTGTCAAACATAAATGTAGCAAATTCAAAGGTGGCTCCTTTTCAAGTAAATTGTCTCAGCAGGCAGAGCAGCAGGGAGAATGTTTGCTATAGAACTCAGGCAAAAAAACACAATCTTTATATGATTTCTCCAGGAGGGTGTTATATTAAGTTCCAGAGAGAATGATGAGATATTCGCAGTGAAATGGCACATTTTTTTCCAGCATCACCTACTCCATTTGAATGTGTTCAATTCTTCACCACGTGCATGTAGCATTCTGCTGAGTGGCACACAGCCTCTCCTGCCTCCTCCCTGCTCTTCCTTCCAGAATGGCAATGAACTCTGTAACATGACTCCTTGCTCCAATTTCCACCAGGCCTGCCCTCCCTAGACTTACCCTGACTCCGCATACATGCTTTTCAAGAGACACAATTTTGTCTTGTCTGGAGTGCAATGTAATTAGAAAGCAATTTGGCCCACACACGCAGCTTCCATGGTCACTTGGCACGGCCTCACCCTGTCTCTGGCAGGACTGGTTTTGCTCTGCATTGGCTGTCCTCCCGAGATGTCTAGCAGCTCAGGGATCCTCCTCCTCACTTGCTCAGAGCCCAGGCTTGGCTGACTCAGGGAGTGTCAGGTGCTGTCTGCTCAAAGCCTCAAGAGTCACCCTGGAGCCTTGGGTCAGTTGTTCCCCACATGGCCTCAGGCACAAACAAAGGAGGCTCAGCCGCCTCACACCAGCTGCCTAACCACTCGGCCCCAGTGCAGAGACCATCCCAAGGCACATTCAACCCCCAAATCCTCCTCATTATGTTGCTCACAAGCTTTCCCTTTAGTCCCTAAATCCTATGCCCCTGGCTCCAAAGTGAAAGCCATTTTTCACTAGGCTCTCTCCATTTCTGTCCACATCCACTACGATGCCATGCCTGTAAATTTGGCATTCTCATTTCTGCTCTCAATACTCTAATTCAAGCTTCTTATCTGAAACACTGTAACAGCCTTTCAGCTTCCTTTAATTCTAGTATCCTATGGTCAAATTACTTTTCCAAACACATAGCTATGGAAAAGTAATTATTATAACATTTTATAATATCTTTCTGCTCACTATAGGCTTCTCGTGGCCTATAGTTTCCTTAGCTGGGTGTTCTGTTCTGCTGTCTGTTTATGTAAATAAAGTTTTATTGGAACACAGCCATACCCATTCATTTACATATTGTTTGTAAATGGCAGAGTTGAGTCATTGTGACAGAGACTACATGGCTTGCAAAGTCTAAAGTACTATTTGGCCCTTTATAGAAAAGCTTGCTATAAAATTTTGCTGTCCCAAATTTCCTTTCCAACTTCATTTCCTTATAGCCTAGGCTTTCCCACCTTTGTGCCGTGGCTTACACCAAACCCCAGGGAAACTCACCCCTCTAGGCCCATCACGTGTGTTCTACTCACTATGCTTTCTTGACTCCTGTCGCAATGTAATGCCTCCCTGCTTTGCACCCTCATCATTCTTTGCCATGGCATTTTGCACATTCAACTCTTGTTGTAAGTGTTAATGTGTGTATTTTGTTGCTTCCACTCACCTCAGTCGAGACTCTACGCTTCTTGAGGGCAGGAGCCATGTCTCGGCCACCTTCAATTCTTAGTCTAGCTCCCTGCACATAGCCATTCAATAGATATTTGGAGACTAACTTGACTAAAAGATGAGGAGTCTTTTCTTCCAGCACCTTCCAGAATAAATAATCAACATTTCCCTCTGGAAAAAAAGACAAGGTAGGAAAATGAGGCAGGAGCAGATGCAACCTATTCTTCCTTAAGAAGTTAAGATTCTTAGAGGAGGCACATTTAAAGAGGGGTTTTTGTTGTTGTTCTATTAGTTGCTAAGTGATTGGGGAAGTACACAGATCCCACAGAAGAGACCCCTTAAAGAAGGAAGAGTCAGACCAGAGGAACGTTCAATCAAGAGAGAGACTTTGCTTCCTCACACATTAGGGCTCAGCTGCAGGAAGCCATTTCGAGGATGATCTGGCCACCAGACTGGCCAAAGGGCATGAGTGGCGCGGTTTTATGAGCTTTCACAGAGGGCTTCAAATCCTTTGTGGATGAAAAGAACACAGTAAAGGGATGAAGAGGAAGCAGCTGAAGGGTCTCACAAAAAAGGGGCCTATGACTAGAATATTAGAACCAGGAGTTGTCTGAATGGGGGGGGGGGGTCCTTGATCTTTCAGAATAGACCAGGGGCTGGGAGGTATATATATTCCCTGTGGCTACTGTAACAACTTACTATAAACCAGGTGGTTTAAAACACATGTACCTTCTCTCATAGCTCTGGAGGCCAGACATCCAAAATCAGTTTCACGGGGCCAAAACCAAGGTGTCAGCAGGCCCCAGACTCCCTCCAGAGGCTTGAGGAGAGAACCCATTTCCTTGCCTTTTCCATCTTCTGGTAGATGCTGGCATTCCTTGGCGCATGGCAGCATCACTCCAATCTCTCTCTCCTGGTCCTCTCACCTTCTCCTCTTCTTTCTGTGTCACATCTCTCTCTTCTCCCTCTTATAAGAATATTTAGGCCCCACTGGAATAATTCAGGATAATCTCCCATCTCAAGATCCTTAGCTTACTTCCATCTGTAAAATCCTTTTTCACTATAAAAGTAACAGTTCCAGGGATTCAGATCTAGATATCTTTTGGGGCCAATATTTAGCCCTTCATGGGAGGCCTCTAAAGAAAAGCAAGCAGAAGGAGATGTAGTCTGCTGGGAGGTAAAGAGGTCAGAGAGGTAGTGGATGAATGTGGAATGAGGGGCATAGGGAGAAATGTGGCTTATTGAAAGGTTATATAGTGTAGGGCACTGTTCTTAGGACAGGGGCCCTGACAAACCAGAGTGTGGGTTGCATGAAATGGGTCAGTGGTGGCAAAATGCTGCATGGAGGTAGATGCAGGTTCAAGTTTTGTAGGAACTGTTGCTTAGACAAGCTTGGAAAAATTATTTTTATGAAAAATAATCCAAAATTACAAATATAATATTTTTATGGAAGTGAATTTTTATTTTATTTTGAATAATAAAAGGAATCACAATAAATCACACACTGTGAAAAACCTGACAAATGCTGCCAACATCACATATCCAGAAAATAACGTAGTTTATTAACTGCCTGATGCCACTCTCTGACACTTTACCCCCTATTTTGTTGCCTGAATACTTTTTGAACATCTCTTTGTGAAACAGTAACTTTATAATATTTTCTATATAGAGAGAATTCAGTTATTTCTTCTAGCATGATTGATCAAAATATGGCTTATATAATTGACTACAGGCCCAGTGCACAAAATTCGTGCCGGGGGGTGGGAGGGTGGGAAAGGCAGGGGAAGGAAGTCCCTCAGCCCGGCCTGCACCCTCTCACAATCTGGGACCCCTTGGGGGATGTCCGACTGCCAGTTTAGGCCCAATCCGGCAGTCAGACATCCCTCTTGCAATCCAGGACTGCTGGCTTCTAACTGCTCACCTGCCTGTCTGCCTAATCACCCCTAACCATTCTTCCTGACTGCCTGATTGCCCCTAACTGCTCGCCGGCCTGCCTGATCACCCCTAACCACATCTGCCTTGGCCCCCGCTGCCGTGGCTTCATCTGGAAGGACATCCGGAAGCTTATTGGGTTGTCCGGTCTAATTAGCATATTATGCTTTTATTATTATAAACTAGAGGCCCAGTGCACAAAATTCGTGCACTCAGTGGGGAGGGGGTCCCTCAGCCTGGACTGCGAGAGGACACAGGCCAGGCCAAGGGACCCCACCAGTGCATGATCAGGGCCGGGGAGGGTGCAAGAAGTTGACCAGCCAGGGAGGGACCATGGGAGGCCTCCAAGGCGTGCCTGGCCTGTCTCGCTCAGTCCCAATTGGCCAGACCCCAGCAGCAAGCTAACCTACCAGTCGAAGCGTCTGCCCCCTGGTGGTCAGTGCATGTCCTAGTGAGCAGTTGAGTGGCCTTAGCATATCATTAGCATATTATGCTTTGATTGGTTGACTGGATGACCGGACAACCGGATACTTAGCATATTAGGCTTCTATTATATAGGATAGTTTAGAAAAGTTTGTTCATCTTCTCAAGCAGTATTGGTATTACCTGATAAATTTCTTTGTTGTCAAACTTGGAAAAGCCTCTTTCAAGTCTATTTCATATACAAACTGGTAAAAATGTCCTCCCTCTCTATTTATAACACCATGAGAATTGCCCTAAAAGTACAGGACTTTTTATCATTTTCATTTTGTGAAAGTTTAATTTAAAAAGAACAAAATGTGTGATGCACTTATGATTGTACATGTTTTGTTATCAAGTAGAAATCCTGACAGGAGAGGCTTCCATTTTGGTTCAGCATTGATAAAAAGTGAGGTTTTTATTTGTGATTTTACACACTTGTTTGCAAGAATTACCACAAACTAGTTTGTGGCTCTGTATATTTCAAATCTTATTTTTTTCTGCTGGGTAGTCCAGGACCTTTTCATATCTCCTCTGGCTCATTGTGTTGATGAGTTTCCTCAGTGGGTGGTATTCCCCACAAATATTCCTATATTGGGATGACTAGTAGTCACTTAGTTATGCTCAAGAGAAACCGCAATCTCCATAAATATAGCCCTCTAAACCAACATTAAATGTATCCCCAACTCAACTTCCCCTTAGCCATATCCCCCAAATGCCCATGTGCATTCTGATGCCACCCAGCACAAGAGGAAGTATGTAGAATGAAAGTTGAAGTGGAAAGAGGCATTGGTTTTAACTGATTTTGGTTAAAATATTTTACTTTTGAAATGAAAAAAAAAAAAAAAAAAGAAGACCACATTATATGAGTCTCTCCCAGGGCCTTAGGAGGAGTCAATGCAAGCAAGGGACTCTGAGTCTCAGCTTCGCTAGCTTCTCAGTCTAGGAGTCACTTACATGTGACTCTTTAATAAGATTGCCCAGGAGAGAGAGCTAGGGCCAGAAAGATGTATTATGTGCTAACAAGGTCTCCAGATCTACCTGGCTCTCTAATCACTCAGGCATTCCCATGGTATAACAAGAGCCTCCTACATTTTGTTGTTGTTGTTGTTGCTTAATCTGGGTTTTAAAAATCTACAGAATCACTCTAGAAAACAGTTTGGCACTTTCTAAAAGAGCTAAACAAAGAATTGCTCTATAGTCTAGCACTTCCACTCTTAGGTATATACCCAAAAGAATCAAAAGTAGGGAATCAGATTCTTGTATACCCATGTTAATAGCAGTATTATTCACAGTAGTCAAAAGGTGCAAGCAGTCCAATGTTTACAACTAGATGAACGGATAAATAAAATGTGGTATATACATACAATGAAATATTATGCGCCCATAAAAAGGAATGAAGTTCTGATACATGCTAAACATGGATGGACTTTGAGAACATTATGCTAAGTAAAATAAGCCAGACATAAGAGGACAAATTTTATGATTCCACTTACATGAAATATCTAGAATAGGCAAATTAATAGAAACAGAAAATATATTAGAGGTTACCAGGGACTGGGGGAAGGGAGAAATGGGAATTATTGCTTAATGGTTAGAGAATTTCCTTTTGGAATGTTGAAAGAGTTTTGGAAAATAGTGATGATGGTTGCACAACCTTATGAATATAATTAATGCCTCTGACTTAAATACTTAAAATTATTAAAATGATAAATTTATGTAATGTATATTTTGCCACAATAAAAAATAACCAAAAAGTGAGGTAATATTTGAGCATCAGAAATGAATTCATTCACATCTGGCTATTCATGCATAAAAAAACATCTGACAGAATACTTACATTAAAATATTTATCTAAAATAATTACAATTTTTGGAATAAGATTTTTATAGAGTTGACCTCATATTAAACACATTTATATTTTTAAAATCTTGCAGGTTAATTACCAAGCCAATTAAAAATTGATATTAACCTGGCATACATTCACCAATGCTTCCTACTTGTCAACAATCCACTATAGATTAATTCAATGGCAGCAAGCACTGCAGCTTCTGAGAGATGGTGTGGGTTGTGTTTACCACTGTTGTCTTCTAAAAAAGAAAGACTTAGTCGGTGGTGATTAGCCTGTATTAATTTCTTTTAGACTCTGATAATCCCTAAGGTTTGTTAAATGCCTCCTTGGCTAACTGTTTAGACACTGACAGCCAGCTGGAGATGAGGGGCAACCAGGTGACCACCCAGTGGTTTCATCAAGAGCATAACAGCATTGATAAGGGAAGTTGAACTGAAGATGCATGTATTTCCTGAACACTGTGAGTCATCTCTCTAAATATATTTGCTATTCTCTCCTCCCCTTCCTAGGTTCCAGTTACCCGCTCAGTTGATTTATCTAGGACAGCAATTTTCAACCTTTGTCATCTCACAGCACACATAAACTAATTACTAAAATTCTACGTCACACCAAAAAATATAATTTTTGCTGATCTGACAAAAAATAGGTTTAATTTTGATTCATTCACACCAGGTGGTTATTGTTGTGTTGGCTGGTGACATTTTTTATTTTTTTGACAATCTAAAGGTAAAGAGACAGTGCCCTTGACTAAATAGCCAAGTATTGCTCATTTTAAATTTTCTTGCGGCACTCCAGTGTGCCTCTTACAGCAGATTGAAAATCACTGACCTAGGAAATGATCAGAACCTCTATTAAGTAAGGGAAATAATACTTACTGCTGAACTCCAGAGTGGTTTAGCACAATAGAAATTATATTTTTCATTCAAGCAAAATCTTATGTGGCTATTCCTGCTATGCAGGTAACTTTAGTGTTCAGAGATCTGAACTTCTTTCATCTCATGGCTCCCCCATGTCTTACGCCTTTGGAGTGGTCTGATGATCCTATGCATATGACCAGTAGAAGGAGGAGAGAGATTGTGCAAAATGGCTAAAGTAGGTTTTTATGTGCCAGGTGTGGATGTGATACACGTCACTTCTGCCTACATTCCATTGGCCAGAATTCAGTCACATGGCCCCACCTAGCTGCAAAGGAGTCTGGGAAATAGGTTTTGGTAAGTACATAACAGTGTCTCTTGCCACAGGGATTTTATACTATATGATCAAATGTCTCTTCCCACCTATTTTATCTTCACTCCATTATGAGACAGGAATAGTCTTACCTTTCAAGAGGAGAAAATGGAAACAAAGAAAACTCCATCTCATGGCTCCAGAAGGGATAAAGAAGCCTGGCCTCTAACTGTGCCCAGGAGCCAGCCCTTCTACCTTCCTGGCTGAGTGCCTGGGTACCTTCTCTAGTGACCTGCTCTGAGCTCCAGGGCAAATTAGGACAGCCTCTTCTCAGAGGGAGACCTGCTTGGACATCTGGGATCCAGATGCTGCTGGCTTCCTTAATGGCTCTGAAAGGTATTGTACTTAAGCCCCCAAATCCTGCAAAGTCTGCATTTTGTCTCAGAGAGATCTTCTCTCCCCTTTTGCACTCTTTGAGGATTGAATTCTATAGAGCCAGTCTTCTTTGACAGCTGACAGGGAATTCTCAGTGGAGGACAGTTGATTTTGGAACAATGCCTGCTGTCAGGCCTATAAAGCCCAGTTTACTGACCTATGATGAAAAACCCATCTGCTTTTGAAGTTAGTCATTTGGAAGGGGTATTCTAAAGTTAAGGTGAGATGGTGCACAGAAAATAATGTGTTCATTTGTTTGATCATCCCATTCTCTGCCCTCTTTTTTGTGACTTTGTATACCATCCCAAGCAATGCATGTGGCTAGGATATCAAGACACAGTCAACAGGAAGTACCTTTTGCCTGCTCTCTGTGCATATCTTTTACTATTCCTCTGTCTTGGCATTTTATTTTTCATGAAAGTGATCCTAGAGAGGTTTGCCTCTCCTATGTGATGTCTTTTTTTTTTTAATATATTTTATTGATTTTTTACAGAGAAAAAGGGAGAGGGATAGAGAGTTAGAAACATCGATGAGAGAGATCGACCAGCTGCCTCCTGCACGCCCCCCAGTGGGGATGTGCCTGCAACCAAGGTACATGCCCTTGACCGGAATCGAACCTGGGACCCTTGAGTCCGCAGGCCGACGCTCTATCCACTGAGCCAAACCGGTTCGGCTCCTATGTGATCTCTTAATCCATAATATGAATAGCAACATTAAGAGTTGAATAGATTCATACATGATCAGTTCATGATGGGCTTTTAGGGGAAACAAAAGTGCATTGCTTCAACTTTAACTTTCCAAGTTTGAGATAAAGAACTACCACAAATTTGACCTTTCTTTAAAATGTACTAGAGGCCTGGTGCACGAAATTCATGCACCGGGGGGGGGGTCCCCCCTCATCCCAGCCTGCACCCTCTCCAATTCAGGACCCCTTGGGGGATGTCTGACTGCTGGTTTAGACCCTATCCCAGGGATCGGGCCTAAACCAGCAGTTGGACATCCCTCTCACAATCCTGGACTGCTGGCTTCTAATCGCTCACCAGCCTGCCAGCCTGATCGCCCCTAACTTCCCCCTGCTGCTGGCCAGGTCACCCCCAACTACCCCCTGCCTTCCTGCCTGGTTGCTCCTAACTGCACCCCCCCACCCCCCCCGGCCTGGTAACCCCTTACTGCCTCCCATGCTGGCCTGGTCGCCCACAACTGCCCCCACTGCTGACCTGGTCACTCCTAACTGCCCCCCCACCAGCCTGGTTGCCCCCAACTGCCCCCCTGCCACCAGCCTAGTCACCCATCACGGCCCCCCTGCTGGCCTGGTTGCCCCATGCAGCCCACTTGTTCAGTCATTTGGTCATCCCTCACTAACCCCCCTGCCAGCCTGGTCATCCCATTCAGCCTGCTTATTCAGTCATTTGGTCATCCCTCACTAACCCTCCTGCTGGCCGGGTCGTAGGCAGCCATCTTGTGAGGGCGTAAGGGTTAATTTGCATATTACCTCTTTATTATATAGGATACTTTAGTCATAGGGAGCTCTATGATGGATGGGTTGTGTGCTGGCCCCAGGAGGGACTCTTTATGTTCATCATAGCTCTATTACTAATGATGCTTCACAAATAACTGTGAGGAAAGTAAATATGTATTATATTAACACACATATAAGGGCAATGAGGCTTAAAAATACATTTGCTTGAAGATTAGGGAACATGGCTCTCATGGGTTCATGTGAGCAGGATAAGAAAATCTGTGTTCCAGATTTTTGTCTCACTATTTCTGAATACTTATCTGCTCAGATTTGCTTCATCTGCACTATAATGGAGAAGGAAAAGATGTGCTTTTGGGGATACTTTCAGATGCAAGGAATAACATACCTGATCAAAATGGGATTTACTTACTCACATACCCGAGGTCCTAGAGGTAGAGTTGTGCCAAGGTTGGTTAAATTAGTGGCACAAACACATGGTCTTTTGGCTCTGCAGTCCTCAGATGTACCTCCTGATAGCCACAAGATGGCTGTTGCAACTCCAGATATCACATCCTCATTCACATATGGCCAAATGCTGCAATGTCTTTCTCCTTTTTATCAGAGAGAAAGACCTTTCTTAGAATCCCCCAGAAGATTTCACTTGTATCTCATTGGCCTTAAGGGAGTCAGTTCTTATTAATATAATCATTGGCAAAGGGGAATGGAATTATCATAACTGGTTTAGGCCACTGGTTCAAAACTTTAGCATGAATCAGATTCTCCTGGGAGCCTTGTTAAAATGCAGATTGCAGTGTTCCATCACCAGAGTTTCTGATTTAGTATATTGGGATGGAGCCCAATAATTGACATTTCTAGTGTGTTGCAAGGTCATTTTACTGCTTGGTCTGGGGAACACTTTAAGGACTAATTGTGTAGATCTTACTTCTTCATGTTGTGGGGTGTGGGGAAAAGTCACCTTTCTTGAATGAAGAATGGGGGTGAAGGCAACTGGGGGGAAATATCAGGACAAAGTCAGCAGAAAGAAAGCTTGTTAGGTAGGTAACCAGCCCTGTCCAA
>NW_005871077.1:2894775-2924083 GCF_000147115.1 Myotis lucifugus
ACCTTTTTTCTTCTCTGTAACATGTAGTTGGTCTTTGTGTTTCGCTCTCTATGTCAGTCCAGGTTTATTAGATCCATCTTAAGTTCTTCACAATCCTCCTTAGCTCTTAACAAACTAAACACTTTTGTGTCATCAGCAAATTTTTCCACACTGCCATTCACTTCATCCTCTAGGTCATTAACAAGTATATTGAACTAAATCACTGGAACTACTAACTTGAACTTCAGGAATTAACAGCATCTTAAATGACTTACCAAGGGTGGCACCACCCTTTATTCAGTATATCAGTTTCTAATGTTTAAAAAAAAAGTCCAGGGAGTTCCAAAATGGTGGCAAGTCCAGGGAGTTCCAAAATGGTGGCTATATAAGTAGAAACTACACTGACACTCTCCCAGGACGAAACTGGAATTACAAATAAAATACAGAGAAGCCATCCTGAATAATCAACTGAAGACTAGCTGGAGAGAACCTTTATAACCAAGGACTGAAAGTGGAGACATAGAGACTGGTAGGAAGTGCAGAGGTGCAAAAGGGCTGGCTTGGCTCCCACAGATAGCAGCTGAAGTTCCAGAGGGATATCTCAGCAGTGTGTGTGTGTGTGTGGGGGGGGGGTTCCCATTGAGAAATAAAACCCAACCTGGGCTTCCCAGCCCAGAGCACCAGAACTGAGAAAGGTGCCCACAAAACATCTGGCTGTGAAAAGCAGAAGGGGTGCTGTCTGTGAGGGAGAGATGGCTGGAAATGAAGGCACCCTCATAAAGGGTCAGCACACAAGTTCATGTGCACTCACTCACCTTGGACTCCAGCAGAGGGAGGGCAGAGTGGACTAGAGCTATGTGAGCAGAATCCAGGATTGGGGGCATTGGGGTTAGAGCTTGGAAGGCAGTACCCTGGTTTCCTGTGCTGAGTCATTCCCTCAAACTGCAGAGGACATTTTCTCCATCAGACCTTTACCATCCAGGCAGCTTTGCCTGAAAGGGGGAAGTAATTGCCCCACCCTGTGGTCAATAGCCTGAAGCTAATCAAGACTGAATAACAATCAGACAGAACACAAGCAGAGGCAGATCTCCGGAGGGTTTGATTCTTTGCCTGATCTCCTTCTGGGCCTGGAGCTGGGACAGGCAAACCTGAGTGCACACCTTGGTTCTTTCCAAAGGCACCCAGCAGAGGAAGCCACAAGCTGTGAATTGCTGATAGACCCAAACAGGGTACACAGGGCATCACAAACAGTATCTGACATTGTCCTGCATTAGAGTTTGGGAAGCATAGAAGATCTACCTAATAGAAGATCTACATAGTCACAAACCCAAATAAGCAGCCAAAATGGGGAGATAAAAAACAAGCCCAAAATGAAAGAACAAGAGAATTCACCAGAAAACGAGCTAAATGAAATGGAGATAAGAAATTTATCAAATATTGAGAGTTCAGAATAATGATTACAAGTATGCTCAACAGCATGAGAAAAGATCTAGAAACTATGAAAAAAACAGTCAGAAATGAAGAGTGACATAGCACTAATAAAGAACACATTGGAAGAAATACACATCAGATTAGAGGAAGCCAAGTATCAGAACAATGAATTAGAAGACAGGGTAGAAAAAAATCACTCAATCAGACAACCAAACAGAAAAAGCAATTAAAAAACAGAAGGACAACTTAAGGGAGCTATGGCACAATATGAAACATAACAATATTCGCATCATGGGAGTACCATAATGGGAAGAAAGTGAACAGGGGATAGAGAACATGTTTGAAGAAATAATGTCAGAAATCTTCCCTAACCTGGTGAAGGAAAAAGTCACACAAGTTCAGGTGGCACAGAGAGTCCCAAGAAACAAGATCCCAAATAGGCCCATGCCCAGATACAACATAATTAAAATACCAAAAATTAAAGACAAAAGAGAGAATCTTAAAGGCAACAAGAGAAAAGCAATTTGTTACCTAAAGGAGCTCCCATAAGGCTGTCAGCTGATTTTTAATCAGAAACTCTTCAGGCCAAAGGGAATGGCATGAAGTATTCAAAGTAGTGAAAAGCAAGGATCTGAAACCAAGATTAATATATCAAGCAAGGCTATCATTCAAAATAGATGCTGAAATAAAGAGCTCCCCAGACCAAAAAAAACCCAAAAAACAAAACTAAAGGAATTTATCATCACTAAACCAGCACTGCAAGAAATGCTAAAGGGACTACTGTAATGAGAAGAAGAAATATATAGAGAGAAACATAGGAATAAAGAATTAAGATGGCAAGGCTGCACTTGTGTACAGAACGAAGTCGTAGTGGCCATGGCAGGTGAAAAGGCAACAGGATCATGACCTCGGGTGCAGGTATCACCCCCAGTTCAGTAAAGCCCCAAGGCCTTCATCATGGACTTCCAACATTGCCCTGGAGGCAAGACCAGGAGTGGGGGCATGGCCTCCTTTTCTGAGAGCAAGAGGGACTGGTGGGAGCGCCTCTGGCAGCTGGCCCTGGAGACCATCAACATCAACAAGGACTCTTATTTCATGAAGAACCACCTGGGCTTGTATGAATGCAAGCTGTGCCTGACACTCTACAACAATGAGGGAGCTACCTCATGCACATCCAGGGGAAAAAAACACCAGACCAACTTGGCCCAGCGAGCAGCCAAGGAGGCTAAGGAGGCCCCCGCCCAGCCAGCAGTGGAGAAGGTCAAGGTGGAAGTGAAGAAGTTTGTGAAGATCGGCAGCCTGGGCTATAAAGTAACCAAGCAGAGGGACACAGAGATGGGCCAGCAGAGCCTCCTCTTCCAGATCGACTATCCTGAGATCGCTGACAGTATCATGCCACGCCACTTCTTCATGTCTGCCTACAAGCAGAGGATTGAGCCCCCAGAGAGACGCTGCTGATGGTTGCTGAACCCTACGAGATCATTGCCTTCAAGGTGCCAAGCAGAGAGATTGATAAGGCCAATGGCAAGTTTTAGACTCACTGGAACTGGGAAACCAAGCAGTTCTTCCTTCAGTTCCACTTTAAGATGGAAAAGCCTCCTGCCCCGCCAAGCCTCCCTGCTGGGCCTCCTGGGGTGAAGCGGCCACCACCCCCACTGAGAATGGTTTGCCCCCACCCCCACCTGGAGGCCTGCCTCTGCCCCCCATGCCACCCAGTGGGCCTATACCTGCTGGGCCCCTGGGCCCTCCCCAGCTGCCCCTCCACCCTCCAGCACCAGTGGTCCACCCACCAACATCTGGGGTTCATCCTCCTGCTCTCGGGGTTCACCATCCAGCCCCAGGAATCCATCCTCCAGCCCCAGGTGTCCAACCTCCCCTGTCTGCTGGAGTCCACCCCCAGCCACCTGGGGTACACCCCCTCCTCCAGGGATTCATCCTCCAGCTCCTGGGGTTCATCCCCAGCCTCCTGAAGTTCATCTCTCCAATCTTAGGGTCACCCCCCCCCCCGCTCCCATGCCCCCAATGATGAGACCCCTGCTGCCCTCCCTGGGCCCTGGAAACATTCCACCCCCTCCCACAGCCAACTGAAAAACCACCCCCTCTCATTGCAAGTCTACTTTCCTGTCTTTTCTCCCTGATCAAAATTTGGTGTTTTTGTAAAGAGCTATGCCATGTCCCTAGATCTCATTAAACAGCCTTCTCTGGGGAAAAAAAAAGAAAGAAAGAAATACCTATCAATAATAGCCTCAAATGTAAATAGATTAAATGTTCCAATCAAAAGATATTGGGTAGATAAATGGATATGAAAACATGACCCAATTATACGCTGTCTACAAGAGACCCACCTCAAAATGAAAGACGCACACACCATGAAAGTGAAGGGATGGAAAAAAATTTTTCATGCAAATGGAAATGAACAAAAGCTGAGGTAGCAATACTCATATCTGACAAAATAGACTTCAAAATGAAGGCCATCACAAGAGACAATAAAGGTCACTACATAATACTAAAGGAATCAATCCAACAAGACGATATAACCCTGGTAAACATATATGCACTGAATATTCGAGCAGCCAAGTCTAAAAAACAAACAAACAAACAAACAAACAAACAAAAAACAAAACTTCTAGAGAGAGCTCAACAGCAATACAGTCATTGTAGGGAACTTCACTGGATAGGTCTTCCAGACAAAAAATTAACAAGAAAACAGTGACTCTAATGATATACTAGGAAACAGTGACTCTAAATGAAAAGGTCAGATGGATTTAACTGACCTTTATAGAACATTTTACCCCAAAGCTGCAGAATATACATTCTTCTCAAGTGCACATGGGTGATTCTCAAAGATAGACCACATGTTAGGACACAAAACAAGTCTCTATAAGTTCATGAAGACTGAAATTATATCAAGCATCTTCTCAGATCACAATGGAATGAACTTAGAAATCAACTACAGGAAAAATACTCAAAAACATTCAAACATATGGATGCTAAGTAGCATGTTATTAAACAATGAATGGATTACCAATGGGGTCAAGAAATAAATAAAAAACTTCCTGGTAACAAATGAAAATCAACACACAACAACCCCAAATCTATGAGACACAGCAAAAGCAGTCCTGAGAGGGAAATTCATAGCACTTACAAGCCTACTTGAAAAAACAAGAAAAATTAATAATAAACTATTTAACCCAACAATTTAAAGACTTAGAATGACAAGAAATGTCCAGAGTACACAGAACAAAGAAAATAACAAAGATTAGAGCATAAATAAATGATATAGAGTAAAAAAAATACAAAAAAAATCAATGAAACCAAGAGCTCATTCTTTGAAAAGATAAACAATTTGATGAACCATTAGCAAGAATCACTAAGAAACAAAGAGAGAGGACCCAAATAAGTAAAATCAGAAAAAAAAGCAGTGAAGTAACAACTGACACTGCAGAAATACAAAGGATTATTTTAAAAAATACTATGAATAGCTATATGCCAACAAGCTGGAAAATGTGGAGGAAATAGACAAATTCCTAGAAAAATACACTCCTCTAAGTCTAAATCAGGAAGAATCAGAAAACCTGAAGAGACCAATAACAACTGAGGAAATAGAAACAGTAATCAAAAAACTCCCAGCAAAGAAAAGCCCTGGCCTGGAAGGTGCCACAGGGGAGTTTTACCAAACATTCAAAGAACTATCACCTACACTTCTCAAAATACTCCCAAAAACCCAAGAGGAAGGAACATGTCCAAGCTCTTTTTATGAGGCCATCATTATCCTAATTCCAAAACCAGATAAAGACACTATAACCAAAGAATTATGGGCCAATATCTCTGATGAACCTAGATACTAAAATCCTCAACAAAATTTTAGTAAATAGGATCCAGCAATACATTAAAAAGTTTATACACCATGACCAGGCAAGATTTATTACAGGAATGCAAGGCTGGTATAATATGCACAAATCAATGAACCCGACACATTACAATGACAAATTGAAAGACAAAAATCACATGATCATATCAATAGATGCAGAAAAAGCATTAGACAATATCCAACACCCATTTTTAGATGTTTCTTTTGATAATATTGTCTATCTTGACACCAATTTCATATTATCTTAATTACACTATTCTGTTCCACTGATCAATTTATCTATGATGATGCCATTACAGTCTCTTAATTGCTAAAGTTTTATAAGAAATATTGAATAAGGTAATGTGAATTCTTTGTTCCTATTTTTCAAATTTGTTTTGGTTTTCCTAGCTTCTTTACATTTCCATATGAATTTTAAAATCAGCTTGTCGGTTTCTGTAAAACAATATTTATAAAACGGATTTTGATTGGGAATAATTTTTTTCTATTGATTAATTTGGGGGTAATCTGACATATTAACTATATGGTGTCATCTGACCCATTACACTGGCAAATCACTCCATTTACTTAGGTAGTTTTAAGTGTACAGATTTTATACATTTCTCTAGACTTATTCCTATGTATATCACATTTTTATGCCATTTTAAATGGAATTAAAAAATTCAATAGCTAATTGTTCATTGGTAATAGATAGAAACTAGAGGCCTGGTGTACGGATTTGTGCACCGGTGGGGTCCCTTGGTCTGGCCTGTGGGGATCAGGCCAAAACCAGCTCTCTGGCATCCTCTGAGGGATCCCAGATTGCAAGAGGGTGCAGACCAGGCTGAGGGACCCCACTGGTACACGATTGGGGCTGGGGAGGGACTGTGGGAGGGCTCCAGGGTGTGTCTGCCCCATCTTGTCCAGTCCCAAAGGCCGGACCCCAGCAGCAAGCTAACCTACTGATCACAGCATCTGCTCCCTGGTGGTCAATGCGTGTCATAGCGACTGGTTGAATGGTTGAATGAACGGTTGGACACTTAGCATATTAGGCTTTTATTATATAGGATAACTAATTTTTGCATATCAATTATGTATTCTGCAATCTTCCTAAAGTCACTTAGTAGTTCTTACAGCTTTTTTGTAGATTCCATAAGATTTTTCTAT
Source organism: Myotis lucifugus (assembly GCF_000147115.1). Taxonomy (NCBI): domain Eukaryota; kingdom Metazoa; phylum Chordata; class Mammalia; order Chiroptera; family Vespertilionidae; genus Myotis; species Myotis lucifugus. Next base: position 2,901,203 of record NW_005871077.1, read on the forward strand.
GTAAATAATAATGCCATCAACACATAGAATCAGTTTTACTTCTTCAGGAGAAAATATTCAAGTCCTTAATCATAAGTATGAGGTTAGCTATACATTTTCCATTGATAACTTTTATCAATTTGAGGGAATTTCCTTCAATTTCTTGTTAACTATGAGCTCTAATTATACATATATAAGGCCACTTGATATTGTCCACAGCTCAGAGATATGGTTCATGATTTTTAGTCTTTCTTTTCTCTGTTTCATTTTGTTTAGTTTCTATTGCTCTGTCGTCAAGTTCACTAATCTTTTCTTTTGTAATGTACTCTGGCTGCTTTGATATTGAGGTTGCACAGGTTAAAATTTGATACTGCTTCATTCTCATGGTTTGACTTCGAGCAAGTTACCCTCTCCAAGTCTCATTTTCCTCATTAATAATTCAGGGGAAATAAAAGTTCTGGGAGGGTTAATTTTATGTGTCAACATCATTAGATTACGGTGCTCAGTTGTTTGGTCAAACATTAGTCTAGATATTGCTGTGAAGATATTTTGTAAATATGACCATCATTTACAATTAGTTGACTTTAAAGGGAGAGTACCCTTTATACTGTGGGTGGGCCTCATCCAATTAGTTGAAGCAAAAACCAAGATGTCTGGACAAGAAGGAATTCTGCTTCAAGATAGAAATCTTCTAACATAGAAATCCTGCCTGAGTTTCTATCCTATCAGGCTGTCCTGTGGATTTTGGACTCAAGGCTGCAACTCCAACTCTTTCCTGAATTTCCAGCTTTCTGGCCTGCTTTATAAATTTTGGACTTGCCAGTCTCTGCAATCACATGAGCCAATTTTAAAAATAAATTTCTCTAAGTAGAACAATTATCATGACCAGTTATTTTGTTCTCTCCCAGTCTCTTTCCTATAATTTCCCTATCATGTATTTAAAATTTTAAAATAAATTATTGGTATATAAAAACTAATAATATAAATATTGCAAATAACTTAGGTGTGTGAGATTGCCTTCTATCACTTGCAGGTTATCTTCCATAAGCTGCAATATATAAGAAAGTCTTTAAAATGAAATAAATTTTCTCTTAAAGTATGGCAATTTACAAATTAAACAAGTACATGTGTGTAGGCTCAACAGTGGAGGCCTATGGGGAAAGTGGAAGATACTATTTTCCCATGAACTTCAAATTTTTACATTTATTTTCTAAACAGGGCTGCCCTGAAATTTTCTTACTGCACTTCCTTCACAGAAGCAGCCACTGGGGCTAGTGAAAAACTTGGGGGTCAGAGCCAGAAAACTGAAGTAGGGGGACCCAATAAAGTGGCAGAATGAGGTTGGACTTATAACGAAAGAAAAATCAAACCCCCATTTTTATACTAAACAATCCAAGGTAATAGTTATCTACTCAACCAAGTAGGATATAATAGCTTGACTTTCCCCTCTGGGCCCTAGAAAATTAAGTGGTAAGAGGAATCTTTTAAACTAGAACTTTCTCTGCTGAAAATACTTTAGTTTTTCCTCTTACATTATTATGTACACCATCACCATAACATTAAATCCTGGTATTCTTGGCAGTGTGTTTTTAATAGTAAGCATCTATACAGATAAAGTGGGACTTCCACATTATGTGTGGACCTTCACCCTATCAACCTATTTGCTCAAGTAGATGTATGTATTAATTCCATTACAGGACTATAACTTACATAATGGATGAGCTCTCATCACTTTCTGTAGACAAAGGGACTTAAGAAACAGGAGAAAAGGCAATAGTATTCATTCTACTATACATGCATAACTTATAGCATTGAGAAATAAATGGGGGATAATTATAAGAAAATATTAGAAATTTAATTTATCTAGTGTTTCTTTTGTTTTGTTTTTGCAGTAGATTTAGGAAATTGAAGTGTGTAAGCCAAAGAAGTTGAAGTTTTAAGTCCTAGGAAATTCTGACATGACTATTTTAGACACATAAAAATTTAAATTTCTTGCTCTGAAAAGAGACACATAAAAAAAAATGGGAGTAAGAAAAGAGACACACATAATCCAAGAATGAATTTTAAAATGGTGCTTCATTTACTCATTTAACCTTCATGATTTGATTCCTGCTATGAAACTGGCACAAGTAAACACTGCATGAGCCATTTTAGAAAAAAATTCAGATGAAAAGCTTTGGTAGAAAGGAACCTATACTATATATTAATTGGTAAATATCATTTCTCTAAAACTTTTGACTTTATGTGTTTATTAGATTTTTCTTGACAGTTTCTAGTCTCCATGGTTGAGTCATTATTTTTGTTTTTAAAAAAGCCAAAATTCATGAAAAAAAACATATAAAAGAAGACTAGTTTAATTTTGAAATTATAGATACTCCAGGAAACAATAAAGTTAACAATTTTGGATCACTTTCATGTTCACAGGAAAATATATTCCACCAAATATGAACACGAAGCAATATTACCTAGAATCCATTAATAGTTTTGCAGCTTTATTATAAGACTGAGATTTTATTATTCCCACTATAGCCGAGCATTTTATGAAAATGGCTTTAAATCTCAACAACTAACCCTGAATTCATGCCAAATTACTTTTTACCCCCAATCAGTAGACTGTACCATTAAATGAAAATATGAAACTTTGAAGAATATCTTCAGAGACATTACAAATTACTTCGACATGAAATCATCTCATATAAGATGGATCGATAACCAGAACAGGAAGATTTCTGAAGAGGATGAAATATTTATTTTAAGGGCCAATGAGTCAGGGGACACATAGTGTACTTGTAATATGTTCAGTAAATCACTATGTTCTCACTTCAGGGACTCCAAACTCTGCAAATTCCTCTAAACTGAATTTTGGTTGTTCAACAAAACCAGATATTGCACTATACTAAGAAATAACTTAATAAATAGCAATATAGATGTTGGTTTTCCCTCTCCTCCCTCTGAAACTTCTCTGGAATTTCCTGCTTTTCTTTTGTGCAAGAGATTCTTTTTTTCCATCATTCTTCTAATGGTGATTGGTTCATATCATTTTTGAACATGTATTTTTTTAAAAAAAATATCAGATTAAAAAAATTTTAGCCTTACATTGTCTCATAAAAATTATGCTCTGATTAAAACCAGACCCAGATAGATCTGCTTTCTTTCTTTCTTTTTTTTTCCTGAAAAACAAACAAGAGAAATTTCAATAAAAACATTCCACTTCCCACCAGAGACGCTGGTGATGGTAATCCAGGTATTACCCTATCTGCAAATATGCATCCAGCACACAGGGCCTGCATGGAAGTATTTTAAAAGCTTAACCTAAGATTTTCATATTAAGAATGGAATGTAGTGTCTTTTGATTTCTTAATGCCCTATTTTTGAAGAAACAGACGTTCTAAAATGACCTGGGCAATGTCCTAAGACTACTACCAGGTATCCTGTGGAATAATGAGCTCACCAGTCTCTCTTTCTCAGCCCCTTTTAAAAGTGGAGAGTCAGCACCAAAAGATACATGAAAACGATGTTCACTGCAGTATCCCTTTATCATGGCCAGTAAGGACACACAACCGAACTGCCCATCAAGAGGAGACTGAAAAAGTTGAAGTATGGAAGGCACACAATTAGAGGGTTTAGAACAGAAGCACTGGAGACCAGTTGCCACTTACTAGTCATGGGACCTTGGGCAAGTTACTTAAACCTTAGTTTTCTCATCTGTAAAATAGGGATAAAAGTAGTAGCTAATTTTTAAGTTGAAGTGAAGTGTGAGATACTAGTTGCTAGTATACCAATCACCTAGAACAGTGCCTGGCACATAATAGGTGCTCAATAAATATGTGTTGTAGAAATATAAAAGGATTGCAAGAGTGCCCAGCATATAGTTGGCACCCAGATGGTAGCTATTATTATGGTATATCCATACAATATAATATTGATCAGTAATTTAAAAACCTTATGTGTCAATATGTAAGAATACATTTAAAAATTTTAATTATGATATAAATTTCAAGGTATAAGGTGCTATAATTTTTATAAAAAAATGGCCAAAATGTGCAGCTATGTGCACACCTATCCTATATAATGAAGAGGTAATATGCAAATTGACCCTCACTCCATCACACTGTCACAAGATGGCTGTGGCCACAGCAGAAGCAGTGTTCCCATAACGAGCCGTAACGAGTGGTCAGCAGGGACCTGAAGCTGCGTAGTGCTGGGCCGAGGCAGAGGACCTGAGGCTGTGCCCCCTCCCCCGGCGCCAGGCTGGGGGACCTCTGGCCGCACCCCCTTCCTGGCAAGGCTTGAAGGGGGACCTCAGGCCACCCACCCTGCCCTGAGCTAGGGGACCTGAGGCTGTGCCCCCCGCCCTGGTGCCAGGCTGGGGGAACTGAGGCTGCACCCCCAACCCAGCAGGGCTTGACAGGGGCCCTGTGGATGTGCCCCCTACCCGGTGGGGCTTGATGGGGGACCTGAGGCTGTGCCCCCCGCCCGGTGGGGCTTGACGGGGCTGGGGCTGGCTGGGGCTGGGTCTCGCACAATTTTGAGGTGCATGCAGGTGGGTGGGGACTTGATTCTAGGTCCCGTGGCATGCCCCAGACTCTGACAGGGGGAAGATTTTCATATACATTTTACTAATTTTCTTTCATCTCTGACACTTCTATTATAGAGAAAGGGAAAATAGCAATATTAAAATATTTCCTCTAATTAATTCCCTTTTAATGTGTATGAATTTCGTGCACTGGGCCACTAGTTTTTATATATACACATTCACACATACAAGACTATCCTTAGAAGCATCCACAGGAACTGGTATGCTTATTTTCCTTTGCATTCTGTTTTGTACTGTTTGACTTTTGGCTGTTTGCATATGTGGCAGGTTGGTTTTCTGGGAAGCAAATTTTGAGTCAAGACTAATGTGTAGGACATTAATTAGGGAGGGCTCTGGTGGAGGAGAGGGGAAGAAAGCAGGACTGGGCACAGGGAGAAGTTGATCTTTGATGGATTCCCAAAAAGGGCTTCAGTCAAACCCCCTGAAAGTCTGAAGCTGGGATGGCTCCTCAGAATTGTTCCAAGATGGGAAGAGGGGACAGGCCCTGATGCCCCCAATTGATCAGGCACTGGATGCTGGCCCTGAAGGAGACGGACTTAGGTGAGGTCATGTTCTTCAGCTGAAGCAATCCCTCAAAAGAGTTGATGGCTAAAGGCCTTCTTTCACCACATTTCCAGCACCTGGGCGATAAGTATCCCCTTCCTGAAGGGACACCGGGAGCCCCATGATAGTATTCACGGCATTATTTGTTCTTTCAATAAATGAATGACACAGTTATCAAGTATGTAATGTCCAGTCTCAATAGTTAAAACATGGGTTAGCTCAATCATGGGAGCTAGACAGACTTTGTGGTGTGACTGACAGGATGCCGGGGCTATCTGCCCTCCGGCCTCCAAGTTTTTCTTATACCACCCTGGAAGAAGTAGATGAGTTTTACCAATTTGTTGAGGGATGGTTTAAGCGGTGCTTCTTGGAGAAATTTATTTGTGTATGCTCACTGCCTTAATGGTTTATTCAATAATTGTAACCTATCAATAATTCAGGAGTACATGAGTTGGCCAGTAGAGAACAAGACATTGAAATTATCCAGTTTTCCTAGTTTAGACCTTAATAATATTAGTGAGAGTTAAGAGTAGATTTTCTGTACATCCACAGGAGCACGAATATAACATACAGCAGTGTTTTACAAAATGGGAAGTGTGCACACTAAGGAACACAAAAGACACCAACTAGCCCTCTTTTTATGGCAGAGACATTTCTTAAGGAAAGGAACTTTGAGAAGTTCTATGTATACATATTTCTGTCTTTAAAAAAGGAAAAATAAGAAAGAAATAAAGAATCCCTAATATTTACTAAACATACTTAGTCCATAAGCCAGACCACCTCATGTCAAGTACAGTAGAAGAGAAAGTGTTAATTCCACAATGCAAAGGAGAGTGACAAAGATACCACTGCTTTTAGCATCATGTACCATCTTGCAGTTAACTTGTTCTTGATTAACTGGAATGCCAAATATTATTTAATTTTAACAAATTTTCAAAAAATTATTATGTGGTACTGACTATTGACTATTTTTGTAACATGGTATCTTGAATTGGATCCTGGAACAGAAAAAAAATAATATTGGAACTGGAGAAATTAAAATAAAGTCTGTAGTTAATGAAAATTTATTAATGTTAATTTCTTAGTTTTAAGAAATATACTATGGTTACAGAAGATGTTAAAATTAGGAAATGCTGGGTGAAGGGTATATGAGAATTCTTTTTAAAAAATAATTTTAAAAAATTTAAAATTATTGTTGACATACAATATTATATTACTTTTATGTGTACAACGTAGTGATTAAATACTTATGTAACTTATGAAGTGATCACCCTGATGAGTCTAGTACCCATATGATACCATATGTAGTTATTACAATGTTATTAACTATATTCCCTATGCAATACTTTACATCCCCATGACTATTCTGTAAGTACCAATTTGTATTTCTTAATCTCTTCTCTTTTTCACATATCTTCCAACCCCCTCCTATTTGGCAACCATCGAAAGTTTTCTATGAGTTTGTTTCTGTTTCGTTTGATCATTTATTTTGCTTTTTTTTTGTTTTTTTTTAGATTCCACATATAAGTGAAATCATACAGTATTTGTCTGTTTCTTACTTATTCTTCCTAGCATAATATCCTTGAGGCCCATCCATGTTGTTGAAAAGAGCAAGATTTCATTCTTTTTTATAGCTGTAATATTCCATTTTATATATAACTGCATGGAAATTCTTTGTTTTATCTTAACAAGCCTCTGTAAATCTAAAATTCTCTCAAATAGAAACTTCTTTATAAAAACCTATTTTAAAAAATATAGATTTTTACATGTATTATTATTAACCATAAACATTGACCTAAGTGTATAGTGTTCTTTTATAATAGTACTAGATGATAGAACAAAATTATCATGATTAGAAAGCTTTTGGAAATGAAGTATTCAGAATATTAAAAAAACAAACCTCTGGTTTTGTTTGAAGTTTGAAGTATAATATTGTATGATTCTCAATTCAGGATTTTAAAACATTTTACCAAATGTTTATACACAGAGGCCACTTTTGAGATTTTTCATCTAATAGCAGATATACTTTTGGAGAAACTGTGGCAAGGAAATAATTTAAATACAGCAATAATGAAAAATTAAAACACTCTCTTAAGTTATAAAATCCTTTGGAAGACACAAAACACAAAATGTTAATAAAAATTACAAACTATGGGATGATTGTTGAATGAAAGTCGAGATACTTTTAACATGACTCTATAACTGAGCTGCTCAATTCTGTTTTAACAATAAATTATGTGCAGAAATGTTTTTATATGGGCCGCCAAAGAAAAGATGTACCAGAAAAATTACATTCTTAACAGTTAATGGTTCCTTTAATATGAAGAAATGAAGTTGACCTTTAAACAATGTGGGGGTTAGGGATGCCAACCACCCACATAGTCAAAAATCCAAATATAACATTTGACTGCTCAAAAGCTTAACTACCAATAGCCTACTGTTGATGGGAGGCTTTACCAATGACAAAGTGTTGATTAACACATATTTTTGTCATATATCTATATCTCTATATCTATATCTATATTTATATCTTGAACTGTATTGTTACAATACAGTATATATCTATATTTATATCTTGAACTGTATTGTTACAATACAGTAAGCTAAAGAAAAGAAAATGTTATTGAGAAAGTCAGAAAACTTTGCATATAAGTGGACCCACACAGCTCACACTCACATTGTTCAAAGGTTAAATGTAAGTGTAACTGCTCACACTCACATTGTTCAAAGGTTAAATGTAAGTGTAACTGCTCGGGAAGTGGTAGATTTGACATATGACATTCACTAATGCATCAGTCACAGGTACATCATTACAGCAAAAAACTGAACTAGAAATCCACAAAATGTTAAAATGTTACAGGATATCATTACTGTGATTACTTAAAAGCAAAATAGAAGTAGAGTCTTAATGATATGGGTAATGGCCATTTAAATCCTCTGTGCCCTTAGAAAGTTATAAGTTATCTCATGGAAAAGCATTTTTAAAAAGCATTACTAAACTTTAAATATTCATTATGCTTTTACAAATACAAATGTTCCAAATATGCTGGGGGGTTTTTCCCTGTGGTAACAAGGGGCTGACACACAATCTAGTAGAGATTTTTAAAAAATTACATACATTTAATATGTTCATTTGAAATAAAGGTGAGGAAGAAATGATGTTAAAATGAGCAAAAAAAGTAATAACTTTGGAATGAAATTTATGCAATAAAAAGAATAATTTGAAAATGGATGTTTGGAAATGTTCTAATTTATGTGGTTTTTATTGGCAGAAACAAATGTAAAAACTCATATCTGCACAAATAAAAATCCTGGAAAAAGAATTTTTAACCTGCCCTAAACTTTTCCAAATGAAGTATTTTATTATGTTTTGAATATATTTGTCAAAAATACAAAAAATGTCACACCTCCCAATTAACTTGCAATAACTGTTTGACATTCAGAAAAATGGACATATACTAGCCCATAAGAAACAATGAGATAATTAGTGTATGGAATTAAAAAACCCGTATCATAATTTAGTAATTGTAGTTAAAAAAGGCAGTACTTCCACTTGAACCAACATTCTTTGTAAAGCATATTTTAATTTATTCTAACTAAGTAATAAAATATGATGAACTCAAAACCATCACAAATTGTTTTTGATCTTGAAATAATCACATGTTAAATCAATATTTTTACTAATAAAAAATTTTAAAATCTTATTTAAATTATTTTCATTTAAAATCATTTATTTTTGGTATTTTATAATATGTATAAAATGTCAATACTAAAGCAAAATAGAATATATAAATAAATATAGGTATTAAATATTGAATATTTTAAATGTACTTATATTCTAAATAACAATTGACATCAAAGAAATACAAAGGATTGTAAGAAAATACTATAAACAACTATATACCAATAAATTGAACAACCTGGATGAAATGGACAAATTCTTAGAAACATGCGATCTTCCAAAACTCAATCAGGAAGAATCAGAAAACCTGAATAGACCAATTATAACTAATGAAATTGAAACAGTATCAAAAATTCCCAGCAAATAAAGTCTTGAACTGGATGGCTTCACAGGCAAGTTTTACCAAATACTCAAAGAAGAACTAATAATGCTTATCCTTCTCAAACCATTGCAAAAAATTAAAGAGAAAGGAAGACTTCCAATTCCAAAACCAGATAAAGACACTACAAAGAAAGAAAACTATAGTCCAATATCTCTGATAAACATAGGTACTAAAATCCTCAACATAATAATAGCACCGGATTTAGCAATACTTCAAAAAAAGATCATACACATGATCAAGTGGACTCTATTCCAGGTCTGCAAGGTTGGTACAAAATTTGCAAATCAATAAACATGATTGATGACATAAACAAAATGAAAGATGAAAATCACATTATCATATCAATGGATGCAGAAAAAGCATTTCATAAAATCCAGCACCAATTTATGATAAACACTCTAGCAAAGTTGGAATAGAGGGATCATATCTTAACATAATAAAGGCCATATATAACAAACCTACAGTCAACATCATATCCAATGGGCAAAAACTAAAAGTGTTTCCCTTAACATCAGGATTAAGACAGGGATGTCCACTTTCATCACTCTTATTGAACATAGTACTGGAAGTCCTAGCAGTAACAATCAGACAAGAAAAAGAAATAAAAGGCATCCAAATTGGAAAGGAGGTAGTAAAACTCATTATTCACAGATAATTTGATATTGTACATAGAAAACCCTAAAGACTCTACCAAAAAGCTAATGGATCTAATAAATAAATTTGGCAAAGTAGCAGGATACAAAATTAATATTCAAAATAGGTGGAATTTTTATACACCAATAATGAGCTATCAGAAAGATAAATTAAGATCCCATGCCAATTACTATTGTAACAAACAAACAAACAAACAAACAAATAAGTAAATAAGGTACGTAGGAATAAATTTAAGCAAGGAGGTAAAAGACCTGTACTCAGAAAATTACAAGACACTGCAGAAAGAAACTGAGGAATATACAAACAAGTGGAAGCATATACCTTGTTCATGGATTGGAAGAATAAATATTATTAAAATGTCCATACTACTCAAAGAAATCTATAGATTCAATGCAATGACTATTAAAATACCAATATATTTCACACATATAGAACAAATATTCCAAAAATTTATAGAGAACCAAAAAAGACCCTGAATGGCCTCAGCAATTTTGAGAAAGAAAAACAAAGTTGAAGGTGGTAGGTTCGATTTCCAGTCAGGGAACATACTCAGGTTGCAGGTTTGATCCTTCCCCAGGGCACATGCAGGAGGCAACCAATAGATGTTTGTCTCTCACATCAGTTTTCTTCTCTCTCTCTCTCCCTTCCTCTGTTTAAGATCAATATAAATAAATAAACAAACACACACACAGATGGACTTGGCCCACCATACATAGGTAGTTCACTAGCATGAGTCAGGACAAGAATTGTCCCAGCCTCATGTTTTCTCCTACCCACTGCCCCCCTCTGAAGTATGAAAATATAGTGCCTTCCCAGTTTAACAATAGTACATTGGAAACCAACTGAGGGACTCCAATGTCAAAACTTCACCTTGAAATCCCTCTTCACTTGCAAAATATTTTTTGAATTTTTTGGTGAAACTAATGGCCACATTGCTTTATAGAGTTAAAGACAAACTGTTATTGTTGGGTTTTTGGTGTCACCATGTTGCTAGTAGAGCCTCTACAATGGAATTTACAATGTCTCACTATCTTTATTTCTCCAGTACAGCCCTGCCATGTGCAGAGGACACTGCCTGTGTGCAAGGTGAGCGAGATGATACATCACAAGGCCAAAGCCAGAACACCAAGTGAAAGGAAAGAGTTCCACATATGCACCTCCTCTAAGAACCAGAATTTCAAGTGCCACACACTTTCTTTCCTTTGTTATTTACATCCTAAAAAGTATCCCCCCCAAGGGTAATGAGTGCATATATTTTCAGAGTGAGAGAAAATAGAATAGAGATGGACTCACCACCTAACATTTTTGAAATATTTGAAAACTGCCTTTGCTTTGAAATGTTTGAAAACCATTCTTGCTTAGAAAATAGAAAACATTTTTTTTTTAAATATTCCTGTTTTTTTAGTGGGAAGCTTGTGTTATAAAACCATCCAAATCAGAGTATGGTTGCCTTTTCTGGAGTCTTCCTTCTGAGGGTCAATGTGAGGCCATTTCCCCTGCGACTGTGAGCTGGAGGGTGTGCCACATGTTCCTCACCTGCTTCTGAATGAGGACAGATGGGGAAAGAACAGGAAATAGCCAGGAAGAATTTGGGGGTGTTATATTTATGGGGAAATTTTCCCCTTCCAATGCTCAGTGGGCCCTCAGAGCTTAGGCCTGCTTAGCACAGGTGATGGAGCCCCCAGCCATGTGCTTTGGCTGAAATGCTGAACGGGTAGAGGATGTTTCTGGAAGAACTTGTGCTCTCTCTCCTCAGAACCTACTCACTGAAAGGATTTGCTGCCATTTATGCTATTTGAATTCCATGACTGTCACAGGAAATGGTAATATCTGTATGGTCACTGGGACCACAGCTTAAGGTTGGAGGGGCCTGGTGGGAGCACCAATTTGTCAATACACCTGTAAACCCAATTGGCAGAGAGGTTGGGAAGCTTTATCTCTATTTGAGGAATGAAAGTCTTTGTCCACCATTAAAGTATTAGAAGGGACATGAGCACCTTCTTAGTGCTGGTTTGTGTCATGTTCTGTAGGCTGCTGTGATATTTTTTGGTTGTGGAGGAGGAGGAAGAGGAGGAGGAGGAGGGAGGAGTCCTGTAGGGGGTTGGAAGTCGTGGCAGTTGGCAAGGCATGAGATTGGATTTGTATTCAATAATGATAAAGTGAAGGAGTATCAGTGGGAGAACACATCAAATATCCCCTAGGGAGGTGGTCTCTCTTCTCCCTGCACACTGTTTTGCAAAAAGGAAGTTATTTAATTCACACGCTGAGAGTGACTGCCCACTTACCAACAACCTATGAAATTAAGAGCATTTCATGTACAGAGCACAAAGATTCATGGAGTATGGTTTTCATTTATGATTGTTTTAATAATTTTAAAGCAAATTGTCAGACTAAACAACAAAATTCTATTCTTTTCTTCCAGAGTTTTATCAAGATGAATCATACTTTATTAGACAATTTTTTCATCTGTAGTCTTCACTGACTCTCCAAATAATGGTGAAGCTAGTCATGCCCAGTGCATCCTAGCTAGGCTGAGACAGACTGCTTGTGCAGTTTTCAGATCGAGTTCCTCAGAAACACCTTCTTTCCACTTCAGCTCAGATGATCTCTGGAATCAAATGATTTTTCTCACCCCCTAATTTTGTCCCCATCTTTTCTAATAAAAACTAAATTACTTTAAGATCTCTTGATTAATAAGTCCATGCAAGGATTGGGTTGCAAGTGAACAGGGATGGTCAGAAAGATCCAGGACCATAAATTGGGTTAGCAGAGTCTATAGCTCCGTGAAGCCAGAGTTGTGAGCAGGCCAGGGCCAGGGCTCTAGTATGGGAGAGGCAGAGCCCAGGAAAGTTGGCATCAGGCAGGTACTGCAGGCCTGGGAAAGTAAGACCTGGAGTTCAGAAAGTCAGAAGGCAGAAATGCAGCTGAGTTGAACACAGAGAATACAGATCTAGGAATAAGCAAAGAAGCTGGAAAAGGTCTGGACTCTGGAATGCCCATAGGTAAATGAAGAATGACACTGAGCCTGTTGCTCTCACGTGTCTCCTTCTATGGCTAAATTGAATCCCAGTTTGGAAGTTGGGCCCATCCAGGAGCATGGCAGTCCCCAGGGTCTAGAGCTGAGACTGGGTCTAGAGCATAATAATCTCCAGATTCATTCATGCTTTTATAAAGGATAAGAGTTCCTTCCTTTTTATAGCTTCACTAGAGACCTGGTGCATGAAATTCGTGCATGGGGAGGGGGGGGGGGTCTCTTCAGCCCAGCCTTCACCTTCTCCAATCTGGGACCCCTTGGGGGATGTCCGACTCCCGCTTTAGGCCCGATCCCGGGGATCAGGCCTAAACTGGCAGTCGGACATCCCTCTCACAATCCAGGACCACTGGCTCCTAACTGCCCCCCCTGCCAGCCTGATCACCCCTAACTGCCTCTGCCTGCCAGCCTGATTGCCCCTAACTGCCCCCCATGCCAGCCTGGTCACCCCCAATTCCACCCCCCAGCCGGCCTGGTTGCCCCCACAGGTACTCTAGGGTCAATGGATGTGCTGTTGACAGCTGGATGTGACTAGCCAAGAGCTCCAGCTGCTCTCGGCCCAATGTGTAAGCCTCCAGGCCTAAGGACACACACACAAACTATTTGCAACACACCATGTGCTACTTAACATTGGTTGGAAAGCTGTGTAAGGCACAGAGTTGTGCCGAAACGTACATGATTGAATTGAACCATAGCATTAAGCTATCCAGACTTGGTGATGCCTAATAAGGGTTTTGAAAAATAAAGGGAGTTCTCTAGGCAGCCAAGTAGGACAAGAGCATTCTGGGTACACAATAATTTGGTGCAGATGGAGAATTCAAATATGTGACAGGTAGATGTGGCTGGGCAAGAGGCTGGAGGCTCTTTCCTGGGCAGCCTTTTCCCTCAAGACTTCCTCATAGTGGAATGATAGAGCAATTTCAATTTCATCACAGCCTCAGTCTTGACTCCTTTTCTCCGTCATACTTCAATCTCATTAATTACCCAGTTCTGCTTGCTGGTTTCACAATTTAACTTGTTTTAACAGCATTCCATTCCCTCCTTCCCACACTCACTGCCATACCCTTATCTCCTTTTCTCCTACTATTGTAAAGGAGAACCTCATCCATCTACACCTTCCACTCTCCCAATTCATTTTCTATACTGCAACCATGGCAATGTTAAACAATAGCCCAGTTTAAACCCCATCCCCCAATCATTGTACATATTACTCAGTAAAACTCTCCTGCCTTGCCATAGTCCACCCAGGCCCACATGCTCTAGAACCTGCTGTCTGTCAGACCTCCCCTCCCCACCTTTGCCCATTTGCTCCAGCCATGCAGGACTTTGGGCCCTCCTTCAACCTGGCCAAGCACATTCCTGCCTCAGGGCCTTTGCCTTTGCTCTTCCCTCTTGGAAGGCTTATTTCTCAAACACTTACATGTTTCACTCCTTACTTCTTCAAGTTTCTGCTCAAACGTCACTTGATGAGAGACCATCTACAAACAATAGTAACCTTCCCCACCATGCGTGTCCTCCTTACCCTGCTTTATTTTCCTCCAGAGCATTTCTTACCACTTGCCTTGTTTATTTGATCACTGTCTGCCCCAGTGGAGTGGGAGCTTGTGAGGCAGGACTTAGTCCTCTTCCTGATGCATCTCCCATGCCTGGCTGGTAGGAGACCCTCAATGATAGTCATCAAATAAATGGGTGAATAAAATTGTGTGGGCCCAGCCAGTGTGGGTCAGTGGTTGAGCATCACAGTTCAATTCATGGTCAGGGCACATTGTCTGGGTTGCAGGCAGGATCACCAGTAGGGGGTGTGCAGAAAGCAGACGATCAATGATTCTCATCATTTTATGTTTCTATCTCTCCCTCCCTCTCTCTTCCTCTCTCTCAAATCAATAAAAACATATCCTATATAATAAAAGCCTAGGTGGCATCACACGCGATGTTATCACAAGATTGCTGCCGGAAGATGGCCACCACAAGATGGCCTCCCTCACGTTGTCACAAGATGGCCACCACAAGATGGCCAGCAGGGAGGCAGTTGTGGACGATCAGGCCAGAGGGGAGGGCCATTGGAGGTGATTAGGCTGGCAGGGAAGGGCAGTTGGGGGCGATTGGGCCAGCAGGGAAGGGCCATTGGGGGCAATCAGGCCAGCAGAGGAGGGCAGTTGGAGGCAACCAGGCCTGTAGGGGAGGGCCGTTGGGGGAAATCGGGCTTTAGGGGAGCAGTTAGGCATAAATCAGGCCAGCAGGGGAGTGGTTAGGGCAGGGGTGGGCAAACTTTTTGACTCGAGGGCCACAATGGGTTCTTAAACTGGACCGGAGGGCCGGAACAAAAGCATGGATGGAGTGTTTGTGTGAACTAATATAAATTCAAAGTAAACATCATTACATAAAAGGATACGGTTTTTTTTTTTTTTTAGTTTTATTCATTTCAAAGGGGCCGGATCCGGCCCGCGGGCCGTAGTTTGCCCACGGCTGGGTTAGGGGGTGATCAGGCTGGCAGGCAGAAGCGGTTAGGGGCTATCAGACAGGCAGGCAGGTGATCGGTTAAGAGCCAGCAGTCCTTGATTGTGAGAGGAATGTCTGACTGCCGGTTTAGGCCCGATCCCGCAGATCTGGCCTAAACCAGCAGTCGGGCATCCCCCAAAAGCTCCCAGATTGGCGAGGGTGCAGGCTGGGCTGAGGGACACCCCCTCCATGCATTAATTTTGTGCACTGGGGCTCTAGTTTAAAAATAAAGTGATGTGGGAGGAGGAGAATGTCAACTCACTTTATACAAATAGTTTGTTTCTTCATGCTTCATGCCATGGAAAGCCATCTCCTTTGACATCAATCATTCAATTATTTATTGAAGATTATATGTGTCTGCTATGCTAGGTATTTTACAAGAATTATCTCAGTCTCTGAAAGAATCTATGAAGTAGATACTATTTCTAGCCCCCTTTGTAATATAATGTGAGTTATTACAGTACATTAAAACATATAATAACACATTAAAACACACAATAATGTATACTTTACATACATTTACTCCTGCAATTGTTGTTTATTTATTCTGACCTTTTTTGTGTGTACACATTAATGCAAATATATTGGACTGGGAGTTTGTGTGTGTTTTTACTTGTTTGTTTGTTTGTTTTTCTTTACAAAGTGAGCTCCCAATCCTATATAATAAAGAGGTAATATGCAAATTGACCATCATACCGTCTCACAAGATGGCCACCCCCATGTGGGCACAAGATGGCTGCCACAAGATGACCGGCAGGGGAAGGCAGTTTTGGAGATCAGGCCAGCAGGGGAGGGCAGTTGGGGGGTACCAGACTGGCAGGGGAGGGCAGTTAGGGGTGACTGGGCCAGCAGGGGAGGGCAGTTGGGGGGGACAAGACCTGTAGGGGAGGGCAGTTGGGAGGGTCCAGACCTGCAGGGGAGAGCAGTTGGGGGCTATCGGGCTGGCAGGGGAGCAGTTAGCTGTTGATCAGGCTGACAGGGGAGTTGTTAGGGGGGGATTAGGCTGGCATGTTGAAGTGGTTAGGGGCAATCAGGCAGGCAGGCAGGCAAGTGGTTGGGAGCCAGCAGTCCCAGATTGTGAGAGGGATGTCTGACTGCTGGTTTACACCTGAGCCCACAGGGATCGGGCCTAAACCAGCAGTCGGACATCCCCCAAGGGGTCCCAGATTGGAGAGGGTGCAGGCTGGGCTGAGGGACACTCCATCCCATGCACAAATTTCGTGCACCAGGCCTCTAGTATATACACTGAGTGGCCAGATTATTATGACCACCTGATGTTTGTAGGCAAATTAGCTATAATTTCCCACTGAAGTTGCTAGAGGGCCAGACCATTATAAATAGGAAAGCAGGTTGTTTACCACGACAGTAGAAGTGATTTTTTTCTGAAGATATGGGTAAACAACGCGATTTAACAGCCTTTGAATGTGGGATATATATATATATATATATACTGAATGGCCAGATTATTATGACGGCACCATCAGTACCTCGTTGGGCCACCTTTTGCCTTCAATACTGTGGCGATTCTTCTTGGCATTGACTCCACGAGATGTTGAAAGGTGATACAAGG
This sequence comes from Myotis lucifugus, assembly GCF_000147115.1. Lineage (NCBI taxonomy): Eukaryota > Metazoa > Chordata > Mammalia > Chiroptera > Vespertilionidae > Myotis > Myotis lucifugus. The sequence goes on from NW_005871077.1 coordinate 2,918,140, forward strand.
AATCTGACACCATGCCTGATGAATAGCACTGTCCAGTTCTGTGAGATTTGATGGTTGTGGAACCAGCTGCCTGATAGTTCTTTTAACTTCATCCCACAAATGCTCAATTGGATTGAGATCTGGTGATTGTGGGGGCCATCTAAGCAAGGTAAAGTCTCCCTCATGTTCTTGAAACCACTCCTGCACAATACGAGCACTGTGGCATGGCGCATTGTTTTGTTGGAAGAAGCCATCTCCATTGGGATACGCCATCAACATGATAGGATGAATCTGATCAGCAACGATACTTAGGTATGTTGTGCTATTCAGACATTGTTCCACACTAATTAAAGGGCCTAAATCATGCCAGGAAAACATGCCCCAAACCATAACACTGCCCCCACTAGCTTGAGGGTTGTACTCATGCATGTGGGGTGCATGCTCTCATGCTGTTTCCGCCAAATTCTCACTTTGCCATCTGCATGATGCAACTGGAAATGGGATTCATCGGACCACATGACTTTTTTCCAATGCTCGACTATCCAATCCTTGTGTTCCTGTGCAAATTGGAGACATTTTATCTTGGTAACTGCAGACAGCAAAGGTGTTCAAACAGGCCTTCAGCTGTTTTGCTGATACTTGCTCCATGGCTCCGAGCACCAACATCATCCCACGTTCAAAGGCTTTTAAATCGTGTTGTTTACCCATATCTTCAGAAAAAAATCACTTCTACTGTCGTGGTAAACAACCTGCTTCCCTATTTATAATGGTCCTGCCCTCTAGCAACTTCAGCGCAAAATTATAGCTAATTTGCCTACAAACGTCAGGTGGTCATAATAATCTGGCCACTCAGTGTTTATATATATGTATATATATATATATATGTGTGTGTGTGGAATGGGTGTGGTGTTTTATTTATAATATATATAAAAATATAAACAAAGATATATATATAACGGGTCAAACAATATAATGTATCTCAGAGATTTTTCTCATGAAAGGTAATAAAGTCTACATCATTCTTTTTCTTGGCGTCATTCATAGGGTACATCATGATATGTTTAATCAGTTCCCTGATTGGCATTTATGTTGGTTTTCTGTTTTGGTTCTAATATAGTATAAACAATTCTGCAATGTATCTGTCTTCGTGAACTGTTGATCAGGGCCCAGGCATGTTAGTAGGGAGGGAGAGAGCTTCCTAGATGTGACCTTTCTAGGTCTATAAAATATGCACACTTTATGTGTTTAATTATCTGGTATTATGGCTCTGGTCACTGTAGCAGATGTGCCTAGCATCCCACCCACATTACTCCACCTGCCATGCCATGCAGGCTGTTCCTATGTTGTGCCTGGGGCTTCCCACAGCCAACAGAGCTTTTTCTGTTTGTGCATGACTCATGACCCAGAGCACACTTCAATCAGAGACCCACAGGATGCATACCTCAGCCCCTTGGCCCTTGGTGGGTTAACTCTGAGGTGCATGTTTTACACTGAATCAGTTTCCCACTGCCCATAGTGGTAAATTGATTGACAATACATTCTTGATTGATGTTCTTTCCTTTCCTGTTTCCCTTTCCTCCATCCCTACTCATGTTTCTTAGGTTCACCACCCAAATGAACCCTCACACTCAAACCCTTGTCTCAGGGTCTGTTCCTGGAGAGCCAAAACTAAGATACTCATTTATTTCAGGGGGAGGGGGGAGTTTATTCTTTAAATAAAGGTGATGCATGAATCTGGTATTTTTTAAAGTGCTGTATAAAATGATTGAAAACAAAATGTGAACATCTTTTATTTTCTAACAGCTATTCTCTTTACCCAAAGATAATGCCTGAAAGTTTCTTTTATTTCTTAAAATAAAAAAGAAATAATTAAGCAAACATATACACACAAATCCTTTGAAATTACACAAGTGGAATAATTCTAAACGCTACTCTTGGCACTTTTTTCCACATAATGAATTATCTTGGAGAGCCTTTATATTTGTGCATAAAGATCATTAGCTTAATGGCTGAGCACTGTATGGCTACACATAGGTTTCTACTAGTCATCTATTAGAGAAGATTTACTGTTTCTAATATTATGTAGTTACAACTATGCTGTGAAAAATATTTTTGGAAATGTATCTTAGCTCACTTTAAAAAAATGTAAATAAATTCATAACAGGTCAGACATATATGCATTTTCATTAATTTTTTATTTTTTTAGGTATTGTTGCTTCTCTCTTCAAATGGGTTGCACTGATTTAAACTTCTACCAACAGTATATGAATACTTGTTTTCTCATACCCTACACAACACTGGTGTTATCAAACATGTTAATATTTCCTAATTTCTTAAATGAAAAAAGTATCTAATTATTTTATTGTGTTTTCTTTAACTGTTCATATATTTACTGACATTTATGGTTTTATAAATTACCTGTTCATATCTTTGACTCATTTTTCAATTGGGTTTCTTACCTTCCTTTTCATTTCAAAGAGCTTTTATATAGAATATGCCCACTAGATATATTACTTACATTTTCTCCCATCCTATGATTTTCATTGAATTTTTGAATAATGAAATATTTTCTTATATAAGTGCTTTAAATTATTAAATCAAAGCTATTTTTTCATGGTTTGTAAATTCCCTGATATGTTTAAGAAGTTTGTCCTACCTCAGTGATGGTGAACCTATGACACGCGTGTCAGAGGTGACACGCGAACTCATTTTTTTTGGTTGATTTTTCTTTGTTAAATGGCATTTAAATATATAAAATAAATATCAAAAATATAATTCTTTGTTTTACTATGGTTGCAAATATCAAAAAATTTCTATATGTGACACGGCACCAGAGTTAAGTTAGGGTTTTTCAAAATGTTGACACGCCGAGCTCAAAAGATTCGCCATCACTGTCCTACCTCAAGGTTATAAAAATATCTATCTATATTTCTCCTAGTTCTTTAATATTCATCTACATATCTCCTATTTTGTTTTTGTGAATGGTGTTTATTGTTGGAAGAAACTACAGAGAAATGAAAGTGAAGCAAAGAAGACAGGCTTGGCTTAAGAGTACTGACTGCTTGGATGTTGAGATGAGGGAGCTACCATAGATCAGGAGCTGCTGAAGGGATGGTGGTCCTAGGTTTTTTTCTAGGGCTGTTGCTCCTGTGGTATGCCAGAGCTAGCTTGGACTGATTTATAAGAGCTGATTATTATGCATAGCCATTATTATAAGCTAAATGCTATCCTATCTAATAGACAGAGTAATTGATCGTACCTTCCCTCCGCCTCCCATTGGCTAATCAGCGAGATATGCAAATTAACCGCCAACAAAGATGGTGGTTAATTTGCATACATAGGCTCCAAGTGGCGGAGCGAAGACTAAAGGCAAGCTGGAGCAGCGAAGATGGAAGACGAAAGGCGGTCCGGCCAGGGCCGTGAAGATGGAGGATGGAAGGTGGCTCCAGCCAGAGCGAAAGCCTGGGTCCCGGGTGCCAGAGGAAAACCAGTGCCCGCAGCTAGGAGAAGGGAAGGCCTATTGCACGAATCTCTTCGTGCAACAGGCCTCTAGTCTCTATATATAAAGAAGTAATATGCTAATTGGTCCTAATGGTGTCCCAGTCCGACTGGTCAACAAGGTGGACGGGGCTGTGGGGCTGCAGGGCGGGACTCCCTGTTGCCCAGGATTTCGTCCTGCCCAGGCAGACTCCCCCACAGCCCTGCAGCCAAATCCTGAAGTGGATCCAGGGATTACTAAACTTTACTGGAGTTGTTCCCCAAACCCCCACCCCATGCCCCAGGACCATGCTGCCCAAAGCAGGGCGCCCCGGCAGCCTCCTGACAGGTGGGTGGCAGGGGAGAGCAGAGTGAGGCGGGGCGGCAGGGAACCATGGAGGGGTGAGGCAGCCGAGCCAAGTTCCTGCAGGTCTGAGGAGAGCACGTGACAGAAGCCCAGACTGCAAAGAAGAAAGAGGAAGTGGCCACAGGGAGCTCTTCCAATCCCCCTGCACGGACACCCTACCCTAGCTCCTGCACCCCCAGGGGGACGGGGAGGCCTACAGGACTGGGAGAAGACCCGGCCTCATGGGTAGCTGCAGCCCGCACCGCCAACTCCTGATCTCTTCCCCCCACCACCCCCGCCAGGGGTGCCCACAACAATAGCACCCGGGGCCCACGGCCTGCCGCTGCCAGGCCCCCTCCACTGGGGCCGGGCATGCCTCTCCTCCCTACAACTCCAGACCCGGGTGGAGGCAGGCCCCAGCGGCCCCCCAGGGTCAGACCCACCCCCCTAAATCCCCGCCCCTCCACAGCAGTGGCACTGTCTCTGCAGCAGAAGCGCACTGGACCTCAGCCGGGGGCTACAGCTAAACCTGCCCTCCTAGCCTGCCTGGCCCGCCCAGAGCACTTACAGCTGTGAAACGGCCACATTTAAAGAATGGGGCCAAGTGGGGAGGTTTGACAGCTACTCCCCCTTTGGCCTCGCTGTCCCCCTAGCGCCCCCTACCACCCCCCTGCCAGTGCCTCCAGGAACGACCACCGCTACAGAGCTACTGGCCAGAGCCCGCCCCTCCGAGGTTTGCCAAACCCTCTGCAAAGCTTCGATACCTACAGTCCCAGGAAACAGTCATGCCCTCCTCCCCTAATCAGCACCTGCTACCTGCGAGGGTACCCGTGGGCAGTTGAGGGAGAGCAGGCTGGCAGGGGGGCAGTTGGAGGCAATCAGGCCAGCAGGGGGGCAGTTGGGGTTGAGCAGGCTGATGGGGGGGCAGTTGGGGGCAATCAGGCCTGCAGTGGGGGGCAATTGGAGGCGATCAGGCCAGCAGGCCAGCAGGCAGAGTGGTTAGGGGAGATCAGGCAGGCAGGCAGGTGAGCGGTTAGGAGCCAGTGGTCCCGGATTGCGAGAGGGATGTCCGACTGCTGGTTTAGGCCCGACCCCTGTGGGGTCCCAGATTGGAGAGGGTGCAGGCCAAGCTGAGGGACACTCCCCCCGCCCCGTGCATGAATTTTGTGCACCAGGCCACTAGTAACATTATAATTAAGCAGATTTTCTTTTTTTAAAAGGTAAAAATATTCAAAATTTATCACTTCCTAATATTTTACTGTATTTTACTATTATCTATGCTCCTAGGTTATTTACTTCCATGGTATCTATATGGTAGTAATGCTATGTAATGGTGATGTCATGTTAGTAGCTTGAACAGGTCATGGTGGGAGTATTTATACCATGGAGATTGGCAAATGCTACAAGTCACAGTTTCCCCTCCTTTTGGAGATCTAGTTGTTAAGCATTTACCAGCATGCCACTGACTTTGCCCATCTTCTGATATGTTTACTCAGAGAAGAGGTTGTCATGTTGGAGAGGAAATTCAAGTGTCAATTATGGAGTCATACTTAGGACATTTTGATCCCTCCCAGTCCTAACATTCTATGATACTGATAATTATTCTTTACAGCTTTATTGCCAAGGGAAATTTAGTTCAGAAAAATATGCTTCAGGGGATTTCTTCAGTCTTTATACACATTCCTAACCTGAATTTCATTTTGGTGTAATTCAGCCCTTTGATGAGTCATGCACAGAATTTTCCCTGTAATGTCTCAGATTTAGATTCCAATGTGGCGACTCAAGGCTATAGATAGAATAATTTATTGTCATTCATCTGTTTTCCATTTGATATTTAGTGTACTTCAAACATTTTTTATTAAAATATAGCTGACATACAATATTATATTAGTTTCAGGTGTACAACATAGTGATTCAACATTTATGTGCCTTACAATGTGATCACTACAATAAGTCTAGTAACCATCTGTCACCATACAAAGTTATTACAATATTATTGGCTATTTTCTCCATGCTTTACATTATATCCCTGTGACTTATTTATTTTATAACTGGAAGTTTGTACCTTTAATTCCTCTTCATCTTTTTCATCCATTCTCTCCCATTTTTTGTATCTATGAATCTGTTTCTGTTTATTCATTT
>NW_005871077.1:2924185-3027327 GCF_000147115.1 Myotis lucifugus
TCACTTAGCATAATATCCTCTAGGTCCATCCATATTGTTACAAATGGCAAGATTTCATTATTTTTTATGGTTGAGTAATATTCCATTATATATATACTAGAGGCTCAATGCATGAAATTTGTGCAAAGGTAGGCCCTCGCAGCCACAGCTGCCTTGGCCCTCGCAGCCACCCCGGCTGCTGCCTCAGCCCTCACAGCCCCGGTTTTGTCCAGAAGGTTGCCCAGACGGGTCATTCTGCTGTTCGGTCTAATTAGCATATTAGCTCTTTATTATATACTAGAGGCCCGGTGCATGGAAATTCATGCACTGGAGAGGGGTCCCTCAGCCAGGCCTGCCATCTCTCACAGTCCGGGAGCCCTCAGGGGTGGTAGGTGACCCGGTGATCAGGGGAAGGCGATGCCCCATCACACCTCTGCTGCTTTCACTGCTGGCAGCACAAGCCTTGGCCGGCCCTGGTTACCTGAGCCTTGGGTGGCCCTGGGCGGCTGGGCAGCCAACATCCGAGGCTTGCCTGCGCCTCGGGCTGGCCCTGGGTGGCTGGGGGGCTGAGGGGACTGGGGGACTCTGGAGGCAGGCATGTAGAGCCCGGTCTTGCTGTGCCCCTGCCAACCCAGTGGGGCTAGGAGACTGGGCGCTGCCATCTTGTGGCTGTGGGTGCCACCACCTTTGAGGGCGTGGCAGGCAATTAGAATACTCCCTCCTTATTGGCTGTGGGCAGCGCCATCTTTGAGGGTGGGGCAGTCAATTAGTATATTCTCTCCTTATTGGCTGTGGGTGCCACCATCTTTGTGACGCATGAGGGTCAATTAACATATTCCCTCTTTATTAGCTAGGAGGATATCCCATCCTTGTCCATTCATGCATTGTTGGACATCAAGGTTGGTTGTTATATCTTGGCTATTATAAATAATGCTGCAATGAACAAAGGGGTACATATAACTTTTTGAACTAGTGTTTTTATTTTCTTCAAATAAATACTCAATAGTGGAAATCCTTGGTCATATGGTAGTTATACATTTAAGTTTTTGAGAAGACTTCATATTGTTTTCAATAGTGGATGCACCAGTCTACAATCCATCAACAGTGCACAAGGTTTCCCTTTTTTGGCATCCTTGCCAAGACTTGTTCTTTGTTCTATTTTTGGTAATTACCATTCTGATAGGTGTGAGCTGATATCACATGTGGTTTTGATTTATTTGCATTTCCTGATAATTAATGATGTTGAGCATCTTTTTAAATGTCTGTTAGCCATGTGTATATTTTCTTTGGAGAAATGACAATTCAGGTCCTCTCCCATTTTTCAATCAGATTTTTTTATGTTGAGTTGTATGAGTTCTTTATATATTTTGAATATTAACCCCTATTGAACATATCATTTGCAAATACATTTCAGTAGATTGTCTTTTTGTTTTATTGATGGTTTTCTTCACTGTGCAAAAGCTTTTTAGTTTGATATAGTCCCATTGGTTTATTTTTGCTTTTGTTGACCTTGCCTATGGTGACATATCCAAAAAATATTACTAAGACTGATGTCAAAGACTTTGCTATGTTTTCTTCTTGGAGTTTTATGGTTTCATATCTTACATTTATATCTTTGATCCATTTTGCATATGTTATTGGAAAGAGGTCAAGTTTAATTTATTTGTAGTTATCTTTCCAGTTTTCTCAACAAGATTAATTAAGGACACTGTTTATTTTTGCCTCCTTTGCTCTAAATTAATTGACTATAGAAGCATGTGTTAATTTGGGGGCTTTCTATTCTTTTCCACTGATCTATGTGTCTGTTTTTGTACTAGTACCATATTTTTTCATTACTATCGCTTTGTAATTATAGTTTGAAATTAGAAAACTTTGTTCTTTTTTTAAATATTGCTTTGGCTCTTCAGGGGTTTTTTTGTGGTTCCATATAAATTTTAATATTATCTTTTCTAGTTCTGTGAAAAATGCCATTGGTATTTTGATAGATTGCATTAAATATGTATCCTAGTATGCTTTGAGTAGCATGGACATTTTAATGATGTTAATTTTTCCAATCCATAAGTGGTATTTCCTTCCATTTATTGTGTGTTGTCTTCAATTTCTTCCATCATTGTCTTATAGTTTTTAGAGTACAAGTCTTTTGCCTACTTGGTTAAATTTATTTTTAGGCATTTTATTTTTTGATGCAATTGTAAATGGGATTGTTTTCTTAATTTCTATATCTAATAGTTCATTATTATAATGTATAGAAATTCCACTAATTTCTGTATATTAATTTTGTATACTGAAACTTCACTCAATTAACTTTTTTGTTATAATTGGTTTTTTGTGAAGTCTTTAGGGTCTTCTATATATAGTAGTATCATGTCATCTGCAAACAGTGACAGTTTTACTTCTTCCTTTATAATTAGGATACCTTTTATTTCTTTTAATTGTCTTTATGCTGTGGCTAAAACTTCCAATATTATGTTGAGTAAAGTGTCTTGTTCCTAATCTTAGGGAAACAGCTTTTAGCCTTTCATAATTGAATATGATGTTAGCTGTGGGTTTGTCATATATGATCTTTATTATATGGAGATGTGTTCTCTCTATTCTTCATTTCATTGCTCTTTTTTCTATTGCTTTTTAGTCTTTGTTAAGAGTTTTTTTAATCTTAAATGGATGTTGTATTTTATCAAATGTCTTTTCTATATCTATTAGAATTATATGTAATTTTTATCCTTCATTTTGTTAATGTAGTGTATTACATTGATCAAATATGAATCTTGAAACATCCTTGCATCCTTGGAATAAATTCAACTTGATAATTGTGTATGATCCTTTTAATGTATTGTTGAATTTGGTTTGCTAATATTTTTTGAGAATTTTTGCATCTATGTTCACCAGGGATATTGCTCTGTAATATTTATTTATTTATTTATTTATTTATTTATTTATTTATTTATTGTAATGGCTTTGTCTGGTTTTGGTGTCATGGTAATGTTGACCTCATAGAGTGAATTTTGAACTATTCTTTACTCTTCAGTTTTTTTGAATAGTTTGAAAAAGATAGGCATTAATGCTTTAAATGTTTGGTAGAATTCACCTATGAAGCCATCTGGTCCTGGACTTTTATTTCTTGGGAGATTTTTTATTACTGATTCAATTGTATTACTAGTAATTGATCTGTTCAGATTTTTTGTTTCTTCCTGATTCAGTCTTGGAAGATTGTATGTTTTTAGAAATATATCAATTTCTTCTAGGTTTCTTTAATTTGTTGGGGTATAGTTGTTCATAGTGTTTACTTATGACCCTTTATGTTTTGTGGTGCCAGTTGTAACTTCTCCTCTTTCACTTCTGATTTAATTTGGGCCATCTTTTTGTTTCTTGATGAATCTAGCTAAGGGTTGATCAATTTTGTTTATTTTTTCAAAGAAACAGCTTCGTTTCATTGATCTTTTCTATTGCTTTTATTAGTCTCTACTTCATTTATTTCTACTCAGATCTTTAATATTTTGTTTCTTCTACTAACTTTGGGATTTGTTTGTTCTTCTTTTTCTAGTTCCTTTTGGTGTAAGTTTAGATTGTTTGAGATTATTCTTCTTTCTCAGGGTAGGCCTGTATTGCTATGAACTTCCCTCTTAGAACCACTGAACATTTGACACTTTCTTTGTTCAGTTGATAGCATTCAGCAAATGCTATCAAAGTAACCACAATGTATTAACATTTATACTTATTCCTTTCTACATGGAAGCTCATATTTTGTAGGAAACAAAAGAAAACTTGCGGAAAATAGGTCAGAAGATGAGTTTGGGATCTCAAAGCCACTCTTGAAATAATGGAAGCATTATTTACCCCAGTTATAAAGATATAAAGAAGGTCCTTTGTTTTATCTTCATAAATCAGTATTTAAGGATTTAAGAACACTTAAAAGCTACATAAAATCACAGGAAAGAATGTAATACTTAAGTAGCTTTTATATGATCTTATGTAGAGACACCCATTAAAAGTATTTCGCATACAATACATTTAGAAATACTTACTGAATCACTTTTAGTAATAATTTTATACACTGTTCGTCCTGAAACAAATCTATCTACCATATTAATAATGTTTTGTGGTGGTTCCTTTCACCAAGAGTTTTAATTATTTTTTAATTAAAAATGTTATGAAGGTTATAACAAGAGATAATGAAGGCAACTTCATAATACTAAAGGGAATGATACAACAAGAGGATATCACTCTGGTAAAAATATATGCACCCAATTCAGGAGCATTCAAGTACATAAAAAAATGTCTGGAAGATATCAAGGGAGAGATTGACAAGAATACAATCATAGTAGGAGTTTCCTCAAAAAACTAAAATGGAACTCCCATTTAACCCAGTAATACCACTTCTAGGAATATATCTCAAGAAACTAGAAACACCAATCAGAAAGGATATATGCACACCTAGGTTCATAGCAGCACAATTTACAATAGCTAAGATTTGGAAACAGCCTAAGTGCCCATCAGCAGATGAGTGGATTAAAAAAACTGTGGCACATCTACACAGTGGAATACTATGCTGCAGTCAAAAAGACGGAATTCTTACCACTTGCAACAGCATGGATGGAACTGGAGAGCATTATGCTAAGCAAAATAAGCTAGTCAGAGAAAGATAAATATCACATGATCTCACTCATTTGTGGAATATAATGAACAACATAAACTAATGATCAAAAACAGATCGAGAGATAGAGAATCATCCATCAGAATGTCAAACCTCAGAGGGAAGGTAGGGGAGGGGAGGGTTAAGGGGGAGAGATCAACCAAAGAACTTGTATTATGCATATAAGCCTAACCAATGGACACAGACAACAGGGGGGTGAAGGCATGAGTGGAGGAGTGGGGGGCCAATGGGGGGATAAGGACACATATGTAATACCTTAATCAATGAAGAAAAAAATAAAATACCAACAGCATATGTCACAAACTTAGAACAAATATTCCAAAAATTTATATGGATTCAAAAAAGACCCCGAATAGCCATAGCAATCTTGAGAAAGGAGAACAAAGTTGGAGGGACCATAATACCAGATACCAAGTTATATTACAAAGTTACTGCACTCATAAGAGCCTGGTACTGGCACAAGAACAGGCATATAGACAAATGGAACAGAACAGAGAACCCAGAAATTGACCCAAGCCATTATGCTCAATTCATATTTGGCAGAGGAGGCAAGAGCATACAATGGAATCAAGACAGTCTCTTCAATAAATGGTGTTGGGAAAATTGGACAGATACATACAAAAAAATGAAATTAGACCACCAAATTAAACCATACACAAAAATAAATTCAAAATGGATAAAAGACTTTAATGTAAGATGTGAAACCATAAAAATTCTAGAAGAAACCATAGGCAGCAAAATCTCAGACATCTCTTGTAGCAATATGTTCACAGATACATCTCCTAGGACAATGGAAACTAAGGAGAAAATAAACAAATGGGTCTACATCAAAATAAAAAGCTTCTGCACAACAAAAGAAACCATCAACAAAATAATAAGAGCGCCTACTGCATAGGAGAACGTATTTGCCAATGTGACATCCAATAAGGATTTAACCTTCAAAATTAATAGGGAACTCATACAACTTAACAAAAGGAAGATAAACAATCCAATTAAAACATGGGCAAAGGACCTAAATAAACACTTCTCCAAAGTGGGCATACAGAAGGCCCAAAGGCATATGAAACAATGCTCAAAGTCACTAATCATCTGACAGATGCAAATCAAAATGTCAATGCGGTACCACCTCACATCTGTCAGAATGGCTACCATCAGCAAATCAACCAAGGACAAGTGTTGGCGAGGATGTGGAGAAAAGGAAACCCTCGGACACTGCTGATGGGAATGCAGACTGGTGCAGCCTCTGTGAAAAACAGTTTGGAGTTTTCTCAAAAAATTAAAAATGAAACTCCCATTTGACCCAGTGATTCTACTTCTATGACTATATCCCAAGGATTCAGAAATAGTCATCAGAAAGAATATATGCACCTCTATGTTCATAGCAGAGCAATTTACAATAGCTAAGATTTGGAAACAGCCTAAGTACCCATAAGCAGATGAGTGCATTCTAAAATGTGGTACATCTATATGATGGGATACTATGCAGCTGTAAAAAAAAAAGAAATAACCCTTACCATCTGCAACAGCATGGATTGTCCTAGAGAGCATTATGCTAAGCGAAATAAACCAGTCAGAGAAGGATAAGTATCACATGATCTCACTCATATGTGGAATCTAATGAACAACATAAACTGATGAACAAAAATAGACCCAGAGACATAGAAACAGGGAACAGACTGTCCAACCTCAGAGGAAAGGCAGGGGGGCAGGGGAGATCAACTATTGAATTCATATGCATAACCCATAGACACAGACAATAGCATGGTGAAGGCCTGGGGGTGGTGGTAGGTGGGAGAGGTCAATGGGGGAAAAGAAGAACATATTTAATACTTTCAACAATAAAGATTTATATATATCTTAGAAGTCATTTTGCCCACACTTCACAGATGGTCAGTTGGTCTATCTACTTTTCCCCAAATATCCCAAGCTAATTTCCAATTCCTTTCCTCTCCTTATTCTTATTTGCAATTTTATCCCTCCTCCTTCCATGCAATCATCTCAATTCTTCAAGATTCTATGCAGCATTTCCATAATTATTTCCAAGTTCATTGATATATTACTGTTCATGACTCATAACTACAATTTTCTGTATCACTCATTTGGCACCTATTTACACCTTCCCTTGTGACTTACAAGGTTAGTCTGTTTATACTGTGTATAGTTTTAGCTCAACATGTAGACAAGAGTTCTGTTTTTTGTTGTTGTTGTTTTTATCCTGGGTTGTATGGATCCCTTAGGACTTTAGGGAAACTGTGATGTCATAAAATTATAGTAAAAAATTGTGTGTATGTGCCTTTTTAAAGACAAAAATCTTTATCTTTCATCAGATTCTCAATGAGATTTTTGACCCAAGGTAGTAATCTCTTGGAGGAAAGAAACTGATATACTCTCTTAGATTTTCTACTCAGCTAAGTAATTGAATGGGCAGAGGATAGATCTAGTGTTTCCACTTATTTGCTATCAATTAATGCCTTTTTTTCCAAAGTATGATATAGGGGCAATATTGCTTTTTTATTTCCATCTCACAGTTGAGCATTTATGAAAATAATAGAACTTCAAAAGTTTTGAACAGGCACTGGCCAGGTGGCTCAGTTGTTTGGAGCATCCACCCCTACATCAAAAAGGTTGCGGATTTGATTCTGTCAGGGCACATACTGAGGTTTTGGGTTCAATCCCAGGTTAGGGTGCATATGGGAGACAACCGATCAATGTTTCTCTCTCACACTGATGTTTCTCTCTCCCTCTTTCTCTCTTGAAAACAATTTTTTTTAAAAAAAAACTTCAGTTGAGGATTAAAGGAAATAAAAAATTTAAATGTTTTGAACATTTTAAAACAATACCAATGGTTATAATAGCTCACCTTGACATATGCAGTAAGGGAATTCTGCATTTCTGGAACTCTCTGTCATTTGATTAACTTTTATGAATACTCTCAAGAAGCAGAGCTTGGAAAATGCCTTCCTTTGATTCCAGCTTCAGCTGTATTTCACCCAACAGTTCGTCAATGAAAATTGCTTTATCCCCTGGTTATTTATGTTCATTTCTTGATGATTTTTATTTCCTGATTAACTGTCATTTTCTCCAACATTATTCCTACTTAATTCTCTGTGATTTTAATATTCTTACAGACACTCTTTCCAATATTATAGCCTCTTATTCCCTGGCCATTCTCTCTCTTATGAGCTTGGCCTCTACCTTACTTTAGCCACCTACTCCCATGATGATACCTACACCAATAACTGTACTCCTTCTGTGTAGGTAGATGTCTTCAGTATAATCTCTAGAATCTGAATATGTTGCTTTACATGGCAAAGGGAAAATTAAGATTGCTAATCAGCTGACCTTAGATAGATTATCTTGGATTATTTAGGCTGGTCCAATATAACCACAAGTGTCCTTAAATGTGGAAGAGGGAAGCAGAAGAGGAAGTGAGAATGGTGCTGTGTGAGAAGAACTCAATCCAGTACTTCTGGCTTTGCAGATGTAGGACAATAAGCCAGCAAATGTGGGTGTCTTCTTTGGGTTGGAAAGGGCCAAGGAATGGATTCCTCCCCCAGAGCCTCAATAAAGGAACACAGTCTTGTTAACATCTTGATTTTAGTCCAGTGAGACCCATTTTGGAATGCTGACCTCTAGGAAATATAAAATAATATAGTGTGTTGTTTTAAGCTCATAAATTCTAATAACCTGTTACAGCAAACAAGTCCTTCCTTCCTTCCTTCCTTCCTTCCTTCCTTCCTTCCTTCCTTCCTTCCTTCCTTCCTTCCTTCCTTCCTTCCTTCCTTTCTTTCTTTCTTTTACAGAGAGAGGAAGGAAGGGAGAGGGAGAGAAGAGAGAGAAATATCCATTTAAGAGTGGAACATGGATCAGCTGCCTCCTGCATGCCCCCTACTGGAGATCGAGACACACAACCTGGGCATGTGCCTGGACCTGAGAATCAAACTGACAGCCCTTCAGTGCATGGGACGATATCCAACCACTGGTCAGGGTAAATATACCTTCTTTCCATTAGCAAATGAGGTCAGATTTGCCTTGAAGCAACCCATTCATTTCTCTTCACAGTCTATTCCCTTTTGTACCCCAATTCCAACAATATTTTGATCCCACTAAGACCTACAATCAACTGATCCTACAATCTTTCTACCTCACCCGAGTGGGGTTGTCCTCTCATCCTTACACAGCTCAGACCCCATGACTTAGAGTTATAATCACTCACATGTAACGCTCAGCTGTGCACTCTCAACTCCCATGACTTCTAACCTTTTGTCCTGCTTCTCTGAGAAACTTCCTAACTTTGTTTGAATCCAACATTCTACCTATTTTATACTTGAACCTGTTAGCTAAACATGGTTGAAGAAAGACACATAACCAGTCTGGTTGGTTTCACTTCAAATTTATCAAGTAAAATAGCCTCTACGTAGTGCTCTACTAGGATTCTGTTGTTCCTTTACCCTCTTGCTTTCATAGGAGACTAAACACAACCTCTCTTCTCTCTGGAAACCTCCAAATTCTACTTCTCCATCTTCACTTCTGCTGATTCTGTCTGTGTGACCTTACTTCCTATTCCATTGAGAAAGTAGACTGTCAGAAAAGAGTTTCTTCAAATTTCTACCACCTCACCCACACATAACTGTCCATCTGTACTCTCCAGTGGTGCAGAAGACCCATTCCCTTACAGGTCTCTAGCTTCTGCCTTCTTTTGTTTCAATTAAAACAATGTTCCACTCTCTACTGGATCACTCCCCTCAGCATACAAACATCCCCCTATTGTTCCCATCTTAAAGGCACACCCTTTGGCACTGTATTCCCCTCTTATTACTGCCCCATTTATCTGTCACTTGAAAAAGTGTTCTCTGGTATTCACTCCAGTCAGGCTTCCATCCTTCCCTTCCTTCTGAAACTGCTCTTAATCACATCTTCAGGCTTTCCCACAGCTAAACACAGTGGTCAGTTTTGTGTCCTCATCTTACTTGACCTATTAGCAGCATTTCATATCACCTCTTGCCTGAATTATTGCAAAACATTCCTAAATGGAATTCGAGCTTCTGTTATTGCTGCCCTTTTTATTTTCTACTCAGAAGTCAGTGTTTTGTTTTTAGTAGATCGGGTCATGTCATTCCTCAGCTCACATCCCTCCAATGCTTCTCAGCTCATTCAGGGTAAAAGCTGGATTCTCACAATGGCCTGTGGTGTGCTGTCTGGTCTGGCCCCATTCTCTCCATGCCTTCACTGCCTGGTACTTCTTTCCTGTGCTCACTCTGCTCCAGCTTCAGGGCCTCTTCACCACTGCTCCTCATTCACACTGCGTCTGTTTCTACCTCAGAGACTCTGCTTCTGCAACCTCTCCCAGAGGTCAGCATGACTCCTTCCTCTCTTCCTCCAGGTTTCTGCTCACATGTAACCTTATCACAGTGGCTTCCCCTGACACTATCCAACATGAAAGAATAACCACTCCTGTTTCTGCCCCCATCCTCCTTACCCTATTGTATATTTTTCCATGGCAATAATCATGAGTGTATCTTACATGGATAACATTATTTTGCATATAATATAATAATATACACTATTATATAATATATTAATGCAAATATATGATACTTATTTTGTATGTTATATAGTTACCTTACATATATGTGTATAGACATATTTTTTCTCATCCCTTAAAATATAAATGCCTTCAGGGCAGGGACTTTGTGTTACTCTGCGTTATACCTCCAGCACCTAGAAAAGTGCCTTATGTATAATTGAATAAGTTTGTTGAATGAATGACAGAATGATGAATGAAAGGATAGATTTAAGGAAAATTGAGTATACATTTACATTTATTATGGCTTGATTGCATATCTTTGTTTTTGCTGTTTTGGCAGCAGGGTGGGCAAGGTGAACTTTTCCTAGCTTCCCATGTCTCATAAATTAGATCCTGAGAGTCTGCTTAATTACCAGGTAATGTCTTTTCAATCTCAAGAGGCATCTTCTCCAGGGAAGTCCTAGAGTCCTATGATGTCACCACTGACTAGATTTCTTTGTTATCTTTTCACAATTTTCCCTTGAAAGCACCCTTTTCAGGGAATGAGAGAGACATAGAAGTTAATTATTGATGTCAGTGAATGTTTTCTTTGCTTTCTGTGAAAATCATTGCCTTTCTTCAAGAGAAGCTTACCAAGGAAAAGAAGTTGCATTTCCCACTGTGGGAGGGAACAGCTCAATTCTATAACACCATTCGACAACTGCATTTACCCAATAATTAGTGTGCAAAGATTGCACTCAATGCCATTCAATTTATCAAATAGCAGATGGAAATACACACTCATAGAAAAATTAAGTCAGGTGAAATTTTCTCTTCTTCCCTCTCCCCCCTCCTTTTTTTCGGCTTCAACAACCCAAGAGTTTATGAGGCTGTCATAGCTGGACTATTATAGCGCCCTTCAGTTGTAACTATTCCTCATTCCCAGTCTCTTATGAGAAAATGTTCCTGATTCATAATAAAACAGGGCCACAAGCAAAAATAATGTTTCCCTTTATTTTAAAGGGAAGGACATATTTCTGTGAAAATTAGAATTTTGAAAATATTAGACTTAGAGAACATTTTAATGTGGGAAAATATGGAATTTTGAATAGTCCAAACACTGCACTCACTACTTTTATCAATCACTTCAAATAAAAGAGTTGATACAGCATATGTAATAGGAGGAGATGGACATTAAAGTTTGCTAGGAATTCAGACAATGAGTTTATGACAAACTCAGGGACCTTAAATGATGGATGTGTTATACTGGCAGTTTCCATAACTCTAAAGTGCATGAATGGTAGTCCATGATGGTTGACCAACAGTGATGTGTATTAATAATTCCATTCATTAATGGTTATTAATAGCATCATGATTATAACTGTCTTATACTCTTGTTTGTTTCATAACCTATTTCTGGAGCTGCAGATTTGGAGTTTCACCAGGTCTGCAATCCTGTCAGCATTGACTTGGACAGTGGGTGCAAACCAGGTTAAGCCAAATGATTCAACTGAGGAGCAAAGTAGGGGGGAAATAGAGTAAAATTAAGTCTAAGTCTGTCAGAACTGTACATGAAAGTAATTGTTGCACAGCATGGATTAGTATTTGAGAGCTGTATTAAGAGTTGGAGAACAGATGAATGGCCTGATATGGAAATTTACAGAGAAGCTAATGGCAAAGTGAGTGTTAACTAAAGAAATATATTATCCATTAATTTATTCATTCCCTCAAGAAGCATTAATTAAGCACTTACCTTGTTGTTGGCATGTGGGAGATATGTGAAAAAATTATTTTTCTGGGTAGAAGTTTGAGAAGTTCCAAAACAGTGGTAGAGATGTGGAAAAAAAAAGACTTGGGTTTGAATCTTAGGAATATGGGTTTGACTCTTAGGAAATGAGGTTCCTGGATTCTGCATGTATTATCTGTCTGGAGAAATACTCATGTCTCCCTTGAAACGCATGAGTCCCCGTTCAAGTTGAGGTCTTCAGGTCTTACTGGTCCATAATCTGGCAGGATTTCCCTTTGCTGGAGTTCACTGGCTAAAGAGGAAAATATTTGAGCTGTGACCAAGGAAGTTATCAATTATAAACACGGCCCTTTAAAATCAAGTCACACACAAAATGAGACGCTAGAGAAGCACATGCGTTGGTCCTTTCTAAAAATCCCTGCACTGGCAGGTTCAGGTGGCCTTTTCTGTTGACATCAGGTGACTCATTACCAAAGCTGGAGGCTTCCTATCATCCTGTCACACAGCACAAGATGTGCTAGTAATAGACACCCCACGAGGATCCACTGCCAGCAGCACAAGCTGCCAACAGCACTGGTGGGTGTCTACTGGTCCACTGTCCTCTCACCCAATTCCCAAGGCAAACCGCTTTTCAGTGGCTTCTGAGGCTGGATCATGCAGATGCTCTTTCAAGTCCCTCTCCCTTTAAAAAAATCAATCCAAATGCTTGAACTGAACAAGATCTATTGAATTGGATCTATCTTCACCCTCTGAAAGGAAGCCTGTTATTTGCCATGTGTGCGAGCAATGAAGGTAGATGGCTAGATGGGGAACTCTGGCCCCAGCTTGCACTTATGGCTTGCACATTGGGGCATGTTCCTTGACTCTGTGCCTCAGACTGTCCCCTGTAAAATGTGGAGAAGTGATAACAGTTCAGAGTTCATTGAACTATTGTGAGGGCTAAATGAGTTAATATATGAGTGATTAGAATAACAGCACCTAATTGTACTTCCTAAGAGTTAACTTTTTTAAAATTAATTTTATTATTGAGAGTATTACAGATGTCCTCCATTTCCTTCCCTTTGCCCCCCTTCATCATGCTCCCACCCCACCCCAGGCCTTCACCTATCTATTGTCTGTGTCCATGGGCTATGCATATGTGCATATAAGTTATTTGATTATTTTTTTCCCACCCTCCCTCTCTCCTTCCCTCTGAGATCTGTCAGCCTATTCCATGCTTCCATGTCTATGGTCCTATTTTGCTTGTCAGTTTATTTTGTTCATTATCATAATCTTTTCCACCTGGGAACTAGTCCCTGCATTAGATATGTCCTTGGGTAAGACAACTTATACAGAGATAAGCAAGAGGGAACACCCATCCCTTTTCTATTAATATGTGATAGCAGGTTTGTACTTCTAAATGGGTGCTTCTGTGGGAGGCTGGGGGAAGTATTGGGATCAAACGAGAAGCCCTGGATTGGAAACAAAGCCCCACTTTGAATCTCACTCTTCCACTTAGCAGTTGGGAGCCCCTAGTCAACTCCCAGTCTCTTTGTGCCTCCCTGCTCTTTCCTATAAAACCAGCCTGGTGCTTCCAGTGAGAAGACGCTTGTGTGACTATGAATGGAAGGCCCAAGAAGGGCAGCAAGGTTCTGAGATGTGTGATAAGGAAGCCTAGGAGGCAGTGGAAGTGGGGAAGGACCAGCCCAGACCATGTGGCATCAGGATGACTGCCTTGAGGGAAAGAACCTCCCCAGTCCCTGACCATGGCCTGGAGAGGAAACAGAGGGCCTGTCCATGCACACTGCCAGGCATCACTGTGCCACGCTCTTCAGGAAGTTCATTTTGTGCTCGGAGGGGCGGGGAGAAGAAGAGGGCTGCTTTCTGGGCAGACGTGTTGCAGAACTCAGCAGACAGGAGGCAGGGGCTCACGGAGTGTTCCTGGAGAAAAATACAAAAAATGCTGTTTTTCTCTCTACCTAGATTAAATAAATAAATGGTCCTGATTGTTGACTCATTCACCGAATTCCCAAATAGAACCATAAATGGACCCTTTACCCCTCTTTCTGAAAAGGTTAGAGGTGGGAAAAGTTAACTCCATGATAACTGCCCTGAGACAATTACAATGTGCTGGCCACCCTGGAGCAGCTGTTGAAATGCCTCATCCTCCCACATATCAGGCTTGCCTGGCTGCCCCCCAAGTCGCATTTCTTGCAGGTCCAGGAATCAAGAAAAGTCCACAAGAACAAGAAGTGCCTTCCTGTTCTCCAGTTGCCAGCAGGTGGAAGGTGGGGCTGCTTCTGATGGAGATGGTTTTGACAGATCTCAGAATTCAAGGGTGTTTCCCATGCAGCAGGCAGGAATGTGTGCTGGCAACTCCCCGGAATCCTGACCCTCAATTCTCCTTTTGGGGACACGTCCCTTTTTTCATAAGGTCCTAGCTCTTTTGCTTTTGGAAGCCCTTGCCCACACCATTTGGCTGATGTGGTAATAGATAGCATTGCCCTTATCCCTCTCCTTCCATTTGCCCTGAAAAGATTTCCAAAAGAAGCCAGTGGCCAAGGGTATTTCCCTTCAATTATAAAGCTGTCCAATACCGTGTGATCTCAAAAATGTACTGTCAGCCAAGAGACATGTAGGTTTTGCTTTACATTTTTACCTGGAAAATATGGGATTGCATTTGAATGTTAAATTAAAAGTGCTATCTGCCCTTGTGAATGAATTGGGGTGTGACATGGCTTTTATTCCTTTTAGTCATGGGAGAGAATGCTTTGTAAAGGCTTGATGATGTTGATGCTGGTTTACAGTCATTAGCAGGAAGGATGGTTTAGTCCCATAGGTTTGTTTTACTAGATCTATCAGCCCTTTCTCTTTCTTTCTTTCTTTTTAAAAATATTTTTTAAAAATATGTTCTCATTGATTTCAGAGAAAGGAAGGGAAAGGGGGAGGAGATAGAAACATTGATGAGAGAGAAACATTGATCAGCAGCCTCCTGCCTGCCCCCTACTGGGGATCGAGCCTTGATGGGAATCAAACCAGTGAACTCCTGGTGCATGGGACAAGGCTCAACCAATTAAGTCACAACCAGCTAGGGCCCCTTTCTGTTTCTTTATAAGATTAATTAGGGACTGGTTTTCATAGGAATTCTAAATGGGCGAGGCATTGCATTGGTACAAAGGGAATTTTTACTTTCCTCTTTTAGAAAAGAAATCATGTTTTTGGTTCATTACTATAAAAGGAATTGCAGTGCTCTGACACTTTCACACCTGTCTCCGGCCTCCAGGTGCTCACTACTTCTGTTCATGGCAATGGAGTTTCCTGATCACCTGCAGCTCTCAGCCCTGTGGCTGTCTCTTGGGCTCAGCTTGGGGCAGGCTGGAGGTGCCAGGGAAGATGATGCCCTGCACCCCAGCAGCTTCCAGCAAATAAAGAATGAGAGTCAAAAGAATCCTCGGAGGCTTGTTCCACACAATCTCCCACAGGCCCCTGGTAGGGTTAGCCCTGTGTTCAAAGGGGAATCCTGTCTCATTTGCTCCTGATTACTATGAGGAACATGACAGAAGTCTCAAATCCTTGTCTCAGGTCTGCTCCCCGAGGATGCAAACTAAGACAGCAAGTGCAACTGAATACACATAGGATAGGTTGTGTGGAATGGAAATATGAAGGACCCTGAGCACCAGAAATCCCTCCACAGACTGTCCTAACCTTCCACGCTATCACTAGGCCCCTGCATTTCCTATGGCTTTCCTCCCCCAGGCTCTGGTAGAAGCATCTCAGCACTATCTCCTTGTGCTTGAGGGTGTCACTCTTCTTGCCTATCCTCCCCACCCCCTACCCAAAGCAGCCCTCTCACCTCCTCTAGATGCCAGCCGCTTAGCACACTCCCTTCCTGGAGTACCAAGAACTCAATATTTGATGGGCATTAATGCTTGTCCATGTCTGCTTCACTTCTCCACTGAACTATCAGGTCTGGAGAGCTAGGGAACATGGCAAATGTTTTTGTTTAATTTATTACTATTTTAAAAAATTTTTACATCCGATGCAATGCCTAGTACAGTGCAGGTGATATATAATAGGTACATAATTATATATATATTATATATATATATTATATAATGAATACAACTTAACTCATACAACTTAACAAAAGAAAGACAAACAACCCAATCAAAAAATGGGCAACGGACCTAAATAGATACTTTTGGAAAGAAGACATAGGGAAGGTCAAGAGACATATGAAAACATGCTCAAAGTCACTAATCATCTGAGAGATGCAAATCAAAATGACAATGAGGTACCATCTCACACCTGTCAGAATGGCTATCAACAACAAACCAACAAATGACAAGTGCTGGAGAGGATGTGGAGAAAAAGGAAACTTCGTGCACTGCTGGTGGGAATGCAGACTGGTGCAGCCACTGTGGAGAACAGTATGGAGTTTCCTCAAAAAACTAAAAATGGAACTTCCATTTGACTCAGTGATCCCACTTCTAGGAATATATCCCAAGAAACTAGAAACACCAATCAGAAAGGATATGTGCACCGCTATGTTCATAGCAGCACAATTTACAATAGCTAAGATTTGGAAACAGCCTAAGTGCCCATCAGCAGATGAGTGGATTAAAAAACTGTGGCACATCTACACAATGGAATACTATGCTGCTATAAAAAGGAAGGAACTCCTACCATTTGCAACAACATGGATGGAGCTGGAGAGCATTATGCTAAGTGAAATAAGCCAGTCAGAGAAAGATAAATATCACATGATCTCACTCATTTGTGGATTATAATGAACAACATAAACCGATGAACAAAAACAGATCCAGAGACAGAGAAGCATTGATCAGATGCTCAAACCTCAGAGGGAAGGTAGGGGAGGGTGGGGGTAAGGGGAAGAGATCAACCAAAGAACTTGTATGCATGCATATAAGCATAAGCGATGGATGCAGACAACAGGGAATGAGGGTGAGGACAGGACTGGGTGGGGTGGGGGACAATGGGGGAATAAGGACACATATGTAATACCTTAATCAATAAAGAAAAAAATAGTACATTAGAAAGTGTTAGCAGATATAGAGGAAATAAAGCAAGGATTTATTTCATAACAGGATTGCCAGGGTGGAGGAGCAGGGAAGTTATTTTAAATAGTTTCCAGGGAAAGCTGCATTTGAAGAGGTTAGGTCTGAGCAAAGACTTGAAGAAGAGGGAGCGGGCTTGACAGATACCAGGAGGAAGACTCTTGCAGGCAGGAAAAACAGCAAGTGCAGAGACCCTGAGATGGGAGCCTGCTTGATGCATTCAAAGAAGATCAAACAGGTCAACTAGAGTAAGAAAAGGTGACAGTATTGGGAGGTTGGAGATACAGGGCAGTCTCTGACCATTGTAAGGACTTGGGCTTTTGTTCTGAGTTAGATGAGGGCATGAGGTTTAGCTAGGAGAAATGACATCACCTGACTCACATTTTAACAGGATTCTTCTGGCCGCCATGCTGACAGGAGACATGAGGAGGCAATCTGCAGTCTCTCAGTGAGAGATAATGGTGTTTTGGCTGGATGTGTTTTGAAGGTAAAGCATTTCATATTTCTTGTTGGGTTGTATGTAGGATGTGCTAACTTTGATGCTTTGGTTAAAGTTGTGTCCCTCAGGTTTTTTCACTGTAAATGTATTACTTTTCCCTCTATTAGTAAATAGTTTGTGGAGAGATAGTTTTAGATTTGTAAATGTTCACCTACTACTTAAAGCATTCATTGATGATTCCTTCTTGGACCAATTATTACTATAGCCAGAGGCCCAATGCACAAAATTCGTGCAAGGGGCTTGGTCCTTGCAGCCCCAGCTTCATCTGGAAGGTCATCCAGAAGGATGCCCAGAAGGACATCCGGAAGGTTGTTTGGCTGTCCAATCTAATTAGCATATTATGCTTTTATTATTATAAATCAAATAGTGATTTTTCCAAACCCATCATTTATTCTATATTTATGAATTGGCACTCTCTTATAAAAACTGCTTTCCTTTCTCTTAATTATTTGCTTTTATGAGCCTGGACTCACACATTTTTCATTTTAGTGAGTGATAATCTGTTAATATCATTATATATTTTGATGCTCAAAATGTCTTAGATTTGGCCAGTGGGAACCATTGAAGTTTGGCCCCTGTTTCATTGTGACATATGTCCATCAATCTTCGAGCACTCCTTGTTTTCTGGCACAATAAGATGTCCCAAGCTGATGGTGTACTTTTCTTGCCTTATTCCTAGAATTAACTATTTCTACAAGGAGCTCTGATACCTTAGTGGAGAATGGCACTTACAGACCAAGACCTGGACATACAGCATACCTTTAAATTATGGTTTTATAGTCCTCCTTGCTACTGCTAAAATAAGATTTTTTTAAAATTTATTTTTATCGTTGAGAGTATTACAGATGTCCTCATTCCCACCCCCCTCCCGCCCCCACTCCACCGGTTCCTGCCCCACCCCAGGCCTTCACAGCCCTATTGTATATATGTGCATATACATAGCCTATGGACACAGAAAATAAAATAAGAATTCTTATATCTTTATTTTAACAGTTAAACTTTACCTAAGTACAAAGAGAATAGAAAGAAACATGAAATGTTAGAAGCTGTTAACCTTAGGGTGTTCTTCATATTGAGATATAATGTGACCACAATAATAAAATCCTAAGCTAAATGTCTTCACACCTGAACTGGGTACCTAGCAGGGCACAGCAGTTAACACTGTGTACTCATCCTAGCAACATTTACTACCCAGGCATAATAGAAGGTGATACATTTTCCATGAAGGAGATCTTGTTCTTAGCTTTATTTTCTCCATGAAAACATCACCTTACAAACATTTTATATTTCAACAGACTATAAAAATGTATAATAATTGAAAGGGGCCTGTGCTCAGTGATGTCCTTTTTTCCACTGATCATTTTGAACCCTCATCTCTCTCTTTCTAGGTACCAAGACACGGCATAATAATGACACACATAGCCTTATTCAGTTCAGGAGTTAATTTCACATATGCCATTTAAATTGACCTCATGAAAACCTGTTAAACCAGGCAAGATCATCATTCTTATACCCACTTAATAGGTGGGGAAAGTAACAGAGAGACTTAACGACATTCTTTGTCACATAAATGCCAGTGATGAACCCAAGCACTCTTCAATCCTGAAAACATATTAGAATAAAGACTGGGACCCAGAGCCTCTGCCTCCATGTGTGGGGTGGCAGGCCAGCCTCTGTAGTTACACAAGCTCCTGGGCAATTCCAATGAGTACCCACTGAGTGCTGCCCAGTTCCCCCATCAGGTCAGGGTACCAGCAAGTCCAGGACCTCACACTCAAGACCTGCTGAGCAAAGGGAGTGACCCTGAATGGGTCCATGCTGGAGGGGTGGAGAAGGGGCTCAGGTGACCTAGATCGGCCCCATGTGCTGGTGGCTTCATCAGCTGCTTCGATCTTTCTCAGAGAGTTCCCAGGTGTTTGTTAGAGCATTGGCGGTAGGGTGGAGTACAGGGGGACATGGCACCCCGGTCCTGGTGCTTCTGCAGAAAGGAGAGATGACACATAAAGAGGATATTTGAGCTTGACTAGAGCAGCTCAGTGGGTCCTGCTATCTCCTCCTTCCCAATTTCAGGTTTCATCCCACTTTCACCCACTACTTCAAGAATTTTAAGAATTTTATTTCTCCACACTAGGTGTAAAGAATATTCTCCTAAATATAAAGAAGGAAGTATGCAGGAATTGCTGTTTCTATTTCTACCTGCTTTCTTGATCTTCTTTTACTATTCCTGCAAGCCCCAAGGGAACGATCTGTCCCTTCTTTGTTGTTCTCCATGATTGCCCTTAGAGCTTCAAAAGCCTTTTCTTGCCTTTAGCATCTTTTTGGGTCTCCATTCAGTTTGAACCTTTGCCCTTCCCCCTGCTTTTTGTAGGTTTATTATTACATTCATTCTTGGCCAAGATCCCCACTTCCATCATTTGCGCATGCCCCTGGAAAACATGCACCATGGATGAGCAGCCTCCATAGTCATAGGGCTTCTTCAGACGT
This sequence comes from Myotis lucifugus, assembly GCF_000147115.1. Classification (NCBI taxonomy): domain Eukaryota; kingdom Metazoa; phylum Chordata; class Mammalia; order Chiroptera; family Vespertilionidae; genus Myotis; species Myotis lucifugus. The sequence continues at coordinate 2,944,109 of NW_005871077.1, forward strand.
CTGCCCTCTTCTTTCCTCTAAGGTTCATTTGCAGTTATATGGTAAATATTTGGTTTCTACTTTCCCTTTGAGAGCTTCTAGTCTTAGGGTCTGGTGTCTTTGTCTTGAATCTTTAGACTTTCATCTACATCTTGGGCCCACCAGAGACCAGGGGTTGTGAGCTGCGGACCATAGACTGTGTCTGGCCTGAGTTTAAACACAAGATGGGTTTGGCTGATACATTATTTAAATAATTTTGCATTTGAGTTCCCATGTCTATCCATCATCTTGTATGTCTGACTGCTTCATGCATTTTCTTACTGCCTGGCTTCTGCACACATTTGAGTTTGTGAGCCCTACATAGGCTGTGACTGGTGTCCTTTCCTCTGCAATGATTTGCCTGATTTTCTGACCCTACTGCTGTCCAATTCCAGCAGCTGAAGCCCCTCAACCCCGGTGGGAGAAGCTCGGGCAACAGCACCCCATAGCATAAGCTCTCCCCCAAGTCAGGCCTGAGTTCATTGTACTTATGGACCTGCTCTTGCTGGGCCCCTTTCTAGGAATGTACTTACTTCCTGAGCATCCCACATCTCATCAATTTATCAGGCAATACCAACTCCCCTGCTCCATTTTGCCCCACTTCCTCAACTACACTAATGTGCACAAAGAGCTGCTTCTTACAACAAACTCCTCAAATGATTCCAGATTCCATCAAAGAATGGTTGCATGGTTTTTGGCACCATTTTGCTGTGTCTGGAAAATTAATTCTTTGCAAATTGGTTTGAATGGTTATGCCAAATTTATTTTCCAGATCACTTAATTAAGACATTTCTACCCACCATTCCTTAACCATCACTTGTTGGCAAATTCCTGTATTATTATCTTCAGCAAATAGTTTACAAATGGAGTGTTCCTAAAAAAACAACTCTGGCACTTTTTCCTATATGGAAGGTAAAGCTAACATCTGGAGCAGCCTCACGTGCAGACAGAACTTAGTCTCAGTTGATGATGCTAGGAAACCGAAAGGGAAAGTCCTATGGAACTCCTGGCCACTGCACGCACAGCTGCATAGACTTGTCATCCGTGAAAGCACCTTCCTAGAGCCTCGACTTTAAGTTCACATTTCAGAGAAAACTAGCGCTCTGTGCCAAAAGCAGTAAAATTGACAGTCAAAATGTTGCATTTAAGGTAAACTAGTTCTAAGTATAGGCCCTGATCTCCTGGCTGTCAGTTACTATAGAAAATCTTATTCACAGTAAAAGATGACAACATCTGAAAGACTAATAAAAAGAAGAATGAAAGTGGGGAGTTTCTCAGTGCTTTTAAGCAAAGATATTTTCCTTTTCTTCTTTGTGATTACTGCCTTGTGGTAAATCTGCTTAGCACAGCATGTTTGAAAGCAAGTGGATGACAGTGTCTGAGAAAAATCAGACATCAGGATGACTGCAGCTCCTGGTCAGGGGCTTACGTGGCCGTTATTCAGCTTCCGTGTAGGGCACACTGCATTTCCGTGAGTGCTGCAGTACCTGGTACCAGCCAGGGAGGCTGTCACCCTCTGGCTGGGAGTGCACAGGGAAAGGGCCTGGGCAATTAGTCCTACAGAAAATGTGACAGCCAATCAGGGCAATGCCAAACTGATTCATTTTTTTCCTCTCAGCCCAATCTTTACCTGCTCCCCTAGGTGAGCTGGCTGGGTCCAGTGCTCTTTTAGTACTGGTTGAAAGGAGTTGTTTTTTTTGTTGCTTGTTTTTTAAAGAACAAAAAACCCAAACAATACAAAACTACAAAAACTTGGTCACTGACACATCCTTTTCATCTTTTAGAGAGTGGAGAAGGGTGGGGGAGTTGGCAGTCAGGGCCCTTCCTGCTCTGATGTAGCTGTCCACTGGCATATGCTAAACTGCTCACAAGCAGTGTCCTGCCAGCGGTGCCCTCACTTGCCCACCAAGAGGCACTGCCAGAGTTCTGTCCTTAAAGTTTGCAGGCTGAGTCCAACTGTGATGAACTGTCAGGGGGACTATAAAATGACTTCCCTCAGGGCCAAGAGGCAGGAGTAGGGCGTCCTTCCCACCCCAAGATTCCAAACTGCACAGCTTTGACCTCTTTTGCTTCAGTGCCTCTTATGATTATTGTGAAAATAAAAAGGGTTAATACTTATGAATAAAGGTAGATGCTTAATAAATGTTTACTATTAGCAGTAGCTGTAGTTTGTGACTCTTACTTATGAGAAAGTCTGTCATTGCTATTGACCTCTGGACGGCTGGTGAATTAAGTCAACTATGGAAAATTCACTGACACCCCAAGCTTCTTGAGGAGCATTACCTTTTATTCTGAAGGGCAGATATTTAGATGGCCAAAGCTAAGAAGACATTTTACCCTAGAGAATAACTTTATGATCATTTCCAAAGAAAACAGGAAATCTAAGATTCCTAGTTGGCCAGCCCCAGAGTTTGTCATAATTTTACTTCATTCAGATGCACATGTGCACAAATGCACATATATGACCGGGAGGACCTCTGAGTCCAGCGAGATCTGTGGATGTGTGACAATCAAGATATTAAATGAGCTGTTTTCCCTTAGAGAATTTACAACAGACAAACATGGAAACAATATTTAGAGTATTAGGTTGACTTTATCTAAGAGTGCTTGGTTTCTTTGAAGACTGCCTATAGAGCATGGTAGGGAATTCCTGTTGTAATACATCTCATATGTCCTTGGGTGACCTAGAATGCAGAGCTAACCAGTCCCTTGAAATGAAAACACCGCTGAAAGGCCTGTGACAACACCATAAGACAATGAGGGGTGGTCCTCCCCTTCTCTATCAAATCAGAAAGTTTCCGGTTTACTGCCAGAGCCCATCTGGAAGGCAGGAGTGAGATTCTCAAACTCCATTTTATAGGGGCAAAAACTGGAATAACTTGGAAAGTTCCCACAGATAGTTGGGTGGTAAAGGCAAGAATGAGCCTATCCAAAAGTCAGCTCCAACAAGAAAAGGTCTTGGTCCGTGGTGTTCACAGTGATATCCCTGACACCTAAGCAGCAGTTGGCACAAAATGAATGTCCATTACTTGTTGAATGGATGTTTCACATTTGGGGGGAGGAGCTCAGTATTTTGTTTATTAAAGATTATACTTAAAAGAAATGAAAAGATAAACTACAATCTAAGAGACTATATTTGCCACACATAACAAATAAAGGTCTCTTATGAAGAATATATTAAAAATCTTCTACAAAACAATTAAAATAATAATGAAAAGACAGAATCACTATAAAACTGAGCAAAAGACATAAATAAGCAGGCATTTCACAAAGAAATGTACATGGCTAATAAGCATATGAAGTTATGCTCAACTTTCAAGAATAAGAAAATGCAAATCAGGACCACAGAGGAGATATTGTTTTTATCAATTCAATTGGCAAAAATAATTAAGTCTGACAATACCAAATATTGAATAATATGCAGATGAAAAGGATCTCTTACACACTGAGCATTAGAACAGAAATTGGTGCAACCACTTTGAAACACAATTTGGCTTTATTTTGTAAAGTCATATATTTACACATTTTAGAATTCAGCAATTACACTCCTAGGTAGAACACCCCAAAACTCTTGCACATATGTGTTCAGAAACAAATATAAAAATGTTTTCATTAGTTCTGTTCAAGATAGAAAAAAAAATTAGGAACAACACTAATAACCATTGACAAGAGAATAGATAAATACACTGTGGAATTTTCAAACAACAGGATATTATATAGCAATAACAATGAATGCCTCACACAACAACATGGTTTATCTTCATAACAATGTTAAATAAAGAACAAGTCAGGAGGCTATATATTCTTTTAACAATGTTCAACAACAGATGAAACTAAATAACATATTATTCAAATATACACAGGTATTTGATAAAACTGCAAACTAAAAGAATCAAGAGAAGGATTAACACAAAATTCAGGATAGTGGTGATTTTGGGAGATGGGAAAGCAATGGTTGGCAGTGAATTCACCTGTGTCCAGAGAATAAAAAAGAAAAAAATATTTTAAAAGAATACTATTAACATTAATTATATTTTGTGCATATCCCATTTAAAAAGGATTATTATGAAATATTTATATTTTCTTTTTTATATATATATATATTTTATTGATTTTCCACAGAGAAGAAGTGAGAGGGACAGAGAGTTAGAAACATCGATGAGAGAGATCGACCAGCTGCCTCCTGCACACCCCCTACTGGGGATGTGCCCGCAACCAAGGTACATGCCCTTGACCGGAATCGAACCTGGGACCCTTGAGTCCGCAGACCGACGCTCTATCCACTGAGCCAAACCGGTTCGGCGAAATATTTATATTTTCATTATTTCTAATCTGATTGCCCTCTAGACTTATAACTGTTTAAAAGCAGATTCCTTATAAAAGAGAAAATTTTAATTCTGGAAAATAACTATCTGGGATCTATTGTTTTATCTTGCTTGACTTATGAATGCTGTTATCAATCTATAAATGGAATTTCCAAACCAGTGACTTTTATAAAAATATACTGTGAAAATAAGTAAGAAATAAAGAGAAGAAGGGAAGGACAAACTTGAACAATAATTTTAATGGTCTTTCATCCATCCCTATAAATCAACACATCATTTTCCCACAGGCGAGACTGTGACAGTAGAATGTGGGTTCATTCTGCATTTTAGAGATGTTTTCAAATGCTCGGACTGGTGCCATGTCATGAATTTGGAAGAATGATTGCCTTATGTAACCCATTCTAGGCTCCCCACTATTCCAACAATGGAAATAGTGAAGAATGTTTGGGCTTATTTAAAACTATAGGCCCTGTGCACAAATTCATGCACGGGGCGGGGGGGTGTCCCTCAGCCCAGCCTGCACCCTCTCCAATCTGGGACCCCTGGAGGGATTGAGAAATACCCTAAATGATGTCCGACTGCCCATTTGGGTCCGATCCCAGTGGGCAGTCGGACATTCCTCTCACAATCCAGGACTGCTGTCTCCCAACCACTCGCCTGCCTGCCTGCCTGATTGCCCCTAACCACTCCCCTGCCAGCCAGGTCACCCCTAACTGCCCTCCCCTGCAGGTCTGGTCACCCCCAACTGCCCTCCCCTCTGCCGGCCATCTTGTGTCCACATGGGGGCAGCCATCTTGTGTGTTGGAGTGATGGTCAATTTGCATATTACTCTTTTATTAGATAGATGGGAAGACTTAATTCTAATATCATCAAGATTCTCTACCACTCAAACATTCCTCCCAATAAGTTCCGGTCACCTGCCATCTTAAGTTCTGTTGTGAGGTAAGAAAGAATAATTTCTTCTAATAGTAACTTGTAGATAATGCACAGAACTAAGTGGTGATATTGAAACTCTGTGCTTAGCACCTAGAAGAAAATAACAAATCTCTGTAGAATAGCTCTTGAATCTTCTGTTTCCTGGGGTATGGTTGAGAAATACCCTGAATGACCCTCCTGACTAAAAACTAAAATATTAGATTAAATGTTGAAAAGACATCCCTCATGAATTTAAATGCATTGCTGAACTGGCACTAAATTAAGGAAGGTGCAGAAGCCCAAAGGAAGTAAAAATGGGCATTTTGGGAGGCAGGCTGATACCAAATGACACTTATGCCCTGAAGGTGGAGGGACAAACCCTGGAGATGATGTGCTTCTGCTTTGATTACTGTGGAGTTCAGGGGACAGAAGATTAAGCTGAAACTGCCCAAGGGGGAGTCCAATAGCAGACCCCTAATTGTCTGAAGCCCTCTAGGCTATAGTTTTAAAGTAAGAAGGAATGAGAAGGTGTTAGGTTTGATTGAGCAATTGAATTGATACCCCTTCCCTGGGAACTGACTTTCAGGTCATTTCACAATGGACATTCCCTTTCGCTGAGACCACATTTTGCTTGCTGAAACCACATTCCACTTGCTAAGACCATTATCTCTCCCCTCTAGACCTGCACAGAGAATTCTCCCACACAGAAAAAGACCACCAAAAGTCCTTTAAAAACCTGATTCCCGTCACTGGGGGCTGGCGCCATTTGGGGCTCAGCCACCTGGTGTGTGAATGATTGAATAAATTCATAATCTCTCACCATTCTGACCTCGTGCGTTCCTTCTTTGGTGACCTAAACATTTCACCATTTTGGGGGCTCAGCCCATCTGGTTTTCCAGATGACCTAATAAACTTATAATTCTTTACGCTTTTTGGCCTCTTGCGTTCCTCCTTCGGGGACCCTAACAGAAGGAAACCCAGATACTAAGAAGGGGGCAGAAAGGAAACTTGTTTCATTTTGATGTGGAGGCAGGGAAAAGAAATCTCCCTCCTCCCCTTAAGAGTGTGTAACCATAAGCCAGCAGTCTAAATTCATACTACCTGGGTGGTACAGAAAAACTTGGGCTGAAAATTTAATTTAAAATGGTCTGGGGTTGGTGTCTCTGAGAAGCTAGGGCAAATCCTCTGCGGAGGAACTCAGCTTCAAATTAGGCTTCAGAGAATTCCTGCACAATGACTTTCCCCAAAACTCAGGTGAAATTCACAAAACACTTAAGGAAAAATGACATCACGGGTGAAATTCAGCAGAAACAACACAAAACAGAAACAAATCCCAAATACTTGAGATATTGAAAATACTTGGCAAAGAATAACTCATTTAATATGTTTAAAGTGAGTATAATAAGTGAAATTAAAAACTCATTGAACTGCCTATTTAGCAGATTAGACACAGCTGATGAGGGTATTACAAAAAAAAAAAAGCAAATGGAACATAGGCCAAAGAAATGAATAAAATTTGGTGAAAAAAGGGGATGGAAAGTGTGAAACAGAGATTAAGAGGCAAGGTGGATAAAGTGAGAAGATTTATCATATGTCTAATTTGAGTTCAGAGGAATATAACGGAGAGAATGTAAACGAGGCACTGTCCAGAGTGAATTTTTCCTTAGAACCAGCAAGCTCAAAAAATTCCAACCAGAATACATTTTTGAAAAATCACAGTAAAACCAAAGAAGATCCTACAAGCAGTCAGAAAAAAAATATATACATCAGTTACCAAAAAAGTGCAATTAGACTGTCTCCTGATTTTTAAACAATGGTAACTGGAAATCAGGTGGAAAGCCACCTGATTTATACCAGTAGAGATAGATTTTGCCTGTAGTGCTTGATTTGTTTATTTCTTTCTCTCAGCATTATGTCTGTGAGATCATCCATGCTGTTACATATAGCAGTAGTTCTATTTTCATTGCTGTGGGGGTATTCCACTGCATGAATCTGTATATATATATATAAAAGCCAAGCGACTGGAATGCTGGAACGACCGGAACGACCTGTTGCTATGACACATACTGCCGGGGCAGCCCCTCCTCCCCCGGCCAGCCCAGCCCCATCAGCCCCCATTGGGGAGGGCCGGCTGGACCCCACCCGTGCACAAATTCATACACTGGGCCTCTAGTATATTATAATACATGTAATATTCATTGTATTGCTGATGGGCATTTGAGTTGTCTTTAGCTTTTCCCTGGTATGAATAAAGCTGCCATGACTGTTCTTTTTTTAAATGTGTTTTTCGTAATATATTTCTTGTAATGTTGTAAACTTTCTCTATGAAAGACTAGTAAAGATTAAAATGTTGAGAAAACATAAAGCTTGATTTCATTGTCTTGATTTTTTTATTGTATAAAGTTTCACATATGTCTCCGTTTTCCCTGTTTGACCGCCCCCCCATTCCCACCCCAGATCCAGAGACAGAGAAGCATCAATCAGACTATCAAACCTCAGAGGGAAGGTAGGGGAGGGTGGGGGTAAGGGGGAGAGATCAACCAAAGGACTTGTATGCATGCATATAAGCCTAACCAATGGACACAGACAACAGGGGGGTGATGGCATGAGTGGGGAGGGGGGCAGGAAATGTGGGGATAAGGACACATATGTAATACCTTAATCAATAAAGATATTAAAATAAATAAATAAATAAATAAATAAAAATATAATAATAAAAAAGTAAAATCAAGTGAGAAAAAAAATTTTAGTTTCTTAAGTAAAAGATAAAAAATAAAAAAGTGAAGTAGTGAAGGTCATTCACTTCCTCTATTGTTCTCCTGGCACATCTATTTCCTGTCAGGTAGTCAGCACAGTGTTGAAGTTCTCTGAGATCCACTGCTCCTCTGTGTCATAAGCCACATTCTGGTTTTCAAGCAGGTGGCATCTCTCTGCTCACTTTGTTTCTCTGCCTGCCTTCAGTTGTATGTACACAAGCGTCAATTTCTGACACAACCCCTGGGTGATGGTGTTTCTGTATTAATTTCCAGGACTAAATGGCCCCTCTACCCAGTGTTTAGATTCTTCTTTCCCTTCCACACTTAATACTGCATTGGAGGGATGGACTAACTAACCCAGAGCTGGTTTCCTGCTCTTCTCTCATTCTGATCCTCAGTTTCCACAAAAACAACTTTCCCCTGCAGTCTTGGTGAGTGTTTTTAATTGGAAGATCCTATGTACTGGACTTAGCAAGCAAAAGCATGGAGGTTAAAAAAAAAAAAAAAAAGACAAAGGAACTGCGCTGACTCGCACCCCCCCCCCCCACCCCCGCCTGCGCCACGCCCTCCCGGCACTGCGCGGCCAGTATAGAACTTCAGGCTGCCTTTCTGGGCAGTTTCCCATGGCTGTGGGCTTATATCTAGAGTCCCCTTCTGCCAACACCAAAACTTTACATTTTTATGTTGTAAAATCCATCAATTATTGCTCTTGAATCTTTTGCTTTGCTTCCATGTTTAAGAAGAAATAAAAAAAAACCTTACTTTTGTTTTCTTCTAGTTTTTGATGATTTCATTGTTACCTGTATTTCAACAACACACATGGAATTTATTTGGGACCATGGTATGTGGCGAGTACAATTCAGTAGATAAAAATTGTTACAGCATCATTTATTTAAAAATTCCTTCTCTACTGTTTTGATTTGTGCTTTTTCTTCATATGCCAGATTTTTACATAAACTTGCGTTCTTTTAGTTTATTTATTCTCATACCAGACCAATTGTTTTTTAATTAAAACATTTTATTGTAATATAGGCACACATTTTAAAAAATCAGATTGTAGAGAATGTGTTAATAATACAAATAACAGCCCTCCAATCTTCCTTTACTCTGATAGCACTGTTCATCAGAAACATTTTTAGCCATTTCTGTTTTAATTTTTTCTAGCATTATCTAGATGTTGCTAAATAATAAAGTGCAGCCCTTGTAATTTTCTACTGAATTCCTGCTATGATAGATTTAGCACATTTATACTATTTTATCTCCTTTCCCTCCGCTGTCTATATTTTAATGTTTTATTACTGTTTTTTCCCTTCTTTTTTGGTTATCTTTGTGATTGAAAACACTATATCTAAATTTCTATTTTCTGTCCTATCAACTTCAACAGTGTATCTTGATTGCCTGCTTTGCAATATGAGAATATTACTGCTTATGCCCTTCCTTAAAATTTTTAACTTCTACCTTTGATATATCTTATTTTTTGTTGTCAAAGTTATGTACAATTTGCCTGTATAGAAAGTTAAATGTGTTTATTCTAATGTTGGAAATCAATAAAACAGTTTTTATCAGGGTTTTATAATTATCCTTCATTCTAGGGTCGAATTCCTTCTCTCCTGTTCTAAGATCACAGTGCCATTTGCCTCAAAAGATAATATGCTAACATCATGTAAGATCAAAAGGATTTTTTTTTAATTCTGTAATTTGCTCAAAATAATAGAAAATGTTTGATAGGATTCACTTGTTAAGCCATATGGACTTAGAGGGTTTTTTTTGTGGGAAAGTTTTTAATTACAGATTTAATATCTTATAAACATATTTTTATTTTTTATTTCTTATGAGTTTTAAAAAGTCGTGTTTTTAGAGAAGTTTGTTCATTTTGTCTCAATTTTTATTTTGGGAGACATAAATGTTTTTCACATCCTGAAATGCTAATTTTAATTTCTGAAAATATCTTTGGTTGTGTCTTTTTTCATTACAAAAATGGATAGTATCTATTTCTTAATCAATTTTACTAAGCATTTTTTTAAATGTTACCATTTTTTTAAAATATATTTTATTGATTTTTTACAGAGAGGAAGGGAGAGAGATAGAGAGTTAGAAACATCGATGAGAGAGAAACATCGATCAGCTGCCTCCTGCACACCTCCTACTGGGGATGTGCCTGCAACCAAGGTACATGCCCTTGACCGGAATCGAACCTGGACCTTTCAGTCCGCAGGCCGATGCTCTATCCACTGAGCCAAACCAGTTAGGGCTTACTAGGCATTTTTAATTTAATTAATCTTCTAAGAAGTGAAATTGCTGGACCCCAAGGTGTAATAAGTCTATTATACTTTTATTGATATGCCAGTTTTCTAAATGGTTTTTACCAGTTTACATACCTACCTGTATATGTGATTTTCAGTAAGTCCACATTCTTGCCCAAACCTGACAGCGTCAGTCCTTTTTATTTTAGCCATGAATTGAATTTCCATTTATCTTATAACTAATTATTTTAAGTACATCATCACATGTTTATTTGCCTTTTAGATATCTTCTTTCATGAAGTGCATGATTATATATTTTGCCTATTTGTTTATTGGTTAACTCTCTTTATGAGTTCTTTATATATTTTTAAATGTCTTTACACCTTTACATGTGTGTCTCTTTTAGGTTAGATGTATTGCAAAAGTCATCTCACAACTTCTTGGCTTGCCTTTATATTCCTTAATGTTGTTAGATCAACAGTTTCTTAACTTTGTGTAGTCCTATGTATCAATTAGTATATGTGATTTGTTTATGTTCTATTTATCCATTATGTTTGTGCTTTTTAAAAGTCATTCCTTATCCCCAAAGCATTAAGGTATTTTCCTGTGATTTATTACGGAAGTTTATTGATTTTGCCTTTACATTTAGATTACAATCCACCTAGAACTGATTTTGAACATGATTTTTTTCAACATGGCATCACTAACTGAAAAGACCATCCTTTTCTCATTGCACATCAGTATCATTTTTGTCATAAATCAAAGACTATATATTTTGGTCTGTTTCTTTTTCATTTCTTAGTTTGTCTCTCCTTGTGCAAATGGCACACAGATTTTATTATTATAATTCTATAATTAGTTTTGATGTATGATAGTATAAGTTCTTCAAATTAGCATTTCATCAAAATTATCTTTGCTATTTGTAGACCTTTTACTTCCATATGAATTTTCATATAAGCTTGTTAATTTCCACCAAAAAGTGTCTGCATTTACTCTATAGACTAACTTGTGGAGACTGGATAGCTTAACAATATTAGCTTTCCAATATATGACCATGGTATACATATCCATTTTTTAGATAGCTTTAATCTGTTTCTTTGATATTTTGTCATTTTCTGCACTTGTTTGTTGATTTATTGATAGTCATTCTGACAGGTATAAGGTGATACCTCATTGTAGTTTTTGTTTGCACCTCTCTTATGATAGTGACCTTAAGCAAATTTTCATATGTCCATTGCCATCTGTATGTCAAGAACAGGCATGTAGACCAATGGGACACAATAGAGAGCCCCCAAATCAACCCACACCATTATTGTTAATTTGATAAAGGAGACAAGAGTATACAATGGAGTCAAGACAGTCTCTTCAATAAACGGTGATGGGAAAATTAGACAGATACATACAAAAAAAACAAACTAAACCACAAATTTATACTATACACAAGAATGAACTCAAAATGAATAAAAGACATAAATGTAAGTCATGAAACCATAAAAATTCTAGAAGAAAACAGGCCGTAAAATCTCAGACATATCTCGCAGTAATATTTTTGCTGATATGTCTTCAAAGGTTAGGAAAACTCAGGAAAAGACCAACAAATGGGACTACATCAAGCTAAGAAGCTTCTGCACAGCAAAAGAAACCATTAACAGAGTGAAAAGAGAACCCACAGTATGGGAGAACGTATTCGCCAATGAAACATCCGATAAGGGGTTAATTTCCAAAATATAGAAAGAATTTATATGACTCAACACTAGAAGATAATCCAAGTAAAAAATGGGCAAAGAACCTGAATAGACACTTCTCCAAGGTTTATTTTTAAATGAATCGCTTAGCTTATATTTGAGGATTCTCTAGTGATTATTTTTGTTTTATTTTTAGTTTAATTCCACTGTGTAAGAGAACATGATTTCAATTTTTTGAAATTTGTTGATACTTATTTTATAGCCTAGTGAATGATCAATTTTGATAGCATTCAGCAAATGTGATCTGAGAAAGAATGTATTCTATTATTGTTAAGTGCACTGTTAATTAGGTTAATTTTGTTAATTATATTGTTCACATTTCTTAATCCTCTCTTTAGTTGTTTATAAGTAATTTTAAAGTACATCTATTTATAGATTAAGTTACATTATTATATTTTTCAGTTTTTGAATTTCCATTTGTTCTATTTTTTAGATTTAGTTCTCTGGTAAAATTCTCCATCGTGACTTTAAAGTTTTTCTAACATTATAATCTCTATTACTATATTTTTAAGTACATGTCTAACAATTCTGATTATCTGAGTCATGTATGGGTCCTATGTTTTGGTATGCCTCCTATTTTATTTAGTGATAAATATTGTGACTAAAAAAATTTAAAGCTTTTAATGCTATTGTTTTTCTCCAAAGAGACTTTCCCCTGTCCTCTGTGAGGCAGCTAGATAATGGGCTCCGGTGAGTCCAATCAGCAACTAAGTTGATCAAAGTGAAGTTATAATCTTTACAAGGTTTGTTTTACCTACAGGCCTGGAGTAGCCTCCAAGGATTCCCAAGTGAAAGCCGGAGTGTATACTAGAGCCCTCTTCTCTTTTGGAAGATTATTAAATGCAACAATTGTTTCCCAGGCTCCATGAGACTATCAAAAATTCCACTGTTTCAGCTGTTTCTGCTTAGTTTCCTAGACTTTGCCCTGCAAAGTTTAATATTCATTAAATGTTTCACAGAAAAACAAAAAAAACAACAAACTGATGCCAAATGTTGAGCTTTCTTCAATATTATTTTCCTCTGGGATATTGGTCCTTCAAGTCCTGGCCACTTCAGTGGAAGCATTAATCAGCTATATTGTTTGAAAAGAAAATCCAAAACTTAAAGGATGATTTTCCATTCATTAATGCTTTTCCTGTTCCATCACTACAAAGTTCTCCAAACTCAAGGTCCTTTTTATTTAATATCACAAGTTCTAGAATGTAGTTGGTTTAGTTTTGTTTTAGAAAGCTTATTTAGTAGAGATTAATATTTTAACCACTATGAAACTCATTGGACTACTATTGTCGGGAAAACTAACTCAGATTTAATATCATTTTACTAAATTGTTTTTTTTCATTAATTATTTATGGCCAAGTGTCTCCCTATTAATCCTGTGTCAGGTATATATGGTTTTAGAGGTGCTTGGTCATTATATTGGAAACAAAAGACTTGGAGTAGTTTTAGATTTTCCCAAAATCAATTATTTCATGAGTCTGTGTGATTTAAGTTTCTCTTGGAACAAATGTCATTTTAAATTAAGCTTTAATGACACAGGGGAGTGGTGGGGGGAGGTTACCTTTTTGGCAATCCCTTTTTGTGGATTAAAAACTCAAATCCAACTTTAGAAATCAATCAGAGGCTATGACTTTCCACCTGGAAAATTGATTACATTTGTTAAAAATTTTAATATATAGAAGATTCAGAATGTTTAAAAAATCTACACATTCTGAAATGCAGCAGCAAGGAAGAAACACACCAGAATCTGAGCTAATATTTTTTTTTAATATATTTTATTGATTTTTTACAGAGAGGAAGGGAGAGAGATAGAGAGTCAGAAACATCGATGAGAGAGAAACATGCCCTTGACCGGAATCGAACCTGGGACCTTTCAGTCCGCAGGCCGACGCTCTATCCACTGAGCCAAACCGGTTTCGGCTGAGCTAATATTTTTTAAACCTTCAAGATAAATATTTTAAAGCTCCTTTTTTAAAAAATGTAAATAGAAATTTGATAAAATCAATGTGTCTGAGAAACAAATGAATCCATTACATTAAAGGTGAATACATTTCTAATTTTTAAATCTTTATTGTTGAATGTATAAAATATGTCCCCTTTTTTCTCCATTGATCTCTCCAAGCCCAACCCCACCCCCACCCCAGGCCTTTACCACCCTATTCTCCGTGTCCACGGGTTATGTATATGTGCATACAAACTCATTGATTGATCTCTTCTTACCCACCCACTCTCCCCTGCCTTCCCTCTGAGGTTTGACAGTTCATTTGATGCTTCTGTGTCTCTGGACCTATTTTTGTTCATCAGTTTATGTTGTTCATTAGATTCCACGTATGAGTGAAATCTGACTGGCTTATTTCACTTAGCATAATGCTTTTCAGGTCCAACCATGCTCTTCAGATGGTAAGAGTTCTTTCTTTTTTATAGCTGAATAGTATTCCATTGTGTAGATGGGTACTTAGGCTGGCTCCAAATCTTAGCTATTGTAATTTGCACTGCTATGAACATAGGGGTGTATATATCCTTTCTGATTGGTGTTTATGATTTCTTGGGATATATTCCTAGGAGTGGGATTACTGGGTAAAATGGGAGTTCCATTTTTAATTTTTTGAGGAAACTCCAAACTATTTTCCACAGTGGCTGCACCAGTCTGCATTCCCACCAGCAGTGTCCAAGGGTTCCCTTTTCTCCACATCCTCACCAGCACTTGTCGTTTGTTGATTTGTTGATGATAGCCATTCTGACAGGTGTTAGATGATATCTCATTGTTGTTTAGATTTGCATCTCTTGGATGATTAGTGACTTTGAGCATTGTTTCATATGCCTTTGGGCCTTCTGTATGTCCACTTTGGAGAAGTGTTTATTTAGGTCCTTTGCCCATGTTTTAGTATATGTGCTGCCAAAGCTAGCACTGTCTATGTTTTAATTGGATTGTTTATCTTCCTTTTGTTAAGTTGTATGAGTTCCCTATAAATTTTGGAGATTAACCCTTTATTGGATGTCACATTGGCAAATATGTTCTCCCATGCAGTGGGCTCTCTTGTTTTTTTGTTGATGATTTCTTTTGATGTACAGAAGCTTTTTATTTTTATGTAGTCCATTTGTTTACTTTTTCCTTACTTTCCATTGTCCTAGACTGTGGTCGGCGAACTGCGGCTCACAAGCCACATGCGGCTCTTTGGCCCCTTGATGTGACTCTTCCACAAAATACCACGTGCGGGCACGCGTACAGTGTGATTGAAACTTCGTGGCCCATGCGCAGAAGTCGTTTTTCGGCCTGGGCGAGTCTATTTTGAAGAAGTACTGTTGATATTTGGCTCTGTTGACTAATGAGTTTGCCAACCACTGTCTACAGCCGTGGGCAAACTACGGCCCGCGGGCCAGATCTGGCCCGTTTGAAATGAATAAAACTAAAAAAAAAAAAAAAAGACTGTACCCTTTTATGTAATGATGTTTACTTTGAATTTATATTAGTTCACACAAACACTCCATCCATGCTTTTGTTCCGGCCCTCCGGTCCAGTTTAAGAACCCATTGTGGCCCTCGAGTCAAAAAGTTTGCCCACCCCTGGCTAGGAGATGTATCGATAAACATATTGCTATGAGAGATGTCTGAGATTTTGCTACCTATAGTTTCTTCTAGGATTTTTATGGTTTCATGACTTACATTTAAGTCTTTTATCCATTTTGAGTTTATTTCTGTGTATGGTGTAAGTTGGTGGCCCAGTTTCATTTTTTGCATGTATCTGTCCAATTTCCCAACACCATTTATTGAGGAGACTGTCTTGACTCCATTGTATGCTCTTGTCTCCTTTGCCAAATATTAATTGAGCGTAATGGCAGGGGTCGATTTCTGTTCTCTGTTCTGTTCTATTGGTCTATAAGCCTGTTCTTGTGCCAATACCAGGCTGTTCTGTGTAAGGTGGCTTTCAGAAAAAGCATTCAACAAAATCCTATAATTTTTAATAGGTAATTTAAACCAAAAATGACACTATGAAAATTAATATTTGTTTCCTCTCAATATTGGCCCCTAAAGTAGTAGGCTCAGGTACAATTTACAAATTAAAATAACATGAATAGATATTTGATGTAGTCTATTCTCTCAGAAATAATGCATATTAAAACAAGAGATTATTTATTAGCAGTAAAGTGTTTCTCCAGGGCTTAATTTAGAACTCCTGAAATAACAAAGTCTCAGTCTTGAAAGTGATCCTCTGTAGTTATTATTTAGGGAAAATGTTATTGCTTAAGTGGACAGTTTTTTAAAATGGAGGCTTTTGGTACAATACCAAGGCCTTGGAAGGCTGGTGTGAATGAACACATGCAGTACTAGAAGCTGGACTTCCCGGAATGATTGGGAGGTTTTAGCTCAGAAGTAGAAGAGGTCATACCTCTCATGCTTAGTGATATCCCCAGGACTTTTGGGTATCCTGCTACTTTATGAGCTTCCACCCATGCCCCTGGTTTGCACATGCAGATAGGAATGTTGGGCAGGGATAGGTTAATTCATCTAACTATACTCATTCATGTTCAGAGAGCAGCCAAACATCAGGTCTGGGTAGATGGAACTGTGGTGGGGTTTTGGTGCAAAACTTGACTAATCCAATGGGTTAGAACATGTTGATTTAGATTTCAGCACTGCACAGGTTAAATATACTTTAGACTTCACAAGCATCAGAAGAGTCTGATTCCTGAAAGTTCTTGTGATAGCAAGACAAGCTCTGGTCTTGAAAATACAGAGGCAGGGAGGAGCTCAGGTGTGCAGGAGTAAGATAAGGATGAGATCTGGAACTTCTGAGGCACAGGTTCAATCTGATAAAAAAGCATACAGTGACAATCCATTTTTACCAGAGTCAGGAGTGCAACATCAGTATGGACATTAGAGCAAGGCTGACTTAAAGCTGAACCCCCAAATGTATCTCCAAAGGCTTCCTACACTCTCTGATCAGAAATGAAATTGATCGTAGCACATGGGGCAGGGCTGAGTCTCCAGTAATCACTCAGTGGTCCCAGTTGTGGGGAAAGGAGGACTCTAAGAGAAGGGAATTGTTTAGCCACTGACACATAATAGATGTTCAGCAGTTAGAGCAGGGGCCACACATCCCCTTCCTGGCATGGCTTCAGTTTTTCCTACACCTTACAGATGGCCCAGAACCCTGGGTTTTTCTCTCTGACTGAGGACTAAGTAATGACTGGAAGTCCCTGGGTTTTAATCTGCTGACTGAAGACTAAATAATGACTGGAAGTGTCCATGACTGAACTATGATCGTCATACTTCCAAAACACTAAAATAAATTTCCTTAATGGAACTGTTGGCTAGGGAAAATACATCTATAGAATTCTTACTTATACTTCTATCCAAATATTTTTTCTCTTATTCCAAACTCCAGGCTTTCAGCAGATTGCTTAATCATTTGGAAAGGTGCTGAGCCAGCAGTTGGCCTTGCTCAGCCCAGATCTAACCACACAGCAGCAGAGTGATGTCTGGGTTCTATGCAAGTCTATGTCTTAGAAGACCAGCCCCTTCAGGACCACTCACACAACTAAACATATTTTTCAGCCCCCTTAGTCCAGAATATCATAGTGGTGATTTGGAAAGTAAGGGTACAGATAAACTAGGAGAGTCTGGGACCTGATGAGTAGGTACATGCAACAAGGAGAAGCATATTCTTGTGGACAGGTGAGGATGAGCTGAGGAGGTTCAGCTGTAAGTGAAGAGAAATCTAACAAAAAAAGCCTGTCTGATGTTCAGATTATAGACCCAAACAGTAGGCAGTCAGGAGGAGCACAGTGTAGGGATAAAATGATGGTCTACAGGTTTTTGCAAACCCTAAATGGAATTCTAAAGCTTCCATTAACTATCCACTACTTCATCCATCCAACATTTCCTACAACTTTCTGTGCTCCAGTGCTATACTAGACATGTGCCAGACCCAAATACTGTCAGTGAAGTATGGTTTTCTACACAGAAGTCAGAATAGGATAAAACAAGGAAATTGCTATTTGTGAACTATTTACCATGTGCCACGCACTTTCATATTGAGGAATTAATTTAACCCTCAAAACAATCCTGTAGACATTATTATCCCCAGTTCTGAAGAATGTCAAGCTATGAATTTCATGAAAGTAGGATAAAGAGGAATAAAGCCAGAGTGAAGATGATCATCCATGGGACTTATATGAGACTAGAGGCCCAGTGCACAAAAATTTGTGCACTGGGGAGGGGGGGTCCCTCAGCCCGGCCTATGCCCTCTTGCAGTCTGGGACCCCTCGGAGGATGTTCACCTGCTGGCTTAGGCCCGCTTCCTGGGGGATCGGGCCCAAGCTGGCAGTCAGACATCCCTCTTGCAGTCCGGCAGCCTCGGGCAATGTCACTTGCCAGTGGGGAGCAGGCCTAAGCTGCAGTCGGACATCCTTAGCACTGCTGAGGAGGTGGGAGAGGCTTGCACCACCACCACTGTCCTGGCAGCCATCAGCCTGGCTTGTGGCTGAGCAGAGCTCCCCCTGTGGGAGCGCACTGACCACCAGGGGGCAGCTCCTGCATTGAGCGGTGGTCAGTGTGTGTCATAGTGACCAGTGATTCCCAGTCGTTCTGCTGTTAGGGTCAATTTGCATATTACCCTTTTATTATATAGCATAGAGGCCTGGTGCATGGGTGGGGGGCCAACTGGTTTGCCCTGAAGGGTGTCCTAGATCAGGGTGGGGGTCCCATTGGGGTACCTGGCCAGCCTGGTTGAGGAGCTGATGGCTGTTTTCAGGCTGCCCAAACCCCCTTCAGAGTGGGAGTCCCCACTGGGGTGCCTGGCCAGCCTGGGTGAGGGGCTGATGGCTGTTTTCAGACTGACCAAGCCCCCTGGCGACTGAAGTTCCCAGCCTTTCCTTTTTTAGTTTTTTTGTTTTTATTCGCTCCAGCTCCATGGCCATGGCAACTAGAAGCAGGTATCTGGGGTTTATTTACCTTCTATAATTGAAACTTTGTTGCCTTGAGAGGAGGCAGCAGCTGCTGGGAAGCTTGGCTTCCTCCATCACTGGAGCAAGCAAGCCTCCTGCTCGCTCTAGCTCCGTGGCTGCCGGCCGCCATCTTGGTTGGGTTAATTTGCATATAGTCACTCTGATTGGCTGGTGGGTGTGGCTTAAGGCATAGTGAAAGTACAGTCAATTTGCATGTTTGTCTATTATTAGGTAAGATACTACCTGGGTCTCTGCTTACTTACCTGTAAAACAAATGATACCTGTCTTGGAGGATAGTTGTAAGGAGAAAATTACATTAAATGGTAAGTATGAAAGTCCATACTGCAGGGTTTAACAACAGGCAAGTGTTGTGAAGTGTGTCTTCTACATTACCATCAGAAATCTTACAAGAGGTATATGAGAGAGGCTACAGAGGACAAGGATGGGGCCTGGCCAGGATAACATACAATAATCCATGCACTGAGAAAAACTGGTGTGGGTCATTATGGCCACAGGTAACATGCCTCATAAATCCCAGGCTCAGCCACCAATGCCGAGGGGCCTGGAAAACCAAGCCTGGGGTGAGTAGAAAGCAGAAGATTAGTCATTAGCACAAAGCAGAAGCCCAGTCACTGGAACTGAGGCACGAGGATAGGGAAAGACTTGTCAGATGACAAGAGCATTGCTGCATTTCAGCAGGGGCCTGTAGCATCAGCCCTGCCAAGAGGAAAGTCATTGTCAGAATTCATGACCCTATATTCCCATCTCTAGGAGTTATGGCTCTCAGCTCTTCCTCCCATCACTCAGCAACTGCTCAGTTGTCTGCACCTGTCTCCAGCCTTGTTTCCCAAATCCCATGGACTGACCCTCTCTATCTCTGGTGCTCTCTTCTCCCAGCTGATGTCAGCTAGGTTCAATGGTAAGCTCACTCAAAGCTAGGTCATCCAATGTCCCGGGCCCTTTGAACTGCTCGATAAGTCACCAGACCTATGGAAGGCTTAGCCTGCCAGTGGGAGAAGTGGCTCCAGATGGGGAAGGAAGTGACTGTAGACAAAGAGCCTAGAGTTTAAAAAACATACTTTCTCTGACTCTTATTCACTAATTATGCCATAATTGAAGAGCAGGGTAGAAAGTTTGCTTTGTTTCTACATAATTAATGCAATAGAGCCTGGTTGGCATTAGAGAATCATCACATTTCTCTAGGTTTGAACTCCTACCCAGCATCCACCCTAGGAAATTTGCTTTCTTGAATACCTAAATTCCCACTAATTTTCTACTTGAACCCAGGTCCACAAAACACCAGTAGAAAAGGTTTTTAAATATGAAATCAGAAAGTATGTAAAAGCAGAGAAGGGTAAATATTTGAGTGGTAGATCCAGAATAGAAATTATTAAAAAGTTATGAAGAATTATCATCTTCATTTAGAACACTATTTGACAAACCTTTGAATTTGAGTTCTTCCACCTGACCAGAGCTTAGATAAAACCCTTCCATGATCATCATTAATAATTTTTTCCTTCTCAGAAGTTCCTTAGTCCCTCTTATGTTTTTGTCTTATTACTTCTTACAGGGGTGGATCCAAGTTCAGTAATGCCTGAAGTTTAAACACTGCAGGGGACCTCTTTAGGAAAAATAAGGGGAAGTGATTAGTAAAAAATTTCATATGAACGTGAATATTTATTTAGAACAAGGAAATCACAAAATCTAGAAAACAATATTTTCATTAAGTAATTACCTGTTGAAATTATTTATTGTAATAGTTTCTATAGAGAAAATGAAAAGACAATTCAGACTTTTCTCTCTAATAGTTGGTCACAATTGTTTTATTGTTAGTAATTGAAAAAAATAAAACATACATCTTTAATATACACATACTCTTTGTCATACTGCCACCAGGTTGTCACCAGATACCTATACATTCTGTGTTTTTATGCAGTTGCCAATGATAAGGAAAAAAATGTATGGTATATATATAATTGCATAACTATTTATTCTGTGTTCTTGAGAGTATTCCTGACTTTGGACAGTTCTGTTTTGACCAGGCACTGCCAAGAATCAAACCACCTGTTTACAGTTTTCCATATCTGATTAGAAGAATTTCCACAGACTAACTATTGGTTCCATAGACTTCAAACCGTGTGTCCCCTCCACTACCCACCTATGTGCCACAGGGCATGTTTCTGTCATAATAAAGCTTCTGTTCTATACCCTCATTCCATGACCACACAATGAGTCAGCACATGGGATGGTGAGATGTTTCTAGAAATCACTCCTACACCTGTGCAGCTGATATTCAGTTCATTCTAAAATGAAGTATTCATGAGCCTCATACATATATTTTAACATGTGTGTTCTCATCTAAGTGTATTCTCAATACAATTTCTCTTTTGCTACATCTCAAAAATATCCTTAACCATGCCAATAGTAGAGAAAGTAAGAAAGGAAAGAGACAGTGTAACTAACTGCAGGTTATTTTAAATCTCACTTTTGCAAATTTTACAAAAATGTATGACCATGTAAGTATGTTCATAGAGTCTCTCCCAGAGCACACATAAGTGAGGAGCACTGACACTTGAGTTTCAATCACTTCAAAATCTGTTTCTGCTTTAACTTTGTATTATAATAATTTATGCATTTATATCATAATATCTTCATATTTCCAGTTCCTGATACAGTTCTTTCCACATAGAAGCAACTCAGAGAATTTTGTTGCATTAACTAAGTAATTCATATACACTAATGGCAAAGCCAGTGTAACCTGATCTCTCTCCCCACACAGTTGTGTGCAGAAGAATTCCAGGCTGTCCAACTCAAGGTTGGGCCTTCTCCTTAGAGTCAGTAGCTTTGGTCTTGAGTTTCTCTGGAACCTCAGGGTTTCTTTTCTTCCCCTGTTCTCAACAAGGTCAGAGGCTTCTGGGTGAGGATTTCTGTAAGGACCATAACTTATTAATTTAAATAATATGATACCATAATTTAAAATAATGAGTACAGCAAGATATTGGTAAATTAAATTATGACACATCTATAAAATGGAATGCTATCTTAAAATGCATGAGATAGAACTATGGCTTTTAAGATGGAAAAACATCCAGGGTATATCATTAAGTGGGGGAAAATGCTCCACTCAAAAATCATTACCAGTTCAAATCTCTCCAACAGCATTTTGTCGTTCCAGTTTGCCTGCTCAGCTAACCCTACTACCACAACCTTTCTGCAATCTCAATTGAACTTTCTGTCCATAGATCTCTCTATCTTCTCCCAATTTTTTGCAACTTTTCTCATATCCAATTTGGAATCCATGACCATTATTTCAACAATTCTCTTGCAAATATGTGAAACTCCCTTGACCCTTGTACCTTTGCTCCCCCCCCCATTTTTTAAATTGTTGAAAAATAAATAAATCTCACCATCCCATCTATTTTTAAATGTACAATTCAATGGCATTAAGTACATTTATGATGTTGTGTAACCATCACCACCACCCATCCCCAGAACTCTTTTCATATTGAAAACTGAAACTCTGAACCCATTAAACACTAACTTTCCATTTCCCCTTCCTGCTTGTGCCTGGTAATCACTATTCTACTTTCCATCTCCATGATGGTGAGCACTCTAGGTACTATATGTAAGTACAATTAGATAGTATTTGTCTTTTTGTGACTGGCTTATTACATTTAGCATAGTTTTTCCCCAGTTACCTTGGAATTAACTTAAACTATGAGAAAAAGGTTACAATGTTTTCATGTAGTACATATTTGGCTCTTTAAATATGATTGTGACTAAATATAATTGTGACAAATAACAGAAAGAATTAAGGAATTCTGATCCATATAAAACACCAACATTTTGGGTTATAAATTAAATAAATGCCTCAAACACTTAAAAATATGTAGTAGACAATACAAAGAGGAATACCTTAGGAGGGAATAGGAATACAGTTTAGAAAATAAAGAAAAAATCACACTGAAACGACTCAATTTCTTTAAAAATCTCTGAGCAAAAAAAAAAAAAAAGTAACACTGCACTTCCATACTAACATAATGTCACTTAGTAAGGTTCTTCCACAATGTAGTATGTGTCAGAATTTCCTTTTTTTAAAAGACTCAATAATAGTCCATGGTATGTGTATACCACACTTCGCTTATCTGGACACTTGTATTGCTTCCATGTGTCATCTAGAATTTCTATTTTTTTCCATAATATATACAGATAGATATATAGATATTGATATATTGATATTTCCATTTAGTTCATAAATTGTTTTTCTTGACTTTCTCTGTTAGTTCTTTGAGCATCTTTAAGACAGTTGTTTTAAAACTATTAAGTCTACCAACTGGTGTTTCTCTGGGACTGTTTTTATTTTAATTTTTTCCCTTTGAATGAGTGATACTTTCCCATTCTTTGTATGCCCTGTGATTTGTTGTTTAAAACCTGACATTTGCATCTAATAATGTGGTAACTCTGGAAATCAGATTCTCTCCCTACCCCAGGGGGATTTTAGATTTTTTCTGAGTCTGTACCTTTTTCTGGGTACCTCTTTCTGGGTATGTATGGTATATGTACATATGCATGTCCCCATATATGCACAATTGATTTTCAATAATGTCTGGCTCCCAAAGGGGGAAAAAGATAAAAATAAAATGGGAGGAGGCACTGGCTCTCCAAATGCCCTGAAAATCACTTCAGCCAAAGAGGGAGAGGCTTGCTACAATGGCTGCCTGGTCTTTGTACCTCTGTGATCAGAAGCAGCAATTAGCAATCAGATCACAAATCCCCAATATTGCCCATCCTGGCTCCTGCAAACTTCTCAAGCTGCTCAAGCTGTTCTAGGATCTTGAGCAAAGCTGCTTGACAGGGAGGGTAGGATGTGGGGTGCAGGGAAGTAGAGCATAGGTAGATGATACCATGCTATGAGCTGAAATTGATTGAATTTAACCACAATATCTAAGCCTTCTTCTGGAACATGCTAGATTACAAAGTTCCAAAATAGGTATATTGAACAAATTCCTTTAGTGTAATTTTTGTCTAGGTGGGAAGACAGATTTCTAGTGCTTCCTACTCTGCAATCTTCCCAGAATCCTCTCTGTGCCTTTGCTTTTTAATTACACTTCTCTACATGGCAACACTTCAACTTTGGACCAATCCAGTTGCTTCTCTTCTACTTGCTTTCAATCAAGCAGTTGAATTTCACTACAGAAAATCATTTTACTGAATATATGGATAACCTACTGAAACCTACACAATTCTAACCACTCTTTCTTTAAAAAGTTAAATACACTTCTTCATTTTCCTCTTACTCCTTTTTACCTTTAAAATTATTTTATTTATTAATTTGAGAGAGAGAGAGAGAGAGAGAGAGAGAGAGAGAGAGAAACATATCAATTTGTTGTTCCACTTATTTATGCATTGATTGGCTGATTCTTGTATGTGCCCTGACCCAGGATCAAACCCACAACCTTAGCTTATCAGGACAATGCTCTAACCAACTGGCCAGGGACTTTTTTCCCACTTTTAAAAAATATAAAATATTTTAAACAAAAGATTTTTTGTCCAATGTTCTATCCCTAGTTATTTTTTTATTAAAACAAATTTTTAAAAATTTATCTTTATTGTTTACAGCGTTACAGATATTCCCCTTTCTCCCCCCATTAAACCCCTCCACCCTAAACTTGCCTTCACCACACTATTGTCTGTGTCCATGGATTATACATATATGCATATAAATTCTCTAGTTAATCTCTTCCCACCCCTTCTTTCCCCCTTCCCTCTGAGATTCATATTCCTAGTTCTTAACACAGTGTGGCACATGCTAGATATTAATTTTGAATAAGTAGACATAGAGAAGTACACAAATTAAAATAGAAAACACGCTTGTACTATATGCTTTATCAAATTTGGACACATTACCATATTTGGTCTGCAGTTTTCTTTTTTATCTTTAATTTCTTTATTGGTTAAGGTATTACAAATGTATCCTCATCCCCCCATTAACCCCCAACCTCCCCCCCACATACACTCATGCTCTCATCCCCCTGTTGTCCGTGTCCATTTGTTTGGCTTATATGCCTGCATACAAGTCCTTTGGTTGATCTCCTCCCCTTACCCCCACCCTCCCCTACTTTCCCTCTGGGGATTGATAGTCTGATTGCTGTTTCTCTGTCTTTGGATCTGTCCCTGTTTGTCAGTCTATGTGGTTCTCTATATTCCACAAATGAGTGAGATCATGTGGTATTTATCTTTCTCTGACTGGCTTATTTCACTTAGCATAATGCTCTCCAGTGAGATCATGTGATACTTATTTTTCTGGGACTGGCTTATTTTGCTTAGCATAATGCTGTGCTGCTATGAACATAGGGGTGTATATATTCTTTCTGATTGGTGTTTCTGGTTTCTTGGGATATATTCCTAGAAGTGGGATCACTAGGTTAAATAACAGTTTCATTTTTAATTTTTTGAGAAAACTCCAAACTGTTTCCACAGAAGCTGCATCAGCCTGCATTCCCACCAGCAGTGGGTTCCCTTTTCTCTACAATCAGTGGTTCTCAACCTTCTGGCCCTTTAAATACAGTTTCTCATGTTGTGACCCAACCATAAAATTATTTTCGTTGCTACTTCATAACTGTAATGTTGCTACTGTTATGAATCGTAATGTAAATATCTGATATGTAGGATGGTCTTAGGCGACCCCTGTGAAAGGGTCATTTGACCACCAAAGGGATCGCGACCCACAGGTTGAGAACCGCTGCACATCCTCGCCAACATTTGCCATTAGCTGATTTGCTGATGATACTCATTCTGACAGGTATGAGGTGGTACCTCATTATTGTTTTGATTTGCATCTATCAGATGATTAGTGACTTTGAGCATTGTTTCATATGCCTTTGGGCCTTCTGTATGTCCACTTTGAAGAAGTGTCTATTTAGGTTCTTTGCCCATGTTTTAATTAAATTGTTTATCTTCCTTTTGTTAAGTTATATGAGTTCCCTATAAATTTTGGAGATTAACCCCTTATTGGATGTCACATTGGCAAATATGTTCTCCCATGCAGTGGGCTCTCTTGTTATTTTGTTGATGATTTCTTTTGTTTATTTGCTCCTTAGTCTCCGTTGTCCTAGGAGATATATTGGTAAAAATATTGTTATGAGAGATGTCTGAGGTTTAGCCCTAGCTGGTTTGGCTGGTTTCCTCTAGGATTTTTATGGTTTCACAACTTACATTTAAGTCTTTTATCCATTTTGAGGAGTTTTTTTGTGCATGGTGTAAGATGGTGGTCCAAATTCACTTTTTACATGTATCTGTCCAATTTTCCCAGCACCATTTATGGAAGAGACTGTCTTGACTTCATTGTATGCTCCTATCGCTTTTATCAAATATTAATTGAGCATAATGGCTTGGGTCAATTTCTGGGTTCTCTGTTCTGTTGCATTGGTCTATATGCCTGTTCTTCTGTCAGTACTAAGCTGTTTTGAGTATAGTGGTTTTGTATTATAACTTGATATCTGGTACTGTGATCCCTCCAACTTTGTTCTTCTTTTTCAATATTGCTGCAGCTATTTGGGGTCTTTCTTGATCCCATATAACTTTTTGGAGAGTTTTTTTTAAGGTCTGTGAAATATGCCGTTGGTATTTTGATAGGGATTGCATTGAATCTATACATTACTTTGGGTAGTATGGATATTTTAATGATGTTGATTCTGCCAATCCACGAACAGTATATTCTTCTACTTGTGTATATCTTCCTCTATTTCTTTTTTCAACATCCTGTAGTTTTCTGAGTATAGGTCTTTTGCCTCCTTAGTTAAGTTTATTCCTATGCATCTTAATTTTTTGGTTGTAATGGTGAATGGTATTTTTTTTTATTTCACTTTCTGAGAGTTCATTATTGGTGTATAAAAATGCCATACATTTCTGGGTGTTAATTTCATATCCTGCCACCTTGTTGAATTCATTATCTAGTAATTTTTTTGATGGAGTCTGTAGAGTTTTCTATGTTTTTATTATGTTTATGTATGATCCCCATAAACATTTTAAAAAGCCAGCTGATTGAACCGGAATTATAAATGTAAACAGTATACTCGTCATTTCACAGCTGTTTGAAAGTCAGTTTTTGGTGCCTGTGAGTGCGCATGCCACCCTCTGACCTGGGTGCGGGGCCGACGGGCCTCAGGGAGCCGCCTCGTGGAGTCAGCGCTGATCCTACATTATCACCCAACATCCACAGTTTCTTTTTATTTTTTGAATATAGTTTTATTGATTTCAGAGAGGGAGGGAGGGAGAAGGATAGAAACATCAATGATGAGAGAGAACCACTGATCAGCCACCTCCTGGGGATTGAGCATACAACATGGGAACGTGCCTCCGACCAGAACCAAACCTGGGACCTCCAAGTCCGCAGGTCAGTGCTCCATCCACTGAGCCAAACTGGCCAGGGCTCTTTTGTTTTTACTCTAATCCTCACCCTAGAACATTTTTCCATTGACTTTTAAATAGAGTGAAAGAGAGAGAAAAAGACAGAGAGAAATATTGATGTGAGAGAAACACATAGATTGGTTGCCTGCTGCATGCACACTGACCAGGGCCTGGGCCATGATGGAGCCTGCAACCGAGGTACGTGCCCTTGATGAAAATTGAACCCAGCACCCTTCAGTTCTCAGGGCAATAGTGTATCCACTAAGCTAGTGGTTGGCAAACTCATTAGTCAACAGAGCCAAATATCAACAGTACAACGATTGAAATTTCTTTTGAGAGCCCAATTTTTTAAACTTAAACTATATAGGTAGGTACATTGTTATTAACTTAATTAGGGTACTCCTAAGGCTTAGGAAGAGCCACTCTCAAGGGGCCAAATTGCCGTATGTGGCTCACGAGCCGCAGTTTGCCGACCACGGCACTAAGCCAAACCAGGCAGGGGTGGGCAAACTTTTTGACTCGAGGGCCACAATGGGTTCTTAAACTGGACCGGAGGGCCGGAACAAAAGCATGGATGGAGTGTTTGTGTGAACTAATATAAATTCAAAGTAAACATCATTACATAAAAGGGTACGGTCTTTTTTTTTTTTTAGTTTTATTCATTTCAAACGGGCCGGATCCAGCCCGCGGGCCGTAGTTTGCCCACAGCTGAGCTAGGGCAACGTTCACAGTTTCCATTATGGTTCACTCTTGGTGTTGTACATTCTATGGGTTCAGACAAATGTAATATAATATGTATCCATTACTACCCTAAAAATCCTCTGTACTCCACTTATTTATTTTTCCCCCTCCCCACCAAAGAAAACTCTTTGCCTATTTTTTTCATTGAGTTAATTCTTTCTCATTCTCTCTCTAATTTTAAGCAATCATTATATACTATGACAACTAACCCCTTGTGAGCTATATGCATTGTAAATATTTTCTTTCAATCTTAACTTTATTTATAGTATCTTTTTAATAAAGGAGTTTAATATTTTAAAGGAGTCTAACTAATCAATTCTTTCCTTAATTGCTTTTGTATATTAAGAACAAACTCTCCACCCTCAGGTCTAAGGAAACTCTTATATGCTATCTTCTAAATTTCTTAAATGCTGCTCTACACATTGAGTTTTTAATCCAGCCTGGAAACTGAGGTAAAAATTAAATTTTATCTTTTTCCCTATGGATAACTAATTTTTCCACCACCATTTTATTTCCCAATGATCAGTAATGCAACTCCTGACAAATATTAAGTTTCCCTGCATTCCTGGGACTGAGCTCTGTATTCTATCCACTGGGCACCTTGCCTATATCTGTGCCAAAGTCATATTGTACTCACCATTATATATTTTTTAAAGTATTGTTCTCCTCTACCTTGTTCTGCTCTAAAGATTTTTTGGTTATTCTGTGCTTTATCATATGAATTTCAATTTCTATATAAAACTCTGATGATATTTTAAATGGAATGGAATTTTAAATTGTATTTATAAATTAATTTGGAGACAATTGCCATCTTTATTATAGTGAATCTTACAATACCCAAACATGATTGTTATTCAGGACTTCTCCATTTACGTAAGACTTCAATTACTTCAATAATGCTTTATTTTTTCTAATTATCATGCATATCTTTGTTGGATTTATCTGTAGGTAAACTATAGTTTTTCTTGTCACTTCACAAAATATATTGCTATTCCAATAGATTATTAGAAATGTTATTGATTATGCTGAGCTCAGACCCAAAAATCTGGACATTCAAATTTGTTTTAGAATTTTATACTGGTTCATTACTGGGAATACTACTACTTCTTAAGTTATTTAATAAGCATTATGTCTTGCTTTTCAATCCTGTACATTTTATGTTTTTGTTTTAAATTCTTTATTGTTTAAAGCAGGGGTCCTCAAACTATGGCCCACGGGCCACATGCGGCCCGCCGAGAACATTTTTCCAGCCCGCCATGTGTTTTTGCCGCCGCTGCCTGTTGCTTAGCAGCCAACTAGTTTTTTTTAAAACTATAGTCCGGCCCTCCAACAGTCTGAGGGACAGTGAACTGGCCCCCTGTTTAAAAAGTTTGAGGACCCCTGGTTTAAAGTATTACTGTTAATATTACACGTCTCCTTTTTCCCCATTGACCTCTCCCCAACTACCCCCTATCTGCACATGCCCTCACCCTCCTAGTGTCTATGTACATTGGTTATGTTTATATGCATGCATATAAGTCCTTTGGTTAATCTCTTACCCCGCTCCCTCCCCTTCCTTCCCTCTGAAGTTTGACAGTCTGTTTGATACTTCCATGTCTCTGGATCTATTTTAGTTCATCAGTTTATGTTGCTCATTATATTCCACAAATGAGTGAGATCATGTGATATTTCTCTTTCTCCAACTGGCTTATTTCACTTAGCATAATGCTCTCCAGGTCCATTCATGTTGTTGCAAATGGTAAGAGTTCTTTTTTTTTTCAGCAGTGTAGTATTCTATTTTGTAGATGTATCACCATTTTTAAAACCATTTATTTGCTGATGGGCACTTAGGTTGTTTCCAAATCTTAGCTATTGTAAATTGTGTTGCTATGAACATAGGGGTGCATATGTCCTTTCTGATTGGTATTTCTGGTTTCTTGGGATATATTCCTAGAAGTGGGATCACTGGGTCAAATGGGAATTCCATTTTTAACTTTTTGAGGAAACTCCATACTGTTCTCCACAGTGGCTGCATCAGTCTGCATTCCCACCGGCAGTGCAGGAGGGTTCCTTTTTCTCCACATCCTCACCAGCACATGTTGTTTGTTGATTTGTTGATGATAGCCATTCTGACAGGTGTGAGATGGTATCTCATTGTCATTTTTTTTTTTTTGCATCTCTTGGATGATTAGCAACTTTCAGCATGTTTGCATATGTCATTTGGCCTTCTGTTTGTCCACTTTCGAAAAGTGTCTATTTAGGTGTATAAAAAAGTCATAGATTCCTGAGTGTTAATTTTGTATCCTGCTACAATGCCAAATTCATTTATTAAATCTAATACTTTTTTGATGTAGTCTTTCGGGTTTTCTATGTAAAATATCATGTCACCTGCAAATAATAACAGTTTTACTTCTTATTTTCCAATTTGGATGCCTTTTATTTCTTCTTCTTGTCTCATTGCTATGGCTAGCACTTAAAGTACTATGTTGAATAGGAGTGGTGAGAGTGGGCATTCCTGTCTTGTTCCTGTTCTTAGGGGAAGTGATTTTAGTTTTTGACCATTGAGTATGCTGTTGGCTGTGGGTTTGTCATAAAAGGCTTTTATTATGTTGATGTATGATCCCTCAATTCCCTCTTTGCTAAGAGTCTTTATCAGGAAAGGGTGTTGGATTTTATCAAATCCTTTTTCTGCATCAATTGATATGATTCTCTCAATATGTTGATGTGATGTATAACATTTATTGATTTGTGGATATTGTACCAGCCTTGCATCCTGGGAATAAATCCCACTTGGTCATGGTATATAATCTTTCTAATGTAATGCTGGATCCAATTTGCTAGGATTTTAGCATCCATGTTCATCAGAGACATTGGCCTATAATTCTCTTTCTTTGTAGTGTCCTTATCTGGTTTTGGTATTAGGATAATGCTGGTTTCATAGAAAGAGCTTGGAAGTGCTCCTTCCTCTTGAATGTTTTGGAATAGTCTGAGGAGGAGAGGTTTTATTTCTTCTTTGAATGTTTGGCAAAACTCCCCTGTGAAGCCATCTGGCCCTGGGCTTTTGTTTGCTGAAAGTTATTTGATTACTGCTTCAATTTCCTCCATAGTAATTGGCCTATTCAGATTTTTTTATTCATCCTCATTGAGTTTTGGAAGGTTGTATTTTTCTAGGAATATGTGCATTTCTTCTAGGTTGACCAGTTTGTTGGAATAGAGTTGTTCATTGTATTTTTTTTACAATCCTTTGTATTTCTGTGAGGTCTGTTGTTATTTCACCTCTTTCATTTCTGATTTTGTTGATTTGTGTCCTGTCTCCTTGCATCTTGTTGAGCCCAGCTAGAAGTTCATCAATCTTGTTTATCGTTTCAAAGAACCAGCTCTTGTTTTCATTAACCTTTTGTATTGTTTTTATTGTTGTTGTTGTCTATGTCATTTATTTCAGCTCTGATCTTTATTATTTCCTTCATTCTGCTTACTCTGGGATTTTCTTGTTGCTCTCTTTGTAATTCTTTAAGTTGTAGAGTTAGATAATTTATTACCAGTTGTTCTTGTTTTTTTTTTTTTTTTTGAGGTAGGCCTGTAATGCTATGACATTCCCTCTCAGGACTGCTTTCACTGTGTCCCATAGATTTTGGATTGTTGTGTTTTCATTGTCATTTGTTTTCAGGATGTTTGTTATTTCTTCTTTGATCTCTTTGGTAACCCAATCATTGTTTAATAATATGCTATTTAGCCTCCAAGTGTTTGAATTTTTTATTGTTTTTATTTTAGTTTATTTCTAATATTATGCCATTGTGGTCTGAGAAGATGCTTGATATGATTTCAATCTTCTTGAATTTGAAGAGACTTTGCCTGTGTCCCAATATGTGATCTAT
Organism: Myotis lucifugus; assembly: GCF_000147115.1. NCBI lineage: Eukaryota > Metazoa > Chordata > Mammalia > Chiroptera > Vespertilionidae > Myotis > Myotis lucifugus. Next base: position 2,976,059 of record NW_005871077.1, read on the forward strand.
CTTTAAAAATGTCCCATGTGCACTTGAGAAGAGAGTATATTTCATATCTTTGGGGTGCAATGTTCTGAAGATGTAGATTAAGTCCATCTGATCTAGTTAGTCATTTAGGATTGATGTTTCTTTGCTGATTCTTTGTCTAGAGGATTTATCCAGTGATGTCAATGGGGTATTAAAGTCCCCTACTATAATTGTATTGCTGTCATTCTCTCCCTTGATATTTTCCAGAAGTATATATATATATATATTTGGGTGCTCCTGCATTGGGTGCATATATGTTTACCAGATTTATATCCTCTTGTTGTATCGATCCCTTTAGTATTATGAAGTGGCCTTCCTTATCTCTTGTTATGGCCTTCTGTTTGAGGTCTATTTTGTCAGATATAAGTATTGCTACCCCAGATTTTTTTTTCATTTTCATTTGCCTAAAATATATTTACATCCCTTCACTTTTCATCTGTGTGCATGTATTATTCTGAGGTGGGCCTCTTGTAGACAGAATATATATGGGTCATGTTTTCTTATCCATTCAACTACTGGATGTCTTTTGATTGGAGCATTTAGTCCATTTAGGTTTAAACTTATTATTTATAGGTACTTGTTTGTAGCCATTTATATTCTTTATGCCTGTGTTCCTGCTTCCCTTTCTATTTTTCTTTTGACAATATAGTCCTTTTAGTATTTCTTACATTGCTGGCTTTGTAGTGATAAACCCCTTAGGTTTTGTTTTTTTTTCTGCAAAGCTCCTGATTTCCCCATCAATTTTGAATGATAGCCTTACTGGATATAGTATTCTTGGATTCAGTCCCTTGCTTTGCATCACTTTGTATACTTTATTCTACTCCCTTCTGGCCTAATGTTTTTCTGTCGAGAAATCATTTGATAATCTAATGCGAGATCCTGTGTAAGTAACTCTCTGTTTCTCTCTTGCAGGCTTTAATATTCTCTCTTTGTTGTTAATGTTTGCCATTGTAATTAGACATGTCTGGGTGAGGGTCTTTTTTGGTTCAACTTTTTTGAGACTTTCTGTGCTTGTGAGAGTTTTTTCTTCCCCAAATCAGGGAAGTGTTCTGTCATTATTTCTACAAGTAGGTTTTCTACTCCTTGGTCCTCTTTTTGTCCTTCTGGAACCCCTATTATATGCATGTTACTTCATTTCATGTTGTCCCAAAACTCCCTTATGGTCTCCTCCAGCTTTTTATTTTTTTTCTCCAATGTTGTTCAGATTGGGCATGTTTCTGTGCCCTACTTCTAACTTCCTAATTCGGTCCTCTGCTTCTTCTAATCTACTGTTGAAACCTTCAATCATGTTTTTTATTGTAGCTATATCATTTTTATTTCCTCTTGATTCTTAAGTTGTTGATTTTCTCATCCATCTGGTTTATGAACTGTATGACCCTTACTCTGAATTCTTTTTGACATATTGCATGCCTCCGTTTCATTTAGTACCTTTTCTGATGATTCCCCTTTTCTTTCCTTTGGGGTTTGTTTTTTTGTCTCCCCATTTTCCTGTCTCTTTCTGGCCCTTGGAACCCTGCTTGGGGTTTGAGAGGTTGAAGACCCTATCAGGGCAATGGTCCAGAAATCATTAGCCCCGAGGCTGGGTCTGCCTTGAGTCTCAAGCCTTTATTGTCTCTTCTCTGAGTTGTATCCCCTTCTCCCACAGATCTGGTTTCTCAGTTGTCTGCTTCAGATGCTCAGGGTGATGGGAGCATGTGCACAGTTCCTCTGATGTGCTATTCCCTGTGAGGATCCAGAGCCCTCTGTCATGCAATTCACTGTGCGGCCCTGGTACCAGTGGCAGGGTAGCACCCTAGGTCCCTCTCACAGTGCATGTGGCATGGTCCTGTGGCCACTGGCTATTCACACCAGCTTGCTCCAGGTTGCCCTAGCAGTGCTTTCCTATTTCCTGGAGTGTGGCATGTGCTGGGTTGCTCTTGGTAGCCCCTGCAGGACTGTCCCAGGGGCCAGCGAGAAGTGGGTGTGGGTTGCTCTGCGTTGCACACTCTTTGCTTTCTTGTAGCCCAGAGTGAGGTGTGCTGGGTTTCTCCAGTTCACCCCTCTTCAGTGTGGAGTGGGGACAGGTTGCCCTGGGTTGCTCAGTCCATGCTTCCCTGTGGCATGAGTGGGGCACACGCTCGGTTACTTCAGGTTACCCCAGAAGCAAGACCCTGGGCTCAGGGTGGAGCGGGTGCTGGGTGGCTTAGGGTCAGGCTAGCAGCATGGTTCTGGGGTCTGGGGAGGGAGTGGGACACAGGGTTCCCTCTGGCTTGTACTCACTGTGGGCTCTTGGAGCCGTATCCTAGGATGCTAGGTCCCAGTGGGCTGGTGAGGAGGCCTGATGCAGAAGCTCACTCTGGTGGGGCATGCTCCCTGCAGATTTCTATGAGCCTGCTGGGAGGTATTGTGCCGCTCACTGCTGGAGCTCAGTGGTGGCTCCATGTGGGTTATGGCTGGCAAGCAGCATTCTCTAGGCATCCTCTGCCCTTCTTTATTGAAAATTGTCTCCTCAGCTGTGTCTAATTTGTTAATTCAGGGTGTATGTTCTCCAATTTAGTTGCTTTTCTGGCCTGGCCCTAGGAGGAGATGCATGACACTGCTGCCTTTCCGGCTGCCATTTTTCTCCTTCCCTTTTATGTTTTAATTATTTATTGAATTGCCTAGAACCTCTAGTACATTGTTGAATAGAAGTGGTAACATGAAATATATTTAATTTTGTCCCTGACTTTAATGAGAATGCCTCTAAAGTCTCATCAATAAAAAGATTACTATAGATTTTGAATATTAGGTAAAGAACCTTCTCCTGTATTCCTAGTTTGCTAAGGTGTTTAAAAATCATGACAAATGTTGATATTTTAATCAAATGGTTCTTCTGGAATTACTGAGCTAATCATAAACATTTCCTTAATCTCTTAATGTAGTATATTATATCAAAAGATTTTTTAAATCCTTTCTGAAACCAGCCTTCCATTCCTGAGATGAACCCAGCTTGAACATAAACACTATAGACTTTTATTTGCTACTATTTTATTTAGAATGTTTTGCCTCTGTGCTCATAAAATGAATCTATAGTTTTCTTATATTTTCCCTGATCTCAAGGGTACACTAGGTTTAAAAAATTAGCTTGGGGCTTTTCAACTTTTCCAATTCTCTGAAATAACATGTATAAATTGGAGATTATCTAGATTTTAAAGATATAATACTCAGCTATAAAATCATCAATACTTGGTCTTTTTTTTCATGAGAAAGAGAGTGCTGACTACTGCTTTAGGTTCTTCAATGACTGTTAGACTAATTACATTGTCCACATTTTTATTCAGGGCTTTTTGTGATTTTTTTTAAAGAAAAATTTTATCTAAATATTTAAATTTTGGACATAAATTTGTTCACAGTAATCATTTATGGTTTAAAAACTCTCTATGTGTAGAAAGCTCTTATTGGATACTAACAATATAAATCTGTGCCTTTTGTATCTTTTTTTGGTTCCCCTTTATAAGTTTTTTCACATTATTAGTTTTTGGTTCTGTTTATTCCCTCTACTGTCCCTTGATATTTTTACTTAATTTTTATGTTATTTTTTTTTACATTTCTTGAATTCATTTCTTCTTTTTTTCCAGCTTCTTAATCCAATCACTAGCTTATTTTTAATATACTTTTTCTAATTGAAGGTGTTTTGTGCTATAAATTCACCTCTACATACCAGCAGTACGGCTAAGTATATATTATACTAGAGGCCCAGTGCACAAAGTTTGTGCACAGGTAGGGTCCCTAGGCCTCGCCAGTAATCAGGGCCGATCAGGGCCTTCTGGCTGCCAGCTGGGGGCTTCCTTCAGGCTGCCGGCTGGGGCCTCCCTTCCCCAGCTGCCAGCCAGAGCCTCCCATGCCCAGCTGCCGGCCACCAGCCAGGGCTTTCCTTCAGTCCACCCTGCCCCCTGGTGGTCAGAACATGTCATATTGGGCGATAGAACTCCTGGTCTCCCGAATCCCGTGGGGACACTTTGCATATTAGCCTTTTATATATGTAGATGTTTAGTGCCAAATGTAATCTCTGCTATGATCTTCTCTTCAACCTTCCTATGTTATTTAAGCTTTATTTTCCTGTCTTTATACTCTCAATTTTTAACAACTTTATTCTCGGGTTGGAGAATTTTTCTATGTGTCAACAATTCTTTAAAATGTATTGTTTCATTTGTTATTTAGTACATGAGCAATATTTGGAAGCATTATATGTTTTTTTAAGAAAAAATTTTTATGGCATTCTATATAAAACTATTAGATCAAACATATTAATTTGTTTTATAGTAGAAAAATTACTAGTCCAGATTATTTGTAAGCAAAGATACATTCTATAATATTGTAGGAGAGAACAAATATGAAGTAGGTTCTGAAATAAGGCTGCAGAGCAACTCTTATATACAACTTTTAGGTTGTATTATTGGATACATTCTATGGTTGGTTACATTTAACAATTAGTCTAATCTTTATTTTGAAATTTATACTACGGCACTAAAACAGAACTCCAATAAACCATCTGGAGAGACAATGTGATATGAAAAGTGTCTGAATCTAAATCAGCCTTGGAAATGTGCCTCTTTGTGTCTAATATTCATAAGGCAAAACTTTATATAGATTGTATGGTAGGTGGAATGATGCCACACAAGCCCTCCCCCCTCACCCCAAGATGTCCAAGTGCTTATCCTGGAATCTGGAATCAGTGGATTTGTTACCTTACATGGTAAAAGGGACTTGGCAGATATGATTACATTAAGAATTTTGTGATAAGGAGATTATCTTGATTATCCAAGTGGACCCAATATAATCACAAGGGCCCTTTTAGCTATGAAAAAGGCAAGAGAGTCAGAGTTTTGAAGGTACCATGCAACTGGCTTTGAAGATGGAAAGGGCCACTAGCCAAGGAATGCATGAGGCCTCTAGAAAATGAGAAAGGTAAATAAATGGATTTTCCCCTAGAGCCCCCCAAAGAAGCACAGCCCTGCCAACACCTTGATTTTAGCCCAGTGTAACCCATTTCAGTCAGAAATGTTGTGGTTTCTTTTTTTTACATTTTCATTCTTATTATGGGTTATCACAATTTAATATTTCCCACCATATATTCCATTTTCCTTACTAATTTTTGTTTGCTTGACCTGTTAAGTTCTAATAGAAGTTTATTAAAATCTTCAACTATGATTGTAGATTTGTCAACTTATCCTTATAATTCTGTCAATTTTTGCTTTCGTATTTCCATGCTGCCTTGAGATAATTCATACTTTGGTATTTCTGGTTGATTATTCCTCTATGATTATGTAATTTCCCATTTTACTCCTATTAGTGCCCTTTGTCCTACATTCAATTTTTACTTATATTTATACTAGAGGCCCGGTGCACAAAAATTTGTGCACTGGGGGGGCGGGGGAGAGGGGGTCCCTCAGCCCATCCTGTGCCCTCTCGCAGTCTGGGACCCCTCAGGAGATAATGACCTGCTGGCTTAGGCCTGCTCCCGGGTGGCAGAGGGCAGGCCCAATCCCTAGGTGCAGCCCCTGGTCAGGCTCAGAACAGGGCCGAGTGGGGATTTGGGGCGCTGCCCCCTGTCATGCACAGAGCAGGGCGGATCTGGAGGTTGTGATGCCACCCCTAGTCACGCTCAGGGTACAGCCGATTGGGGGGTTGAGGCACCGCCCCCGGTCACACTCAAGGCAGGGTCGATAGGGAAGTTGTGGCGCCACCCCCTGTCATGCACAGAGCAGGGCCCATCAGGGGGGTTGGGGCTCCGTACCCTGTCACACACAGAGCAGGGCCGATCAGGGGGTTGAGGAGCTCCCCCCGTCACTCACAGAGTAGGGCCAATAGGGGAGTTGGGGCACCCCCCCCGTCACTCACAGAGTAGGACCAATAGGGGAGTTGGGGCACCGCCCCCTGTCACACACAGAGCAGGGCAGATCAGGGGGTTGGGGCGCCGCCACTGTCACACTCAGGGCAGGGCCAATGGGGAGGTTATGGCTCTACCCTGTCACACACAGAGCAGGGCCCATGGGGGGTTGGGGCGCTGCACCCTGTCACACACAGAGCCGCAGAGTGATCAGAGGGTTGGGGAGCTCCCCCCTATCAGGCACAAAGCAGAGTTGATCAGGGGGTTGGGGCGCCTTCCCCTGTCACAAACAGAGCAGGGCAATCAGGGGGTTTGGGCACTGTCCCCTGTCATGCTGATCCCGGTGCCGGGAGGCCTCACTGTTCCGCTGATCCTGGTGCTGGGAGGCATATTACCCTTTTACTATATAGGATAGAGGCCTGGTGCATGGGTGGGGGCTGGCTGGTTTGCCCTGAAGGGTGTCCTGGATCAGGGTGGGGGTCCCCACTGGGGTGCCTGGCCAGTCTGGGTCAGGGGCTGAGGGCCGTTTTCAGGCTGGCGGGTGACTGAAGCTCCCAACCGCTCCTTTTATTCTTTTTTTTTTTTTATTCTGGGCCAGCTTTAGCTCTGAGGCCTCGGCTGCTGAAAGCAGGTTTCTGGCCTTTGTTTACCTTCTGTATTTGAAACAATGTTGCGGTCCTGCTGGCTGAAGCCTGGCTGATTAAAGCAGGTTTCTGGGGTTTGGTTTAGCTTCTGTATTTGTTACAATGTTTCTTAGAGTTGCAGCTCAGAGGCTGGCAAGGCAGGCAGGGAAGCTTGGCTTCCTCCATCACTGAAGCAAGCAAGCCTCCCTGTTCGCTTCAAGCTGCCTGGCTGCCGGCCGCCATCTTGGCTGGCAGTTAATTTGCATACCTCCCTGATTAGCCAATGGGAAGGGTAGCGGAGGTACGGCTAATTACCATGTTTCTCTTTTATTATATAGGATTGTTGCACTAGTGTAACAGAATGCACTCATCTCTCTACCTGAAAAGACAGCTTGCTGCAAAAACCTGTGCTTTCTGCTTGAGGGATTATTTTTCTGCCCATGGCAGAAAATTCAACTTTATTTATTGACTCCAGAGAGGGAGGAACAGGGGAGGGAGGGGGAGGAAGGGGAGAGGGAGGGAAGAGAGAGAAAGAGAGAGAATGTGAGAAAGATATATCCAAACCAGGAATCAAACCCATGACACTGATGCATAGGACAACACTCCAACCAATGGAGCCACACCAGTCAGAGAAGAAAATTCTACTTATCCACAGGCAAGCCAAAAGAGACAGTCCCAGAGCTTGCACTCAACAATGACCCTTGTCACCAGGACTGCCCGCTGATTTTCTTTTGGTTAATAGATGCATTAGTGTTTCTTTCCCCACCCTTTATTATACACCTTTTATGTTTTTTCGGCTCTTCTATTGTGAGAACTATATAGCTGGCCTAAAAACTTCAATCTGAACATTTTTGTCTGTTAAAAGTTCAGTCCAGAGTATTGACTAACTACTTGCATAGGCCAAATCTGACCTAAAATCTGTTTTTGTATGACTTGCAAGCTAAGAATGATTTTCAAGTTTTTAAGGACAAATGCAGAAACTGTATGTGGCCCACAACACCTAAAATATTTATCTGATCCCTTACAAAAAAATGTTGCCAACTCCTGGTTTAATCCACTCATAGTTATTGTATTATTGACATACTAGTGGCCCACTGCACGGATTCATGCACATTGAAAGGAAAATAATTAGAAGAAATATTTTAATATTGCTATTCGCCCTTTCTCTGTAATGGAAGTGTCGGAGCTGCCACTGGTCACTGTCTGCGAAGCGAACAGCAGGGCAATTGGGCACCCGCCTGGTTCCCTCTGCGCTTGGGAGCCAGGCAGCAGCCCCACCCCCCGCCACTGCTGCCACTGGTTGCCATCTGCGGGTTGATCAGTGGGGTGATCATGCCCCCACCCAGCTCCCTCAGAGCCTGGGAGCTGGACAGCAGCCCTGCCACCCGCCGCCGCCACTGGTTGCTGTCTGCAGGGCAATTGGCGTGGCACTCACCTGCTCCATCATCCTGCCGCGGTCCCGCTCTCCTCGGGGCCCATTGGGGCCGGCAGCACTTCCACTGTCACCTGCTGCCAGCGCCGTGTCACCGACACCAGCCATGTTCCGCACCACCCCCTGGTGGTCAGTGCATGTTATAGCAAGTAGTTGAACTCCGGGTTGAACTCCCAGTAGAGGGGACAATTTGCATATTAGGCTTTTATTATATAGGACTAGTGGTTCAGTGCACAGATTTGTGCACATTGAAAGGAAATTGGTCAGTCCGAGACTTAACCCTATAACTGCTCCCCACATCTCACCCTTCTTTTATTTTTAAGCTACTATAATGAAAGTTTTTAAGCTACCATAATGAAAGTAAAACTTAAGCATCAAGAACAAAACTCTGACTATTAAAACAATAACAAAACAATGCCAATGCAAAACCCAAACTACAGACCATAATGAAAGTAAAACTTAAACATCAAGAACAAAACTCTGGCTATTAAAACAATAACAAAATAATGCCAATGTGTTAATATTTTTAAAACTAGTAAGAATAACAAAAAATGCCAATGCAAAACAGTAATAAGTGAGAAATCAAACTACAGTAACATTTTTCTACTAAATGAAAGTTTCTTTTGCTGATTTACTCAGAGTCCTCGGACTTGGCTGGGAAAGACTGGCAGCTAACCAATGCTAACATAGCCAGAAACGTGGTTGAGGGAGTAGCTTCCACTTCTTGCTTTTCTACCATCTGCTGGGCCTCAGTTGTTAGCTTCTTCAGCTGACCCCAAGTCAGTGGTTTGGTTGTCCTCGTTGATCTGGCTAGCGGGCGGGGTCGCTGGCGATGGGCTTCCCGAAGTGTCAGCAAGTTGAACGGCTGGATCAATGGGTCCATCAGGGCCTCGCTTGATGGTGGTGTCGGCATCCGGGGAGGAGTCAGCTGTGCCCTCTGGGTCGGCCGATATGGATGATATGGGGGAGGAAGAAGGTGAGGCGGAGGCGGAGGACGGTGTGACATGGGGTCGGACTAGATGGTCTGGAATCCACACAGGTGAGTCTGTGTCCTGTGGAAATATACAAGCATACCCTCGCCCCCAGGCTAAAAGTACATCAGGTCCCTTCCAGGCTCCTGTAAGTAAGTCTCTCCATTTGACGAGGGCTTTAGGTTTAGTAAGATCAGGGTTCCAATGTCTGTACATCGGGGAATTTCCCTCAGAATCTACACTTAGTATATTAATTACAAATAGAGTATGTTGTAGAACATGATAAGGAGAGGAATATTTAAACTCATTTTTTTGTAATTTTTTAATTTGTGTTTTTAAAGTTTGGTGAGCCCTTTCTACTATTGCTTGGCCTTGAGGATTGTAGGGTATTCCTGTAGTATGTGTGATGCCGAATGTAGAGCATAAGTTTTTAAAAGCTGTAGAGGTATAGGCAGGCCCATTGTCTGTTTTAAGTGCCCTTGGTATTCCTAGGTAGGAAAAACATTGGAATAAATGTTGACTTACATCTTTAAAGGCTTCTCATGTACGTGCAGAAGCAAGGATAACATGAGAAAAGGTATCAATACAAACATGCACATAGCAAAGTTTGCCAAAAGATGGGACATGAGTAATATCCATCTGCCATAAGTCACAGGGTCTAAGTCCTCTTGGATTAACTCCAGTAGCAGGGCTAGGAAAATGAGTAGGACAATGGCTGCAGTCACGCACAATACCTCAAGCAGCTTCTCTAGATATGCGATAATATAGTCTGACAGCAGAAGCATTTTGATGATGAATGGCATGAGACCGCCAGGCTTCTTCTAGAGCTGTACAAACTACTGGGCGAGTTAGTAAATCCACCTGATAATTTTCTTTGCTTAAGGGTCCTGGTAGGCAGGAATGAACTCTAATATGTCCAATATAGAAAGCCTTTTCTCGTCTATGAATGTAAGTTTGTAGCTGAGTTAACAAAGAGAAAATGGCTGTTCTTCCTTGTGGGAGAGAGGCGGTCTCAATATGAGGAAATAATTTAACTATATATTGAGAGTCAGTGTACAAGTTAAAGGGAACCTGTTGCAATTGTTCAAAAGCATAAATGACTGCCAAAAGCTCTGTTCTCTGGGCTGACATCTCTAGGGTTTGTTGAACATGGGTTATTGAGTCAATGATTATTACTGCCCTACCATTAGAGGAACCATCTGTGAATACTAAGGAAGCAGGAGGTGATAATGGCTCTTTTGAACATTTAATAGGAAATATAAACGGATGTAGGGAGAGAAATTGCAATATAGGTGATCTTGGCAAATGATGTAAAATTTGTCCTGGGAAGTTACCTATAGCTATTTGCCCTTCTTATGTGTCTAATTGTTCTCTTTTATAAGGTATTATTATCTCAGTAACTTCTCTTCCAAAGAGTTCGATACTGCGTCGTCTACCTTTGATAATGAGAGTGGCCACTAGGAAGGGATAGGATGGTACAATCTTCCTAGGAGTGCCAGGTAAATGTATCCATTCTAATGGTCCTTCCTACCATAAGCATCCTGTAGGAGTATATTTAGTGGCTAGAATGATTAAGGTCCAAGATTTGGAATATTTTAGATACTGTAGTTGCTGTTTATTGATGGCCTGTTCTATTTTTGCTATAGCCTTTTCTCCTTCTACAGTTAATTGTCGGGGAGACTTAGGGTTAGAATCTCCCTTTAAAATGTCAAATAGAGGTTTTAAGTCAAGAGTGGTTATTTTTAGATATGACCTGACCCAGTTGATATCACCTAATAGTTTCTGATAATCATTTAATGTGTTTAAATGATCTTTTCTTAATTGTAAAGGCTGATGGGTGATAGTAGAGGTATGTAAATTCTGCCTAAGTAGGAAAAAGAAGGTTCAGTCTGACTCTTTTCTGGGGCTATTTTTAGACCATGTTCTTCTAAAGCAAAGATGGTCTGTGTAAGAATTTCCTGTAAATTAACCTGAACTTTATGAACTAGTAAAATATCATCCATATAATGAATAAGATATAGATCTGAAAATTTCTTTCTAATAGCTTGCAATGCCTGATCTACAAACTTTTGACATAATGTAGGACTATTTTTCATCCCTTGTGTGAGAACCTTCCATTGATATCTCTGATAAGGCTGTTTAAAGTTTTCTGATGGTATGCTGAATGCAAATCTTTGACAATCAGCCAGGTAAAGAGGTATGGTGAAGAAACAATCCTGTAAGTTAATAACAACAACACAATACTCCTGTGGAATTGCCACAGGGGAGGGCAATCCAGGTTGTAAGGAGCCCATATCTTCCATGGTGGCATTTATGGCTCTAAAATCTTGCAAAAGTCTCCACTTGCCTGATTTCTTTCTTATTACAAATATGGGTGTGTTCCAGGGACTATTTGATGGTTCTATATGTCCCTCTGCTAATTGCTGATCAATTAATTGTTGGGATGTTGATATTTTCTCAGATGTTAAGGGCCATTGCTCAACCCATACTGGTTGTGATGATTTCCAGACTATGGGATCAGCAGTCCTAGGGGCAATGGCCCTAATTATAAATCCTGATATCCAGTGTGAGGTATTAATTCTATAGGATATAGTCTTCCCTGCTCTTTTCTTCCTAATCCCTTTTCTGGATTAAATCCCATGTCTAGCATCTGTGATGTTACTCTATCACTGGGGCTATATAATAGAACTCCCATTTGAGACAAGATATCCCTTCCCCATAATGTAAAGGGGATGGTTGTAGTTATATAGGGACAGAATGTTCCTGAATGTTGATCTTCATCAGCCCAAGTTAAAATCTGAGAACTCTTTTTTACATTAGATGCCTTGCCTAGTCCTATTAGGGAAGTGGGGGTGGTGTGCATGGGCCATGAAGAGGGCCAATCCTTCCCTGCTATGCAGGAAACATCTGCTCCTGTATCCAATAGACCTTCAATTGGTTTTCCCTGAATTTGTAAAATTTTTATAGGTCTAGCAGCGTGGATTTCTTGTATCCAAAATGCTGCATCACTAGATCCAAAGCCTCCGGCCCCTCTGGCTTTTTGGGTAATAGCTGTCCCTATTTTATGTATTGGTAACAGGAGTAATTGGGCAATTCTCTGGTTGGGCTGAATCTGTATAGTTGTGGTGGGTGGGGAAAGTAAAATCTGTATTTCTCCTGTGAAGTCTGCATCAACAACTCCTGGGATGATTAAGATCCCCTGTAATGGGGTGGAGCTCCGTCCTAATATTAAACCTACAGTTCCCTCAGGCAGTGGCCCAGACACACCTGTAGGAATGGCTGCTACCGGCGAGTCTGGGGTTAGTATGCGTGGGTGGTGGAATGGAGGTCCAATCCTGCACTGCCTGGATTGCCTTGAAGAGGTCACTGACTGATTGAAATTTACAAAGGGGTTGAGGGTTGATGCCCCTATTATTGCAGGGACCTGGGGCTGGCCCCCTCTCAAGTTTCCAGATTGAGGTGATGGGATAGAACCTCCTTGGGAGAGGTTTGGAGAATTTAAAGGCTGACCATTTTTATTGTATTTTGATCTACTTTCCTTTGCCCAATGAAATCCTTTCTGACATCGGGGACAAACAGTTTTTGGGGGATTAATATTGTTCCCTGATGTATTTCCAGGCTGTTGAGGAGCTTGCCATCTGGCCTGAGTATTATTATTTTTATTTGGGCATTCTCTGCCAAAGTGCCCAGGTTGGCCACAAGAGTAGCAGTTCATATTTCTTTTATTATCCGTATTATTGCTGGCTTGTCCTATGCCCTGTACATATTGAGGATATGTCTCCCCCTTGAGGGCTGTAGCTATACTACACCTTGTATAAATGCAGGACTTACATCGGCACACTGTTTTATAAAATCATTTATAGTTCCTGTTCTGCGAATCGGCCTTAATAAAGCCTGACAGGTGTTGTTAGCATTTTCAAAAGCCAGTTGATTGATTAGGATATCGGCTGCCTCTTCATTAGTGATTACTTGCTTGACTGTCTGTATGCAGTGAGAAAGGAAATCCTGATACGGCTCCTTGACCTTCTGTTTAACCTCTGTAAGGATAGTTGTTTTTCCTGCTGTACAAGGTAGGGATTTCCAGGCATTTACTGCACAACTGGTTACTTTAATAAGTGCCTCTTTGGGCATATACATTTGCTCCTGAGCCGTGATCAAATCACCTTCTCCTAATATCATGTCTAGGGTTATTCCTCCTCTGGATTTTTTGCTAGTGGCTACAGCTCTCTTAGCAAGATCATCATATTCAGTTTTCCATAATAAGTAATCGCCTCCTGAAAGACAGGCTTTACAAACCTGTGACCAATCATAAGGAGTCATCCATTTACTAGCTAGGGCTTCAACCAAGGTTTGTGTTTAAGGAGCTAGAGGTCCATATTCAGAGCAGGCAGATTTTAATTCTTTAAGTACTTTGTAAGGTATAGGCTCCCATGTGGGATCATCCTCACCAAATTCATTCTCATATGCAACTGGGAAGCAGAGTGAGAATTCAAGATCTCCATTAGCTTCTGCTTCTCTTATCACCCTTTGAAATTTAGACATGGAGCTCATAGGAGACAGAGGACCTGGTTTAGGCTTCCTTCCTAATTTAGGGAACCTGTTTTGAATAGGAGGGCTTTTCTCCTCTCTATTGACTGGAAAGGACCAAGGGTCATGTTTATGATACTGCACTGCTGTCTCCTCTAAATCTTTCTGATCTTGGGGTGAAAGGAAATGAGGCTCATTGTATTTATTCTCCTTTTGATCAGTAGGCATAGCTAAATTGCTCTTAAATTGAGCTGGAGATGATAATGATGTGTCCTCTCTAGGTGGAGCCGAGGGACTATTTAAAGTTTGAGAAAGTTTAACCGTGTCTGCCTCTGGTGCCAAGGTGTCACGAATTGAATTCCAGAGGGAAAAGGTCTTTGCCGGGACCTTCTCAGGTCCATGGAAGCTATAATAAGTCTTTAATTGTTCTCCTACTTTAATCCAAGTTTCTAAATTAACAGTTCCTTCCTCAGGAAGCCATGGACATACTTCTTGTATAAAACATTCTGTCTGACTGGGAGTAACCTTAACTCCTCTGCTAGCAAGCATATGTGTTAAAAGATCAATACAGAGTCTTTTTTCTTTAGACTCAGTATGGCCCATCTTCTCAATCTAAGTTCTGTACTATCCACCCTCTTACCCTACTTATCCTCTATAGGGGGGTCTGCAGCACTCTATGGTGGAGTCCTATCCGTCCCAAGTGTGGGGGTTCCCAATGGGGGGGCTTACCTAGGGGAATCCTGTTCAGCCTGTTCAGGCACCAGATGCCTGGGTCCAGCCCCAGAGGGCCAGGGGTTCCCAAAGGTGTGGACGGAGTCGGCGAAGAATGAAGGACATGGAGACAGTGTTCAGATGATCAGCATAGCTCTCTTTAGTCTCTGTGGATCTTCCTGTGCCTGGCTGAGGCCACATAGAGAGATCCAGAGGCAAGCTGAGCCTTTATTTTATAGTCAGAGGTAAACAAAGTAGTGGTTACCATAGTTACACTGTTCTTGTGAGTTTCACTTGTTTTGGCAGCAGTTCCTGCACCTCCCTCAGCCCATTAGCTTCCCAGATAAGATCTAAGGAACGTCATAAGGTCAAGCCTAATTATGCTAAGAGGACTGTGCCCTCTAAGCTGGGACTTGTTTGTGACTTTGCCAACAGGTCAGTCTGAGGCTTAACCCTATAGCTGCTCCCCACATTAACTAACACAGATGGTCACCAAAAAGGTGACTTACCAAAGGGTGTATAGCAAATGGTGCTGTTAAGTCCTCTTCTGTGAAATCATGCATGTCATGCATTGTATCTGCCTGGGTACATAAAAGAATGAAGTTTCTGTCTGTCTTTGCAATCATATGAGCGAATTGTGTGAGACACCAGCCCAGTCTGTTTTGGTGCTCACAGAATAATAGAGCTCTTTTTTTAAATTTGCTCCATTGGTGGAGATTTCCTAGAAGTTGCAGGATATCTTCCTTTTAATTTTTTCTTGACACTCTGACTTTACTTATGTCTCTCACATTTGCTTTTCTTCCATCCCCCACCCGCAACAGTAACTTGCTCCAGGCTCACTTTGCTCAAATGTCTAGAAGACTACACAACGTGTCCACCACCAGAACCATGATTCCCAGCATTTCTGGTGGTTTCTGCGCTCTCAGCTTCCACTTCCGGTCCAGGGGCTGCAGAAACTGAAAGGACTGGGGACTCCAGCTGCCACCCCCGCCCCCCCGGCGGGGCTGACAGGATCAGGGACTCCAGCACACACTGCTTGCCCACCCCCTTGGCCCCCCTGTGGGGCTGACAGGACTGGGGACTCCAGCAGCAGGGCTGACAGGACCAGTGACTCCAGCAGCGGGGCTGACAGGACCTGGGACTCTGGTACGCGTTGCTCGCCCGCCGCCCCCCCCCCCGCCACCCCCTTGCCCCCAGTGGGGCTGACAGAACCGGAGACTCCAGCGGGGCTGAGGGGACTGGGTGCCAATATCTTTGTGACAGAGTGACAGTTAATTTGCATATCACCCTTTTATTAGATAGGATTGCAAATATTAACATTTGTATTTTTAATTTCCTATTATTTCCTTTGCAATTTTCTCCTTATTTTGGTCTTCTACTGGATTAATAAAGTGTTTGATTCTCCTGTTTCACCCTTCCACTTGTTTGGGAGCTATAGATCATATTCTTTTAATGATTACTAATATACATTTTTAAAGCAAAGCCTAAAGTTACTCAGAGTTTTAACCTCCTCCCACTGAATACTTTCTATTATTATTTAGAGCCTCAATGTTACTTTTTATAAAACTAAAAACTTTTCTAATATCAGTAATTAATATACTATCTTTTATTTCTGTCAACATATGTGCTCACTATTATCTTGCATTCCATAATTCTCTGGGTCCATTTTTTGAAAGTTTACCCTACTTCTTTCTAATTATAAAATGTCTATTTATGCCTTTTAATAGTTTTTCCAAGAATAAAATTCTAGATTGAGAGTTAATTTCTCTCAGGTCACAAAGACAATTCTGTTTTCTACCATCCATTGTAATAATGACAAGTTTGCAGTCTCTAGTGCTTCTTTGCATTGAATTTGCCTCTCATCTTTGGTAGCTGTTAATATTTGCCTCTTTATTCTTGATATTCAGTTTCACTACATTGTACACTAATTTTTATTCATCCTACTTGTAAATAGTTTACTTTTATTCTGAGGAATCATGCTACCTTACAATACTGGAAATCTCATCTCCTCTTTCTTCAAATACTATTCCTCCATTCCCCTGTTGTGACTCCTACTAGGCATGTATTGGGGAACTTGTACCACTCCCTATAAAAATCCCTACTACTGGCCACAAGGTTGTACTAATATTTCTCCATCATTCATAATGAAAATTAAGATAAATATAAATAGTGAAGTGCTTAACTATTATTTTATTAAAGCAAATCCTAAGTCAAAAAATGTATTGAATAACATTATTTAAACTAGGAGCATTTAGATGATAAGATTACTGCAAAATCCCATTTATTATACCATAAGGCTAAAAATATAATCACACATAGAATTTAATATACTAAAAATCATAAAAATTATTGAAATCTGACACTTATGTGACAATAACATTACTATTCAAGACTATGATTTCAAACTAGTTATGTGAATTCTCTACCTTTTCAATCCTGAAGTCATTAATAAACTAGATACATGCTTATAGTACAGCAGTATGATTCTATTGTATATATACATGTATATTACAATCCTACAGTAGAATGACACCCTCCAGCAGCTCTTAATTGCTTAAGTTTTCAACAATTATTTCATAACAATTTTCTACACATCAATTATCACTATCTGATATACCATTTGTCTTTTTCCTCTAAAATGTTAAATCCATGAAATTGGAGGTTTAGTCTTTTTTTTTTTTTGGTTATTACTGTATCACTGAAAAATTTCCTTGCATATAGTAGTTAAACATTTGATGAGTGTAAGCTCATATATTTTCATATGTTCCAGATTTTAATTTGAGTTAAAATTGAGCAAGACAATAAAAATATGTCAAATAGAAGCATTGTAGGTATGTTTTGGGCCCAGATGGATGATAGAGATTGAGGAGTAGAATGTGTGACTAAAGATGGTCGCAAATTAGGCAATACTACCAAACAGAGGACCCAACCCGTGTACTTGTTCTCATCACAGCTTTGTTTAATTGTGGAAAGATAGAGTAAGAAAGCTAGCCAAAAGGTTGAGAGTTTACTAACACAATCAGGATTAAGTCTGGATGCTTAGCTACAAGCATATGAATAATCTGGTAGATGACTACTCAAATGCAAACACAGTATATAGGGTTCATCCTAAGACAGACCTCAATTACATCCAAACTCCTTAGCATGGCAGACAAGGCCCTTCACCTTCTGGTCTTTACAATGAGCCTCTCTATAATCATTCCATTTCTGTTCTACTCCATATTCCATCCATTGTGAACTAATCACACTTCTCTGAACTAGATTTTCTTATTGCTTACAGGCCTTCGCCTGCTCCTTTTCTTCTGCATAGACTATCACACACCCCTGCCCCCCTTAAGTCTCCTGCCTTTCTCCTACGTTTCCTTCAGGTCTTTGCTTAAACCTGGGTGTTCAAAGGAAGTGTTCTCTGCTTCCCACGATCAGATAGGACACCTTTTTGATGTGTCCCCTTAGCACCTACTTATCCCTATCTAGTATTTATCATACAGTTTTGAAATTGCCATTTTCATGGTCATCTCCCCAACTAAGGAGTATGATCCTCAAAGACAGAGTCTGGGTTATGTTCACAGATGTATTCCAGCACTTAGCACAACAACTAACACATAGAGGGTACTCAGTAAATGGTTATTGAATAAATGATGAGTAAATGAGTGCCAGATGAATGAATGTGAACAGATCCAAGAAGGCATCTGAGTTATAGGCAGCCTAAGGAGGCATGATTATTCAGTTAGTAAAGTCTCAGACCTACAAGAAAGGGTATGTGTTTGACTCAGGAGTCAGAGGAGAACAGGAGGCCTTGGTATCATGCTTAGTTCTGTTTAGTAATGTTTAGACAAAGGCAGGTTAAGGCTATGGCAGGGTAAAACGGTCAAGTAGCCGGTCTGTCTATGGAAAATCCAGCCTTCCCTTTCTGATGCTTTCCCCAAACCCAGTTGTGGAAGTCCCTGGTTTAATTTGACTCCAGACAACAAATTCCCTCCTACTCTTTCTCCTTTCTACAATACCAGCTCTCTAGACATCTTATCTGTGAAATCTTAGGTACTGACTGGTAAAGAAGGAGTCATGGATTTTAACTGCAGGATGTTCTCAGAAATTCTGGCATTGTTGCCCACAAGAAGCTACTCTGCTACTAGTCAAATGGTTGTGGGTTTCATCAATCACTAAGTGGAGAACCAGAGCACCTCCCAGGAGTACACAACATCAGCCTGAGAAAGTACTGAGTTGTTAAAGAAGTAGTACCTGCTCTAATTTCAGTGGGTTGGATCCACTGTTTTAGCGATGCTCAAATCATATGTATACATTTCCCACCAACTGGAATCTATTATCTCTCTTTTGAGACAGCTGTTCTCTGGGCTTTGTTCCCTATAGTGGAAGGGAGACTTTGAAATTATATATTTTTAATCCTACATCCTCAGAAATCTATATTGATACTTTAATAAAGGGAGTCATATATCCTCAAAGAACCCATCTGTGACAAAAGTATGTTTGGATATACTAATGCACTCGTAATAAATATATAAAGCTGCACAACAGAGCAAGAGTCCTGGTAGTCTGTTATTTACAGTAATTGTAGATTGTGAGTAGACATTTTAAGGAGCAGCTTACAAGTTAGTTGTATTTTCTGGTAGTAATTGCCTCCCACAAACATGAGTCAGTTCAGCAGTTTAAATGCAAGAGTTAGGTGTCCCAAAATCAACAGTCTTATATTATAAATAAATCTCTGATGAATGCATAAATGTTTAAATATTTCTCCCCAATCTCAAAGACAGCCTTAAATGTGCAATTTTTATGCATTAAAATATCTTCCAGAGAAAGTAAAAACAACAAAAAAAGCAAAAACAATGATCTTGGAAGTCTCTGTCCACTGGGGGAAATCACCACCCCCTGGGGAAAAAAACTCCAGCAACCACAGTGTTAAGTGTGCTCTCTTCAATCCAGGAGGGAAGGCTGCTATTTGTTCTAATGCAGCCCATTTATTTTGTTTTTAAAATAAAACTCACAGGGCAGACTTTTATGGCAACAGAGCAGTGTTAATGCTTTTGGGTGGGACTGCCTAGGAGTCCTGTAACAGAACATATAACTGAAAAAATGTGGTAGTGTCAGCTAGGAATGCTGAAAAAAGAACAATCCACGCCAGAAGGAGATACTCATTTTTTTGGAATGCTCACTCAAAGACATTGTGTGTCTCGATGAGTATTGGAACATAGATGTTCCAATCAGTGGAACATTTTTTTGACATTATGAAAGTACCCATTGAAAGTATTAACATAAATTTAGGTGCTGACCATCCACTTGCTAGATTCATTATTTTGTGAAGTCCTAAAGTTTTATTTGTGTCTGGTTAAAAATGGAAGTATATTAGAAGTCTCTGTTCTATTCTCATTATATCCATGTATTTTAACATATTACATCAATCACCCACCTGAGTTTAAGAGTAAAATTTATAGTCAGAATTCTATCATCTGTATTTAAAATATGAAATAACATGTCTATATACATACAGTTCTTTATTCCTATTCAAAATAGCCATTGGTAACCAACTTATCACTGAATCCTATAGAATGTTCATTGTCAAAAAAATAACTGCTTCTGCTGAAAATTTTTTCTCAGTATTTTTCTGAAAATAATGTCTATTTTGCTTCTAATTATTTTCATATCTTCAGCTGCTGCCATTGCATTTCCATCTCTTGAAAGGAACCAGAGGAATACGGTTTCCTCTGTGGCTAAGTGGGGAAATGTCTGCCAAGAATGCTGAAGTTCTGGTGAAGGTCACTAACTACTACAAAATGGGCTAAGTGCAATAAATAAGAATGTTGGAGTACACAAATAAATAGCCAATGGCAATGGCATTTTGTGGAGAAATGTGATATTATATAATATCACATCTAGACATCGAGTCTGTGGTTAGATGAGGACCAACTCAAAGCTCAGTGTTCCAAAATAATCCTGACAAAGAGTTGATATGGGTTGCATATATTAGACCCCCTGGTACAGCTCATAGTTACAGGCTAGAAACTTTCCACCTGGCTCTCATTAAAAATCCTTTGAACAAGAGGGAAAACCAGGTCCATACAGTCTATTCTCTTTAATGCAAATGATCACCTATAACTGACTTTCAGACTCATAGCTTGTCAAAATATGGGGCAAATTCCCTCTGCATGTCCACTGAAGATGCTTACAATGCCTAGGATATTAATTCTGGTCCAGGAAAAGTTTACGTTTTAGTGGGTGGAGATGAAACAGAGGGGGTAGTTTGGAGGAGGTCTGTGACATGCCAGTGCACAAACATTTCTTTTTTAAACAAGAATAACTTATACCTAAGGAAGGAGCTCTGAGGAACTTTAATAAGCATCTGGGAAGAAGAAAAGTTTCCTGAAGCAGATCAGAAATGACTGGGGTGAGGCCATAGGATGCTAATTGACCCTCTAATCACCAGGCTTTTTTTTTTTTGCCAGGGAATGAGCAAGATTCCTTTCCCAAAGGTGTTAGCAAATTCTTTTGATTTTAAAAATAGAACCAATTTCCCTGCCTTTCTTCTTTGACTAAGGCAGGCTACCACATAGACTTGAGGTTAATCAGATGGCAGCATTTCTTCTTTGAGTTTAGAATTCTCTCCCTCCATGCTTTATAATCTAGTTGTTTGTTTTTGTTGTTGTTGTTGTTGTTGTTGTTACTTTGATACTAGTGGAAGCAAATCAAAGAGAACAGAAAAACATGCCTTTAGGAATAAATGGGATAGCTCTCTTTTGCAAATATTATTGCTATGTCCCAGAATAGAAAACTGGGTAACTTATTCCAAAGTTACAACCTCTCGGGATCTCTTCTAGTTCCAGTTTCACCAACTGTCCTGTGCTGCCTTTGCCTGGCTCTGTCCGGGGCTTCTGATACCCAGGCCTGACCACTATGGGACCTTCTGAGTGCCGCTGAGTCACGTTCAAGCCTGAAGTATGTGGAATGGACTCCTAGTGGGGTGAAACTTTAACCAATGAGATAGGAGGTTGATCTACTTTCTTCCCCTGGACTGACTGGCTTGAAATGCTGTTCATACACCTCATAGGACAGTACAGTGGGATCAAACAAGCAGTTGCACAGAGCATCACAGAACTAGGTAACACCTTGC
This sequence comes from Myotis lucifugus, assembly GCF_000147115.1. Taxonomy (NCBI): domain Eukaryota; kingdom Metazoa; phylum Chordata; class Mammalia; order Chiroptera; family Vespertilionidae; genus Myotis; species Myotis lucifugus. The sequence goes on from NW_005871077.1 coordinate 2,997,309, forward strand.
ATTGGTTCTCTCTCTTTCCTTGCTTCACTCCCCTTGTCCCTCACAGTGCTTCCTGGGGTTGCACTCCCTAATAGGCTTAAGTCTTTCATCTTGGTTTCTACTTTTCCTGAAAAGCCAGGCTAAAACACAATTTTCTAGGAAAAACATTCTGTAGTTCCCTTGGAAGAATAAGCCATGATAAATAGTGTTTAATTCTTTTATGACTATAAAACATGATAAAAAACTATCTCAATCAAACATTAGCATATTGTAAAATGGCAGTGATTGAATTAGTATGTATTTAATGCAAAGAAAACTAAGCAGAAAATTCAGTTAAATAGAGTAATTCAGAATAAGATGCCTAATGTGTGTCTGGCCCCGTACTATGCACTGTACGTGAATGTCTCACTTAATCCTCATAATAACCCTGTTTAGTAGGTATCATTTATGTCATCATTTTCGAAATTAAACAACCTAAGGCCTAGAGACTTTTCCAGATTCACCCAACTAGTATGTTGCAGAGGCAGGATTTGAGCATTTTAATAATAGAAAAATATTTAGTAATATTTAGTAAAAAATAAACATATAAATTATATTTACAATCCACAGATGATAAAATGTTAAAATGCATAGGTAAAACAATTAGAAGAAAATAAAGCAGACTCTTAGGTGTTTCCAGATTGGAATTGAGGACAACTTTTTTTCTCTTTCTCTTTACCTTTTTGTACTGTGGCAGACACCATGCTATATGTTCACTAACCATTTCACTCTTGCTCTTGGGTACACAAGAAGTCTGCATTTCCAGACATGTAGACTCTTTCATGTATGGTTGGTCATGATTCATTCTGGCCATTGGAATATGGGCAACAGTAGGTATGCCACTTCTAGACCTGGCCCTGGCTGACTGCAGAGGATCTGGCAGATGAATCCAACGTCCCAAAGGATTCCAAGGCCCCAGAAGACAGTGGAGCCTCTAGATCAGTGGTTCTCAACCTTCCTAATGCCGCGACCCTTTAATACAGTTCCTCATGTTGTGGTGACCCCCAACCATAAAATTATTTTCGTTGCTACTTCATAACTGTAATTTTGCTACTGTTATGAATCATAATGTAAATATCTGATATGCAGGATGTATTTTCATTGTTACAAATTGAATATAATTAAAGCATAGTGATTAATCACAAAACAGTATGTAATTACATATGTGTTTTCCGATGGTCTTAGGCGACCCCTGTGAAAGGGTCGTTCGACCCCCAAAGGGGTCGCGACCCACAGGTTGAGAACCGCTGCTCTAGATGAAAGAAACTAAATCCCTAGTTGCTGCTAGAAGAAGAGCAACCAACCAGTAGGACCATGACATAAAATAAATAAATCCTTTATTATATTTATTTCTCATTGAACCTACTGAGATTCAGGATTGTTTGTATAACTGTTATTTTAATTATCTTAATATATGTACTTTTCACTTTTAAAAATAAAAATTAATTCAAACAAAATAAATGTATGTTAGATTTTTGGCTCAACATTTCCAAATTTAGTCAGTGATTTTTGTTTTCTTAACTCCCTTGAAATTCTATGACCCCCACTCAAGGCACTAATAACAATGGCAGCAATAACAACAACAATAACTAACTCACTTCAGGTGTACATCTCTATGAATTTGGTAATTGTATATAGTCATGTAACTATGATCAAGATCTAGAACATTTCCATCACCCCAAAAAGTTTCTTTGTGCTATTTTGTGTTGATTACCTTCCCAAAATCCTTCCCAAGGCAACTACTGACTTGCTACACTCTATTTTGCCTTTCCCAGAGTTTCATAAATATGGAATGACATAATACATAATCTTTCATGATCAACTTCTTTTGTTTAACCTAATGGTTTTGAGATTCATCCATGTTGCTGCACATATCGATATTTTGATCTCTTTAATTGCTGAGTTCCCCTTCTTGTCAGTATTGAGTCTCCTGAATTCTAGTTGTATACCCACAGACCAGTTAGAGATAACATTCTCCAGGGGTGGCTACAAAATTAAATTTACTCCAATGAGAGGTGGGCAAAAATAAAATATGCGAATTCCGAGTTACCTCCTTAATAGCAAGTCATGCTGAATTTCTTCTTCCTGATGGCTGCAAAATGTGATGACTACAGCAATCATGGAAGCCACATGTTTAGGGTGGCAGAGCGTCCCGTTGCCCTGGACACACTCACCTATGGATTGCTACAGGGGAAATAAACATATTTCTATCTTAAGCCTCTGAATTTTGGATCTCTTTGTATAGTAGCTAAGTAATTAGCCTAACAAATGAACTCCCCATGAAACAGAGGCTATTTTTTAATTAATCTTTGTAACCTCACCATGACTTAGCTTAGTGGTTTAGATTGAGTAAACTTTCAGTAGCTATTTACTGGGATGAATATTGAAAAAATGGATAAATGGATTCCATCTGTGAGCAATGTTAGCCCTTGGAGAAATATTTTAAAACTTAAAATCCTACATAACATTTATTTTTTCAGTGATATCAGGTGAAATATGTTCTGCCAGATTTGACCTTGACACATCATAATATGCCTAAAATTAAAGTTGGTAATGTAAAAAGTACAAAAATGAAATCAATACTGTTGTGATAACCTGATTATTAATTAACAGGAAAGGAGGAAAGGGAAGGCCAGATAATATGGGCATGCCATTTGTGCTAGGAAGTTGCAGTTTAACATTCTCCAGGTCTGTTCCCCACAGATCAATGGGGGAAGGGACAGGACAACAGATGCATGCCCAGTAAGGTCTGGCTAAGGTGGGAAAGTGTTTGTTAGTCAGTCACACCTGGGAGCAGGTCATTGGCCAGAATAGGTATAGACAGTGCAAGGGTGTGAAATCTGAGCTATATAAGCTCCTGAACAAAGAGAGTTCCCTCTCTTGGCCCTTTTGTGCTCCTGGCTCTCTTGTTACAGGAGGCACACTTCCCTGTATTTGCCCACATAGCCCACAGCCATGTGGATCCTACACACAATGGACTAATGGATTACAACTAGCCTGATGCTTTGCCGGACTCAGCTCCACCATGGAATATAAACTCTGGACGCTGCCTTTGCTTTTAGCTCTGCTGAATCCCTAGTTGCACATTTTCTAGGACTAGTTTAAGGGAAATGGGACTTTTGAAACTGAGGGATATAACACAAATAAAAATCACTCATGCAAGTCTTAGAAAATTATTTTTCTCAAGGTAGCATAAGAACCCCACTCCCACTATCAATGGAGACATTCCATCTGTTCAATGTTCCGATAACAGAATGAGTCTTACAGATAACACCTATATAATAATGCTTTATTTTTTCAGTTTTAAAGTATAGTCAAACCTCAGTTCTCAAAGGTCTCCCACCTTGAACAATTCGGTTCTTGACCAAGTTGTTCACAGAAAAATGTCTCGGTTGTGGAACAAAACTTCAATTTTCGACCTGAAAACCCTTTCATGCTAAGACCTCATCATAACAAAAAGTATCTCCCAGGCAACAACGGGAAAGAATGCTTTTGTTGCTGTTGAAATAAATGATTAGCACAATTTTAAAACATAAAGAGGCCATCAAGAGTGCTAATGTTGGTAACAATATTAAAGGAACAATGATCACAGGCAACTTAAGGGATAGAAAAAATGTTTTTGATTTGGATAAACCAAAAGCAGTTACCACATGATCTCACTCATTTGTGAAATATAATGAACAACATAACTGATGAACAAGGACAGATCCAGAGACGGAGAGGCATCGATTGGACCGTTAGCCTCGGAGGGAAGGTAGGGGAGGGTGGGGGTAAGGGGAAGAGATCAACCAAAGGACTTATATGCAAGCATATAGGCCTAACCAATGGACACGGACAACATGGGGGTGAGGGCATGAGTGAGGGGATAGGGGGTAAAGTGGGGATAAGGACACATATGTTATAACTTAATAAAAAATAAAATAAAATAAATTAAAAAACAAAAACCAAAAGCAGTTAGCCTATGACAGTATTTTGGAGGCCGTGATATGTGAAAAAACAAAGATGCTGCATGCTGACCTGAAAAACACCCCTGGAAAGAGTGCTGGAAGTGATTCATTTGAAGCTAGTAGAGGGTGGTTCAATAAATTTAAGAAAAGTGTTTATTTATAGATTAAACAATACATAGACATGTACTGTATATAAGAAAGGTTAAAACAGAATCATTTGTGGGTCTGAAACAGATTAATACAATTTACATAATTTCTAATGGGAAAAATGATTCAGTTTTCAAACAAATCACTTCTTGAACAGCCTTCCAGAATGAATTAAGTTTGAGAACTGAGGTTCCACTGTAGTACAGACAGATTAACCATTTAAACTAATTTTACACCCAAATTTATATTTTTTCCTTTCTAATAAAAGTTAAAAACTTCCAAATCAGATTAAACATTGCTATAATAATTAATTGAAAATGTGTTTCATAAAAGGTAACCAAGATGAATCAAAGAGCTTGATTCCCCACTGAAATAACCCTGATTCCATGCTGACAAAATCTGGTCAAAACAATTAGTAATTATGTCCTGCATTCCTTGGAAAAATTAGCTGTGTGAAAAATATAATTACTTTAAAAATGTGATATAACTCACTAGAAAAAAAACAACACAAAAACAAGTACTGTAATCAGATTAAACAGTGGGCAGATGACCTGAGTAGACATTTTTCCAAAGATGATACACTGGCCCGGCTGGTGTGGCTCAGTGGTTGAGCATTAACCCATTAACCAGGAGGTTGAGGTTCAATTCCCGATCATGGCACATGCCCAAGTTGCAGGCTCGACCCCTAGTAGGGCGCATGCCAGAGGTGGCCGATCGATGATTATCTGTCATCATTGATGTTTCTATGTCTCTCTCCCTTTCCCTCCCTCTCTAAAATCAATAAAACCATATTTTTTTAAATTAAGATATAAGATGGGCAACAGGTACCTGGGAAATCACAGGTACCTCAAAATCACAATGAGATACCACCTCACACCTGTCAAGAGGACTATTATCAAAAGAAATAAGTGTTGGCAATGATGCAGAGAAAAGGGAAGCCTGTGCACTCTTGCTCTAAATTGGTGCAGTCACTATGGAAAACATTATGGAGGTTCTTCAGAAAATTAAAAATAGAACTACCATATGATACAGCTGTTCCATTTCTGGGTATTTATCCAAAAAAAGTGAATACATTATTTATAATAGCCAAAATACGAAAACAACCTAAGTGTCCATTGATGGATGAATGAATAAAAAATGTGATACATGTATAAAATGGGATATTACTCATCCATAAAAAAGAATGAAATTTTGCCATTTGCAAGAGCATGGATGGACCTAGAGCGTATTATGCTAAGTGAAGTTAAGTCAGACAGAAAGACAAATACTGTATGACCTCACTTGTATGTGGAATACCCACTCCTCAACCACCCCCCTAAAACAAACAAACAAAAAAAACCACACACACACACACCAAGCTTATAGATACAAAGAACAGATTGGTGATTGCCAGAGGTGGAGGGGTGGAGGGTTGGGCGAAGTGAGTGAAGGTGATCAAAGAATATAGCATTCCAGATATAAATAATCAAGAAATGAAATGTACAAGCATGTTGACTATCAATACTAATAAAAGGATATTATGCTAATTAGACTGGATGTCTTCTGGACGTCCTTCCTGACAAAGCTGGACCTGGGCGAAGCCGCCTGTGGTCCCCGGTTGCCTGTGGCTGTGGCCAGCCCAGGCGAAGCCGCCTGCGGTCCCGGGCATGAGCCACCAGGGGTTGCGGAGCCGCTGGGGGTCCCAAGTGCCTGCAGCTGGCCAGAGGGAGGGAAGCCCGAGTTCCAGGTGTGGGGGCAGAGGCAGAGGCAGTTAGGGGAGATCAAGCAGAGGGGAGCATTAGGGTCGATCAGGCAGGCGAGTGGTTAGGAGCCAGGGGTCCCAGATTGTGAGAGGGTGTAGGCCGGGCTGAGGAACAACCCCCCCCCCCCGATGCACAAATTTTGTGCACTGTGCCTCTAGTAGTTAATAATATTACATTGAACATTTGAAAGTTGTTAGGAAAATCAATCTAAAAAGTTTTCATTCCAAGTAAAAAATCTCAAACTATGTATGGTGATGGATGATAACTAGACTTACTGTGGTATGGATTTAGCAATATATACAAATATCAAATCACTAAGTTGTACACCTAAAACTAATATATGTTTATCAATTATACCTTAGTGAAAAATAAATGTGTCAAAAATTTTAACCCATTGTCTAGTCATTAAAATTAAAGACCTAGGTCAAATTTTTTATAGCAAAAATCAATCAATCAACAGATATTTCACAAATAAGATTTTAAAAGGTTGTGTTGCTTATTTATAGCTAAACTAGTTCTACTTTGATGTCAGTTCTGATATTAATGCTTTATTGAAAAGCCTTTTTTATGCAAAACCAAATAAATATAATATAGAGTCTAGACATCAATATGCAAACATTGAATTCAGCACTTACACTATTGTGAAGTGTCAATGTCCTGTTTATGCCAGAAAAGCTATGCATTTGCTAGTACATCTATTAGGAAATCCTATAAAGAGGTTCTACCACATCTCACCGCACTCAGCTCTAAGGGTGCAGTTATTTTTAAGGTCAAACTAATTCTTAGCAATTATAATTGCATATTCTTACCACCGATTTACTTATTAAAGTTAAGTATTTGTAAATTCTAACTCTAAAATATCATTTTTTATCTTCCCAAATCAATCTCTTTCCCCAATGGGTGTTGTTTTAAATATAGAGACTGATTAGCATCTTTCTAGTTTAATGCACTATAAATGATATGACTGAATTGCACTCACATTGATATGTCAAACTATTTATCATTGTTTCATTTAGGAAAATAAAAAATTCACTTAAGGCCATTTACATAGCTGGCATGTAAATTTAAAGTAGCAATCCATCACTAAAATATTATATAAAATTATTAAAATAGCATTTTGTTGTACTTAAAATAGTTGGTCTAATGTGAATTTCAAATAGAAAGTAAGTTAAATACATTCCCCAAATAATTTCTCCACAAAAGTCTTAATAAACTGTTATTTGCAGAAAAATTTCAACAAATAATGATTATTTGCCCTAAAAATAAAGCTAGAATGATTACTTGAAATTTAGAAATCAAAATGGAAATTTCTTTTTATCCTTTCTACCTACCTTTGGGATAGCATTTTTCCTAGTATTATATTTTCCTGTGAGGGACTCAGCTAGTTTTCTTGAATTTGGGTCACAAAGACTTGAAAAACTATTGTGAAATTTAATAAATTATAGCAAAAAGATCTTCCTCTACTTGTCATTAATTCTACTTACCCCTTGAGTGGGAAAGAGGAAGACGAGTAATGGTTGGAAGGGATGGGAATAATGAAAATATGTCATGAAGGGAGATATAAGGTCAAGATGAAAACATCGTCTTCAGTACTCCAGCTGGCTGAGAGGGACAGAATGTCTTGGGGGTAGTACACACCACCTGGAACTGACAAAAGGGATTAAGGATGATGATGGGTGGCTGCTGACTCTCAGACTGTCATCTGTGTATCTTTGTAGAACCAGATGCTTTCTTGGGTCTACCAGATTAATTCCAGGCCCAAAGAGCAAAAGAATCATAGAACAGAGTCACCGGATGTGAGAAGTGAAAAAAAACTAAGGATGTTACTGCTGTAATATGCAGAGGCCAGATATTTCATGTGACTTGCCTAGAACGCACAGAGAACAAGTGACTGAAATGGGAATCTGAGTATCATGACTCCAGTCTATGTCCTTGCATGGTGCACAATGTTCATAATATGGTTCCGTCTTCAGGCCCTCTCTTCCTTCTGCGTTCATGCCAAGAGCAGCAGAGCCAGTGGGGAGGTGACAATGAGACATAATCATTACATGCTTTGCTTCCCGGCTCAGGCCTTCTGAGAAAGGTTGTTCTGGACTTTTAATCATTCACCTCCCCTTCTCCAAATCTGTGTCTCCTTGCCTCTTTACTGTAACTCATTTGGCAAGCAAGGGGATGGGACAAAGAAATCTTAGGGTCCATGAAAAGATGATGTGTAGAAATTACTATCACTTAGGCATGTTATAAAACTGTGATTACAAAATAAAAATAATAAATCTAGAGGCCCTTTGCTCAGATATTTCCTCTGGTTAGAAGGGTTAATTCTTACACCACCACTATGACAGTCTTCATAAATGTGGCACTGCAGGAGCCCATTTCCCCCCCACAATTCCTTCTGTAGTAGTGTTGTCTTTGACACCTGCACTAGCCTTACTACCAACAGGTCTTCCCACATTTATCATCTGCAAATTATGAAATGTATATCTTTAATTATTAATAAATATATATGGTTTATTTTTGCTTATGTTTCCCTTGCCCAAGGGGATGCATCCAAAAAGATATTACTCAGACTGATGTCAAATAGTTTATTTTCTATGTTTTCTTTTAGGAGCTTTCTGATTTCAGGCTTTATATTTAAGTCTTTAACATATTTTGAGTTTATTTTTGTATATGGTATAAGAAAGTGGCTGAGTATAATTTTTTTGCATGTATCTGTCCATTTTTCCAGCACCATTTGTTAAAGAGACTGTCATTACTCCATTGTATATTTTACCTCCTTTATCATAGATTAGTTGACTATAAAAGTGAGGGTTTATTTCTGAGCTCTCTATTCTGTCACATTAATCTATGTCGGTTTTTTGTGCCAGTACCATGGTGTTTGGATTTTTATAGCCTTGTAGTATAGTTTGAGATCAGGTAATCTGATACCTTCAACTTTGTTCTTCTTTCTCCGGACTGCTTTGGCTATTCTGTGTTTCCATATCAATTTTAGGATTATTTGTTCTAGTTCTCAGAAGAAGGACATTGGTATTTGATAAGAATTGGATTGAATCTGAAAATTGCTTTGGGTAGTATGGTCATTTTAACAACATTAATCCATCCAATCCATTAGCACAATATATCCTTCCATTTATATGTCCTCTTCAACCTCTTTCTTAAACATCTTAGAATTTTCAAAGTACAGGTCTTTCACCTCCTTGGTTAAGTTTATTCCTAGGTATTTTATTCTTTTTGATGCAATTGTAAAAGGGATGTCTTCATTTCTTCTTCTCATTTTTCGTTATTAGTGTATAGGAATGTGACATATTTATGTATACTAATTTTGTATCCTTCTACTCTACTGAATTATTTTATTCTCTATTTTTGTGAAAAACCATAGATAGCATCATGTCATCTGCAAATAGTACATCTGCACAGTGAAGGAAGCCATCAATACAAAAAAATGTACAGACCGTGAGAAGATATTTGCAAATCATATCTGATAAAAGGTTGATACCCAAAATATAAAAGAAACTCCTACAACTCAATAACAAAAAAATAACTCAATAGAAAAATGGATAGAAAACATGAAAAGACATTTCCCAAAAAGAGACAGACAGATAGCTAACAGGCATGCTTATGAAAAGATGCTCAATATCACCAATCATCAGGGAAATACAAATCAAAACTACAGTGAGATACCACCTCATACCAGTCAGTATGTCTCTATCCAAGTCAACAAGTAATGTGTTGACTTGGAAGTAAAGAAAGTGAATCCTGCCAGAACTGGTTTGGCTCAGTGGATAGAGCGTCGGCCTGCGGACTGAAAGGTCCCAGGTTCGATTCCGGTCAAGGGCATGTACCTGGGTTGCGGGCACATCCCCAGTAGGAGGTGTGCAGGAGGCAGCTGATCAATGTTTCTCTCTCATCGATGTTTCTAACTCTCTATCTCTCTCCCTTCCTCTCTGTAAAAAATCAATAAAATATATTTAAAAAAAAAAGAAAGTGAATCCTTGTACACTGTTGGAGGGATTGCGGCCCCTATATAAAACAGTATGAAGATTCCTCAAAAAACTAAAAATGGAATAGCACATCGGGTAAATAGCCTCCACGACTTTGCTGGCACATATGCAAAGCTGTGGTCTTCATTGTCCCTGCTCCTGGGCCATAATCGGTACTTGGTAATGCTTATCAAATTGAAGGGATTGAAATCAAAGGGCAACAGATATTAGAATCTGATTCCATAAACCAAGTAAAATTAGGCTTTTAATTTTTGTTGTTGTTGTTGCTAATGCTCACGCAAAATTCAAATCTTGCGTGAACTTTGGGACACCCTATAGATATACCATAAGACCCAGCAATTCCACTTTGGGCTATTTTTCCAAAGAAACCCAGAACACTAATTAAAAAAGACATATGTACCCTTATGCTCATTGCAGAATTATTTAAAATAGGCAAGATATAGAATACACTTAGATAGATAAATGTATAAATGTTCCATTCAATAGAATATTATGCAGCAATAAAAAAGAATGAAATCTTGCCATTTGTGACAACATGGATGGATCTAGAGCAGTGATGGCAAACCTATGACATGCGTGTCAGAAGTGACACACGAACTCATTTTTTTGGTTGATTTTTCTTTGTTAAATGGCATTTAAATATGTAAAATAAATATCAAAAATATGTCTTTGTTTTACTATGGTTGCAAATATCAAAAAATTTCTATATGTGACATGGCACCAGAATTAAGTTAGGGTTTTTCAAAATGCTGACACACTGAGCTCAAAAGGTTCGCCATGACTGATCTAGAGGGTATTATGCTAAGTAAAGAAGTTAAATAGAGAAAGGCAAATAATATATAGTTTCACTTACATGTAAAATAAAAATAAATAAATAAAAGCAAACTAAACAAAACAAAAACAGACTCATAGAAACAGAGCCCAAAGGGATGATTACCAGCAGGTGAGAGGTGGGTGAAAGGGGAAGGGGAACAGAATTAATAATATTGTGATAAGTTTACATGATGACAGATGATTACCAGAATTAGTGGGGTGATCATATTGCAAGGTATACAAATGTTGAATCAATATATTATACACCTGAAACTAATATATTAATATAAGATTGTATACTAACTATACTTAAATTAAAACATTAAATTAAAAAACACATATGCTAATTAGTCATATTAAAAATGAGATTGCCTAGAAGCATAAGATTGTTTAATACTGATAGTCTAGTGATCTCTCTGCCTGAGTCATCTATCATACTCCTTCCCCCACACTGGATTTTTAGAAATAATTTTTGTTATTGAATGCTTCCTTTGTGCAAGCATCATTTAACATATTTTTATATGGACTTGGGAAGATGGCGGCTGGCAGGACAGTGGTGAGGGAAAGGGTGTGAGTGAGTGAGGGAGTGAAAGGGACATGTGTGGACATGTGGGATGTGTGCGTGTGTGAGTGATGGACAGGTAGATCTCACAAGAGTCTCAGAGGCTGGCATACCAGGCCCTCTTGGATGGGGAGCCCCTGCCACCTCTGTGGGCACTCCCTGGGCTGCAGGGCTCAGGCATGGAGCCCACGCCATATTAGAGTGGAGAGTGGCCTCCACTAGGAACCTAGGCTCACCACCACCAAGACTGGCCTTGGACATTGCCTGGGACCCTGCAGCCACTCCAGCCAAAGTCATGCTGCCTCGTCCAGAAACCTGCAGACCCCAGGATGTCCACCTCCTGGCTGCCACCTCTTGGACACGTTGGTGAGCTACTGAGGGCTCGCCTCTCTGGCCAAGGTCATGCTGTCTCAGCAACAGACTCAGAGATTCTCACATCCCCAGCTGCTGCCTCCTGGAACCCTCCCCCCCCCCATACCCCATGATTCTCTGAGTGAAATCACCCTGGCCAGAGTCCCGCACTCTCATCCGCAGACTACAGGACACCTGCCTCCCATTGTCACGGGCTCTGGAACCCTCACAGTGATTTGCAGAGTGATGCTACCCTAGCAAGAGTCACACCACATGGGCCAGAGTCACACTACCTCAGCCTCAGGCCCCAAGACTCCTTCCTCCCAGGCTGTGGACTCTGGAGTCTCACAGTGAGCGCACACCAGAGAGACATCAGGCAACTCTTTCCACAAAAGCTGGCATCATGAGCACATCCACAACTTGCACGATGAAGATGGGAGTGAGTCACATTGTCAGACAACCTGTGACGAGACTTCATCCACAAACAAGAAAATAACATTCAAGAACCAACTGCATGAAGAGAATCCAATAGCTCAAGTAGGGGGCTCCACTACAATATCAAGCTCAGGAGCTCTAAGAGAGTGCACCACTGGGTCCCAGAAATTACCAACTACATAGGACCACCCCCAAAAGAACCTGGGTAGCAAAGCAGCTGGATCTAAGACATAGAAACAATTAAAACATTACAGTAAAAAATGGGAGACAAAGAAACAATCCCCAAAGGAAAGAAAAAATGGAATCACCAGAAAAGGAATTAAATGAAATGAAGGCAAGTAATTTGTCAGAGAAAGAATTCAGAGTAATGTTTATAAGGATGCTCAAACATCTGGATGACAAATACACACAACTCAATGAGAATTATAAGGAGCTGAATGAGAATTTCACCAACATGAAAAAGAATCAAGATGAATGAAGAATGACATAGCTGCAATAAAGAACACATTGGAAGGCTTCAACAGTAGACTAAAAGCAGCTGAGGACCGCATCAGCGAGTTAGAAGACTAGGGAGAAAAAACACTCAAGCTGAGCAGCAACTGGAAAAAAAACTTAAAAAGCAGGAGGAGAGCCTAAGAGAGCTTTGGGACAACCTGAAACAAAACAACATCCACATAATAGGGGAGCCAGAAGAAGAGAAAACAGAGTAAAAAATAGAAAACCTGTCTGAAGAAATGATGACAGAAAACTTCCCTGATTTGATGAAGAAAAAACTCAAGTCCAAGAAGCACACAGAGTCCCAAGCAATGAACCCAAAAAGACCCATACCAAGACATCATGATTAAATTAACAAACATCAATGACAAAGTAAGAATCTTAAAGGCTGCCAGAGAAAGACAGAAAGTTACCTACAAGGGATCTCCCATTAGATTATCAACTGATTTCTCAACACAAACACATCAGGCCAGAGGGAATGAAAAGAAGTATAAAAAGTAATGCAAGGCAAGGGACTGAATACAAGAATACTATACCCAGCAAGGCTATCATTCAAAATTGGAGGTGAAATCCAGAAGCTTCACAGATTTTAAAAAAAAAAAAAGGCTAAGGGAGTTTATTACCACCAAGCCAACAATGCAAGAAATGCTAAAGAGACTGCTGGAAAAAAAGAGAAGAAATAGAAAGGGAAGAAGGAACACAGGCATAAAGAATAAAATGGCAACAAACAAGTACCTATTGATAGTAACCTTAAACGTAAATGGACGAAATGCTCCAATCAAAAGACATAGGGTAGCTGAATGGGTAAGAAAATGACCCATATATCTGCTGTCTAGAAGAGACCCACCTCAGAACAAAGGACTCACATAGTGAAGGAATGGAAAAAAAAATTTTCAGGCCATGGAAATGAAAGAAAATCTGGGGTAGCAATACTTATATCTGACAAAATGGACCTCAAAGTGAAGGCCATAACAAGAGATAAGGAGGGTCACTCATAATACTAAAGGGAACAATTCAACAAGAGGCTATAACGCTGCTAAACATATATACACCCAATACATAAATACATAAAAAAACTTCTGGAAGATGTCAAGGAAGAGATTGAAAGCAATACAATCATAGTAGAGAAGCTTAATACCCCATTAACATCGCTGGATAAATCCTATAAACAAAAAATCAGCAAAAAAACAGCAATCCTAAATGACTCACTAGATCAGATGGAATTAATTAACATCTTCAGAACATTTCAACCCAAAGCAACAGATTTTACATTCTTCTCATGTGCACACGGGACATTTTCAAAGATAGACCACATTTTCAAAGATTGAGACAGAGGCAAAATCTCTTCAAATTCAAGAAGATAGAAATCATATCAAGCATATTCTCAGAACACAATGGCATAAAATTAGAAATCAACTACAATAAAAACAATGAAAAAATCAAGCAAGGGAGGCTAAGTAGCATGCTATTAAACAATGATTGGGTTACCAAAGAGATCAAAGAAGAAATAAAAGCATCCTGGAAACAAATGATAATGAAAACACAACAATCCAAAATCTATGGTACACAGTGAAAGCAGTCCTGAGAGGGACGTTCACAGCTCTCCAGGCTTACCTCAAAAAAAAAAAAAAGAAAGAAAAAGAAAGAAAGAAAAAGAAAAAAATGGTAATAAGTGATCTAACCCTACAACATAAAGAATTAGAAAGAGAGTAACAAGAAAAGCACTGAGTAAGCAGAAGGAAGGAAATAATAAAGGTCAGATTAGAAATAATAACATAGAGACCAAAACAAAAAACAAAACAAAAAACAAAAGATCACTAAAACCAAGAGCTGGTTCTTTGAAAGGATCAAAAAGATTAATGAACCTGTATCCAGGCTCTCCAAGAAACAAAGAGAGAGGACCCAAATAAACAAAATCAGAAATGAAAGAGGTGAAGTAACAACCAACCCCACAGACATACAAAGGTTCATAAAAAAATACTACGAACAACTCTATTCCAACAAACTGGACAATCTAGACGAAATGGCATATTTCTACAAAAATACAATCTTTCAAAACTCAATCAGGAAGAACCAAAAACCTGAATACACCAATAACTACCAATGAAACTGAAGCAGTAATCAAAAAACTTCCAGCAAACAAAGCCATGGACCAAACATTCAAAGAAGAACTGAATCCTATCCTCCTCAGACTATTCAAAATAATTCAAGATTAAGAACACTTCCAAGCTCTTTCTATGAAGCCAGCATTATCCTAATCCCCAAACCAGATAAAGACACTACAAAGAAAGAGAATTACAGGCCAAAATATCTGATGAACATAGATGCTAAAATCCTCAACAAAATCCTAGCAAATCATATCCAGCATTACATTAGAAAGATCATACACCATGACAAAGTGGGATTTATTCTGGGGATGCAAGTCTGGTACAATATCTGCAAATCAATAAATGTGATACATCACATAAACATATTAAGTGAAAAAAATCACATAATCATATCAATTGATGCAGAAAAAGCATGTAAAAAAGCCCAACACCCTTTTTTGATAAAAACTCTCAGCAAAGTGGGAATACAGGGATCATACCTCAACATAATAAAAGCCTTATATGACAAACCTACAGCCAAAATCATACTCAATGGGCAAAAAATAAAACCATTTCCACTAAGAAAGGAACAAGACAGGGATGCCCACTTTCACCACTCCTGTTCATCATAGTACTGGAAATGCTAGCCATAGTGATCAGAGAAGAAGAAGAAATAAAAGGCATCCAAATTGGAAAAGAACAAGTAAAACTGTCATTATTCACAGATGACATGATACTGTACATAGAAAACCCTCCATCAAAAAACCATTAGACTTAAAAAATGAATTTGGCAATGAAGCAGGATATCAAATTAACACCCAGAAATCTATGGCTTTTTTATACACCATCAATGAATTCACAGAACGAGAAACTAAAAAAAAAATTTAATTTACAATTGCAAAAAAATAAAATAAAATACGATACCTAGGAATAAACTTAACTAAGGAGATAAAAGACCTGTACTCAGAAAATTACAGGACATTGAAAAAAGAGATAGAGGAAGACATAAATAAATGAAAGAATATACCATGCTCATGTATTGGTAGAATCAACATTATTAAAATGTCCATACTACCCAAAGCAATTCAATGCAATCCCTGTTATATTACCAATGGCATATTTCACAGACCTTAAACAAACTCTCCAAAAATTCATATGGAATAAAAAAGACCCCAATTGCCACAGAAATCCTGAGAAAGAAGAAAAAAGTTGTGCCGAAACCGGTTTGGCTCAGTGGATAGAGCGTCGGCCTGCGGACTGAAAGGTCCCAGGTTTGATTCCGGTCAAGGGCATGTACCTGGGTTGTGGGCACATCCCCAGTAGGAGATGTGCAGGAGGCAGCTGATCGATGTTTCTCTCTCATCGATGTTTCTAACTATCTCCCTTCCTCTCTGTAAAAAAATCAATAAAATATATTTTAAAAAAAAGTTGAAGGGATCACAATATCAGATATCAACCTATATTACAAAGCCACTGTTCTCAAAACTGCCTGGTACTGGCACAAGAACAGACATATAGACCAATGGAACAGAACAGAGAACCCAGAAATCGACCCAAGCGATTATGCTCAATTAATATTTGACAAAGGAGGCAAGAGCATACAATGGAGTCAACACAGTCTCTTCAGTAAATGGTGTTGGGAAAATTGGACAGATATATGCAAAAAAAAATGAAACTAGACCACTAACTTACACCATACACAAAAATAAATTCAAAATGGATAAAGGACTTAAACGTAAGGCGGGAAACCATAAAAATCTTAGAAGAATCCATAGGCAGTAAAATATCAGACATGTGTCATAGCAATATCTGTCTCCTAGGACAATGAAAACTAAGGAGAAAATAAACAAATGGGACTACATCAAAATAAAAAGCTTCTGCACAGCAAAGGAAACAATCAATAAAACAACAAGAGAGCCCACTGCATGGGAGAACATACTTGAAAATGATATTTCTGATAAGGGTTTAATCTCCAAAATTTATAGGGAACTCATATAACTTAACAAAAGGAAGATAAACAATCCAATTTAAAAAATGGGCAAATACACACCTTTCGAAAGAGGACATATAGAAGGCTAAGGACATATGAAAACATGCTCAAAGTCACTAATCATCTGAGAGATGCAAATCAAAATAACAATGAGGTACCATCTCACACCTGTCAGAATGGCTATCATCAACAAATCAACAAATGACAAATGCTGGCAAGGATGTGGAGGAAAAGGAACCCTTGTGCACTGCTGCTGGGAATGCAGACTGGTGCAGCCACTGTAGAGAACAGTATGGAGTTTCCTCAAAAAATTAAAAATGGAACTCCTATTTGACCCAGTAATCTCACTGCTAGTAATATATCCCAAGAAACCAGAAATACCAATAAGAAAGGATACATGCACTCCTATATTCATAGCAACACAATTTATGTTAGCTAAGATTTGGAAACAGCCTAAGTGCCCATCAGCAGATGAGTGGATTAAAAACCTGTGGTACATTTACACAATGGAATACTATGTTGCTGAAAAAAAAAGAAGGAACTCTTACCATTTGCAACAGCATGGATGGACCTGGAGAGCATTATGCTAAGCAAAATAAGCCAGTCGGAGAAAGTGAAATATCACATGATCTCACTCATTTGCAGAATATAATGAACAACATATACTGATGAACTAAAATAGATCCAGAGACATAGAAGCATTGAACAGACCATCCAACCTCAGAGGGAAGGCAAGCGGGGGGCGTGGGGGGACGGTGAGAGATGCATGGATATAAGCATAACTCATGGACACAGAGAGTAGCGGGGTGAGGGCATGTGCTAGAGTGATGGGAATGACTGGGGAGAGGTCAAAGGGGGGAAAAGGAGACATATGTAATACTTTAAACAATGAAGAAATAAAAAAATATATTTTTATATAAAACTCACTTATACCTTTCAATGGCTTTATGGGGTAGGTTCTGATATGTAATTTTACAGATGAGGAAACTGAGTCACAGAGGTTAAGTACAATCATGTATCCAATGCTACACGGTAGTAACTAAGAGAGCCAGGAAGTTAAAAGGGACAGCCTGGTTCAATGCCTGTTTCCTATTAACTACATTATACTGTCTCTAAAGGTCAGCTAGTCTACAATAACTGAGTGTGTGTGTGTGTGTGTGTGTGTGTGTGTGTGTGTGTGTGTGTAATGTGGTACAGTGGAAAGAGAACAAGACTCGGTTTAATCCCAGCTCTTCCTCTATACGATTTGTAGCTTTTGACAAGTTCTAAATGACTTATTTTTTCTATAAAATGAGAACAGAAATGACTACCTCACCAAGTTTGAAAAACTTAATAGGAAATGTATGGAAAGCATGTAGGTGCCCAACCTAAGTTATACCTTCTCTTCCCTCTGTTTCTGATCCAATTATGTAATCTGGCTGATCTGGCCTGTCTATTCTCATTATGTAAGCCTTAAAAGACAAGAAGAGTTAGAATACATGACAGAAATTTGCTCTTTTCAGCCTGATTCTTTGGCTTCCAAACTCGTGTTTCATTAGTGTCAAAAACATAAATGCAAGTCCTAAGGAACTGAATTTTCAATGAGAAACAGATTGACCAATATTTAAAAATTTGTTGCATATTTTATTTATTGTAGGTCCATAGTCTCAATATCTGAATTGTTTGTCCTGGGCATTTTCATTTCTAGTACTCACGCTCCAGATCACAAGCATATCACAGCCCATCACCCCTTCAGTGTTTATTCTATTTTCTATTTATTAAGAATTTTAAGAGGGTTTTGAATAATGAGAAAGGCAATGATCCTTTTCAACTTAAGGTAATTTATGCTATTTCTAGTTCAAAAGTTGTCTAATGCAATGGATCTGTCCAAAAGTGTGTCCAAGTTTATTAAAAAAAAAGGACATTTTTCAGTTCCAAAATTAGAGGTGAAACATATTGTAGCCAGCTCTGCTGAGCATTCCACACTCCTCGGCACGGGACAGAGCTCTGTCAGCACAAAGTCTGAAATTCTGGAAAGCATTCCGTTCTCACTGCTCTTGGCCACAATTGCTTCAAGGAATTGAACTTTTGTGTGACTGACTTGAAAAATGTATTTATTGCCTTACAATCACAGATGGAACCTTTTATGTTGGAAAAGCATCATAAAGCACATGAATGGCCAATTGTTTACTTCTTCTGGAGAGAATCCCATGAATTGCTTGTTTTAACACATGTGCATGCATCGTTAGCAATGTCCTCAGTGCACCACCAATTGAAAATCATCACAGCCTTAACTGAGACAAATCCTAGCCTCTCCATAATGACATTGAATAGCATGTATGGAAAATGCATTGCTCCATTCTCTGCCTTCATGCAAGTATTTAATGTGTCTGGGCAGAGTATTTTCTGTGCTTCTGAGGTATTCAAGGAAGTCCACAGCTTCCAGTGTTTAGTGATCCAACACTGACCTCGAATATTATTATATTTTAGAAAGGGTGAGTGAGTTGTATCCAGGGGTAGAAAAAAGGACATGGAAAGAAAGGAATGCCAGCGCTAGTAGTGTGCAGAATAGAAAAGAGCATAGGCTTTAGCAGCGATTCTCAACCTGTGGGTCGTGACCCCTTTGGGGGTCGAATGACCCTTTCACAGGGGTCGCCTAAGACCATCGGAAAACACATATATAATTACATATTGTTTTGTGATTAATCACTATGCTTTAATTATGTTCAATTTGTAACAATGAAATTGGGGGTCACCATAACATGAGGAACTCTATTAAAGGGTCGCGGCATTAGGAAGGTTGAGAACCACTGCTTTAGAGCCAGACAAGCTGGTTCCAGCTCTGCCCACTTGCTAGGTGTGTCACCTTGTACAACCTTTCTAAGCCTCAGTTTCCTCATCTGTAAAATGGGTATAATAATAATCTTACAAAATCTGGTTCATAAGTTATGAACCAGTAATAGGCAACTATTATTTATTGAGCACTTATTAAGTATAGCATTTGGCCCAAGCACTTTCTGTGTCATAACTCATTTAATATTCACAACAATACTAAAGGATAGATTCTACTGTGGTCCCATTTTTTTCAATGTGAAACCCAAGGCACAATAATAGCCATAATAGGAGCCATTACTACTTATAATTATGATTTCATTAATACTGTTGTCATTTAAAAGCATTAATAGCTAACAATAAAAAAATTAACATCAGCAGAAATTCTTCACTTTAAAAGTATATTACAAAAGCAAGATTTGTATCGAAAAAAAACTGAGTATGGGAAAGATAAATAATTCTTTAGATTTACATTTGATATTTTTGCCCCGTGCTCTTTCTCCAAAATGGTAGGGAGTCATGAAAACCACTTGCCCATAAATGAGCCTTATGATGTAAACCACTCTATAAAGATGTGCTTAGAAACTGAAATCATTTGCAAGTCCTAGAGAGAACAGAGAAAATGGGGGAAAGTATAAACACATAATTTCAAAAAAGTCCCCAAATTAAAAGATAAAAGTTTCCACACACACTCCCAGGACAAAACCAGAATTACAACTAAAATACAAAACAAAACAAAACAAAACTAAAACAAAAACAAAAACCCACCCTGAATAATCAACTATAGACTAAGTGGAGAGAACCCTGATAACCAAGGACAGACAGAGGAGACCGTATTGAGACTGGTAGGAAGGGCAGAGATGTGAAAGGGCTGGCCGGGTTCCCACAGACAGCAGCTGAAGTTCCAGAGAGAAATCTCAGCTGTGGGGAGTTGCCACTGAGAACTCTGGGGTCTATCCCCAAGCTGTGCCCCCCAGAAGAGAGCACCAGAACTGAGAAAGGTGCCCACATAACATCTGGCTGTGAAAAGCATCAGGGCTGCTGTCTGCCCAGGAGAGATGGCTGGACATGCCATCTCTCTTAAAGGGCCAACACACAAAATTTGGTGTGCAGCCACTCACTTTGGGCTCCAGCAGAGGGAGGGCAACTGGACTGGAGCTGTTTAAACATAAGCCAGGTTTGAGGGATCTGAGGTTAGAGCTTGGAAGGCAGATACCCCAGTTTCCTGTGCTGACTCATTCCCTGCAGAGGTCATCTTTCTCAGGCAAACCTTTGTTATCTAGGCAGTTCTTACCTGGGGGGAAGACAGTTGACCCACCCTAGTATAAAATCCCTTTGCCCCACCCTGTGGAGTTTCTGAGGCCCATTAAGAGACTGAGATTAGCCACCATGCAGAAGTAACTGCTCCACCCTGTTGGAAAAAACTCTCACCCTACCTGTAGATGATTGCTTGAGGTTACTCCAAACTGAATCCAATCAGTCTGCAGGCAGAGGCAGGTTTCTGGAGGCTTTGAGTGTTTGCCTGATCTAATTAGTCAGAAACAGCAGTTTGGGTCCCCACCACAGACACCATCCTGTACTGTTCAGCAAGACAAAAGCCAGCGGGACCCCAAGTACCTGTACCTGACACCTGAGGGACCACCTCTAGGGGAAGGGAGTATAGCTTAGAACAGGGACAATCAAGGTGTAAGACTCAAGAATATCCAGCCTCTGAACTAAGGAGTCCCTGACCACAGGACTACTAGGGTATTCAACCTCTCAGACATCAATCAGGTTGTCTAGAGCCAGAAAGGGTCAGTGACTCACATTCATTTGCACTAGAGAAGATCCCAGGAGGCCCAGGATAGACACACCAAGGGACCATATTCAACAACATCAGAGCAAAATCCAGCAGACCCCACAAATAGTCGATCCAAAGAAACTGTGTAACAGCTGGCATGATGAAATTGGAGTTAAACCTCACTGGCAGCAAGTCAGAGGGGAGGGCCCTCCCACAAACAGGACATCAATAATCAAGTCCCAATTACAACTGGAGAGCACAAACAATGCACACAAGGGGCATTCCTGGAGTATCCAACTCAGGTGAGCAAAGAGACTACACCCCTGGACCCCTCAAGACACTTTCTACATAAGACCATCCCACAAAGACTGGGAGGCATATAAGTTTTATCTAATACATAGAAGCAAATACAAAGAGACAGGTAACATGGGGAGATAAAGAAACAATCCTCAAATGAGAGAAAACAAGGAATCTCCAGAAAAAGAACTGAATGAGATGGAGGCAAGCAACCTATCTGACATATAGAGTTCAAAGCTACTGTTATAAAGATGCTTAAGGAACTTAGTGCAAATTACAACAGTATGAAAAGAAAAACAGAGGCCATGAACAAGAACCAGATAGAAATGAAGAATAATATGACATCAAGAACACAATGGGAGGTATTAAAAGTAGATTGGATAAAGCAGAGGATCAAATCAGTGATTTGGAAGACAAAGTAGAAATAAACACCCAATTAGAGCAGCAAATAGAAAAAAGAATTAAAAAGCAGGAAAATAGCTTAAAGGAGCTCTGGGACACCATGAAACTTAACAATATTCACATTATAGGAATAACAGGAGGGGAAAAGAGAGCGCAAGGAACAGAAAACCTGTTTAAAGAAATAATAACATAAAACCTCCCCAACCTGGTGAAGGAAAGTTCACACAAGTTCAGGGGGCACAGAGAGTCCCAATCAAGATGAACCCAAAGAGACCTATACCTAGATACATCATAATTAAAATGGCAAATGTTAAAGACAAAGAGAAAATTTTAAAGGCAGCAAGAGAGAGACAGAAAAATTACTTACAAAGGAGTTCCCATTAGAATGTCAGCAGACTTCTCAATAGAAAGGCCAGAAGGGAGTGGCATGAAGTACTCAAAGTAATGAAATGCAAGGGCCTAAATCCAAGACTACTGTATCCAGCAAGGCTATCATTTAAAATTGAAGGTGAAATAAAAAGCTTTCCAGACAAACGAAGGTTAAAGGAGTACATTACCACCATACAAACAATACAAGAAATTTTAAAGGGACTGCTTTAAGCAAAAGAAAAGGAAAGAGAGAGGATCATAGGCATAAAGAAAATAAAAATGGCAATAAATGAATACCTATCAGTAATAACTTTAAATGTAAATGGATTAAATGTTGCAGTCAAAAGATATCGGGTGACTGAATGGATAAGAAAACATGACCCATATTTATGCCGTCTACAAGAGATCCACCTCAGATACACACAGACTGAGAGTAAAAAGATGGAAAAATATATTCCATGCAAATGGAAAGGAAAAAAGCTGGGGTAGCAATACTCATATCAGACAAAATAGAATTCAAAACTTAACAAGAGACAAAAAAGGCCACTTCATAAAACTAAAGGGAATGATTCAAGAAGAAAATATAACCCTTATAAACATATATGTACTTAATATAGAAGAAACCAAGTACATAAAAAACTCTTGATGGACTTTAAGGGAGAGATTGACAGCAATATAGTCATAGTAGTAGAATTTAACAGCCCACTGACATCACTGGATAGATCTTCCAGACAAAGAAACAGGCCTTAAATGACACACTAGATCAGATGGATCTAACCGATATTTACAGAACATTTTACCCCAAAGCAATAGAATGTACATTCTTTTCCAGTGCACATGGAACATTCTCAAAGATAGACCATAGGTTGGGGTACAAAACAAGTCTATACAAATTCAAGAAGACTGATATATTACCAAGCATCTTCTCGGTACACAATGGCATGATGTTAGAAATTAACTGCAATAAAAAAAGAGTCAAATACATGGAGGCTAAATAGCATGTTATTAGACTAGGAATTGGTTACCAATGAGATCAAGCACGGAATGAAAAACTTCTTAGAAACAAGTGAAAATTAACAAACAACCACCCAAAACCTATGGGACACAGCAAAAGCAGTCATGAGAAGAAGTTCATAGCACTACAGCTCTACCTCAAGAAACAAGAAAAAGGACTAATAAACGATCTAGTCCTATAACTAAATGAATTAGAAAGACATCAGCAAGAAAGCCCAGAGGAAGAAGAAGCAAGGAAATAATAAAGATCATAGTGTAAATAAATGACATAGAAACTAAAAATACAGTATAAAAGATCAATAAATCCAATAGCCAGATATTCAAAAAGATAAGTTGATGAACACCTAGCCAGACTCATCAAAAAAAAAAGAGAGAGAGGACCCAAATAAATGAAATCAGAAATGAAAGAGCTAATATAATGGACACCATATAAATACAAAGGATTGTAACTATGTCCTCTTTTGTACTATGAACAACTCTATGCCAACAAACTGGACAACCTGGGTGAAATGGAAAAATTCTTAGAAACATACAATCTTCCAGAACTCAATCATGGAAGAATCAGAAAATCTGAGTAGGCCAATATCAACTGATGAAATTGAAGCAGTAATTTAAAAACTTCCAGCAAACAAAAGTCCTGGACCAGATAGTTTTACAGGTGAATGAATTTTACCAAGTATTCAAAGGAGAACTAATACCTATCCTCTTCAAACTATTCAAAAAAATTCAAGAGGAAGGAACACTTCCAAGCTCGGTTTATGAAGCCAGCATTAGCCTAATTCCCAAATCAGACAAAGACACTACAAAGAAAGAAAATTACAGGCCAATATATCTGAACACAGATGCTAAAATCCTCAACAAAATATTAGCAAATCGGATGCAACAATATATTAAAAGATCATACACCATGATTAAGTGGAATTTATTCTGGGGATGCAAGGCTGGTACAATGTTCACAAATCAATAAATGTGATACATCACATAAACAAACTGAAAGATAAAAACCACATGATCATATTAATAGATGCAGAAAAAGCATTTGACAAAATACAGCACCCTTTTTAAATAAAAACTCTCAGTAGAGTGGGAATAAAGGGATCATATCTCAACATAATAAAGGCCATATATGACAAACCTAAAGCCAATATCATACTCAATGGGCAAAAACTAAAAGCATTTCCCTTAACAGGAACAAAACAAGGATGTCTGCTTTCACCACTCTTATTCAACATAGTACTGGAAGTGCTAGCCACAGCAATCAGACAAGAAGGAGAAATAAAAGGCATCCAAATTGGAAAGGAGGAATTGAAACTCATTATTCACAGATAACATGATATTGTACACAGAAAACTCTAATGACTCCACCAGGAAACTACTAGACCTAATAAATGAATTCGGCAAGGTAACAGGATACAAAATCAACATCTACAAATGGATGGCATTTTTATATACCAATAATAAACTCTCAGAAAGAGAAACTAAAAAAGCAACCCTATTTACCATTTCAACATCAAAAAAATAAGATACCTAGGAATAAATTTAACCAAAGTGGTAAAACACCTGTACTTGGAAAACTATAGGACATTGAAAAAAGAAATAGAGATCAACCAAAGGACTTATATGCAAGCATATAGGCCTAACCAATGGACACGGACAACAGGGGGTGAGGGCATGAGTGAGGGGATAGTGGGTAACATGGGGATAACTTAATCAATAAAAAAATTTAAAAAAAGAAATAGAAGAAGATACAAACAAATGCAAGCATATACCATGTTCATGAATTGGAAGAATTAACATCATTAATGCAATCCCCACTAAAATACCAATGGCATACTTCACAGAGCTAGAATAAATACTCCAAAAATTTATATGTAACCATAAAAGGCCCCAAATAGCTGCAGCAACCTTGAGAAGAATGAAGTATGATGGATCACATTAATGGATATCAAATTATACTACAAAGCCATTATAAACAAAACAGTCTGGTACTGGCACTGGCACAAGAATAGGCATATAGACCAATGGATCAGAACAGAGATAACAGAAAATGACCAACACCATTTACAGTCAATTAATATTTGACAAAGGAGGCAAGAATATACAATGGAGTAAAGACAGTCTCTTTAATGAATGGTGTTGGTCAAACTGTACAGACACATGCAAAAAGATGAAATTAGACCACAAACTTATACCATAAAAAAGAATAAAATCAAGGTGGATAAAAGACTTAAATGTAAGGCATGAAACCATAAAAATCTAAGAGGAGAACATAAGCAGTAAAATCTCAGACATCTCACATAACAATATGTTTATGGATACATCTCCTAGGGCATAGGAAAATAAGGAGAAAATAAACAAGTGGGACAACATCTAAATAAAAAGCTTCTGCACAGCAAAAGAAACTGCCATCAAAATGAAAAGGGAAACCACTGTATGGGAGAATATATTTGCCAATGATACATCTGATAAGGGGTTAATATCCAAAGAATATAAAGTATTCATACAACTCAACAAAACAAAGAAAACAATCTAAGTAGAAAGTGGGCAGAAGACCTGATTAGACATTTCTCCAAAGAGGACATACAAATGGCCAAGAGACATATGAAAAAATGCTCAAAGTCACTAATCACCAGATAAATACAAATTAAAGCCACAATGTGATATCACTTCACTTCTGTCAGAATGGCTATCATCAAAAAATTACAAACAACGAGTACTCAAGAGGATGTGGAGAAAAGGATACACTAGTTCACTGCTGGTGGGAATGCAGATTGGTGCAGACACTATGGAAAACAGTATAGAGTTTCCTCAAAAAATTAAAAATGGAACTTCCATTTGACCCAGTGAATGGGAATGTATCCTAAAAATCCCAAACACCAAACAGAAAGAATATATGCAGCCCTATGTTCATAACATTGCTATTTACAGTAGCTAAGATTTGGAAACATTCCAAATGCCCATCAGTAGATCAATGGATAAAAAAACTGTGGGACATTTACTCTATGGAATACTCTGAAGCTTTTAAAAAGAGGGATCTCTTACCCTTTGGGACAGCATGGATGGACCTGGAAAATATTATGCTAAATTAAAGAAGCCAAACAAAAAGACAAATATCATATGATCTCACTTATTTGTGGAATCTAATGAACAAATGAATTGATCAACAGAATAAGAACTGAAGCATGGAGGCATGGAACAGACTGACATACCTTGACGTGGGGGTGGGGTCATGAGAAGAGATAAACCAAAGAACTGATATACTTACTAGAGACCCAGTGCATGCACTGGGGGTGGGGGTGGGGCCCTCAGTCCGGCCTGTGCCCTCTCACAGTCCGGGACCCCTTACTGCCCTCCTGCTTGCTGCTCCCTACCGCTCGACTCACTGCTCCTTAGTGCTGCCAGTGGAGGTTCCCGCCACTGCCACTGCACTCACCAGCTGTGAGCCCAGCTTCTGGCTGAGCAGTGCTCCCCTTGTGGGAGTGCACTGACCACCAGGGGGCAGCTCCTATGTTGAGCGTCTGCCCCCTGGAGGTCAGTTCATAGAGACCAGTCATTCGACCATTTGGTCGATTTGTATATTAGGGTTTTATTATATAGGATAGGATATTGAATGTGAACTGTAAATGAAAAATAAAATTAAAAAAAAATTTAGATCTGAAAAATTTTAAATATATATATAATTCTCACCTGAGGATGTTTTTAAAATTGATTTTTAGAGAGAGAAACATCCACGTGACAGAGAAATACCAGTAGGCTGCCTCTGCACTTCCTGACCCACTGTGATCTAACCTAAACCTAAGTATGTGCCCTAACCTAGAATCCAACAGGAAATCTTTTGGTGTACAAGTTGAGACTCCAACCAATTGAGCCACCTGGCCAGGGCAGATCTGAAAAAAAAAAATTTTAATGTACCTCCAGGCCCTGGTCGGTGTGGATCAGTAGTTAGAGTGTCCTACCATGCACCAAAGGGTCATGGGTTCGATTCCAGGTGAGGGCACATACACAGGTTGTGGGTTCCATCCCTGTCGGATTGCTTGGGCAATGGATTGATGTTTCTCTTTCTTTTTCCCTCTCCCTTCCTGTCTCTCTAGAATCAATGAAAAAAGCATATCCTTAGAAGAGGACTTAAAAAGAAGAAAAATGCTGGTTTGGTTCAGTGGATAGTGCTTCTGCAGGCAGACTGAAGGGTACTGTGTTGGATTCCGATCAAGGGCACATACCTGGGTTGCAGGTTCAATCCAGGGCCCTGGTTGGGGATTCAGCAAGAGGCAACCAATTGTTGTCTCTCACATTAGTTTCTGTCTTTCTCCCTCCCTTCCACTCTCTGTAAAAAAATAAATCAATGCAAAAATGTCCTCAGATGAGGATTAACCAAAACAAACAAACAAACACCCATCCCCAGTGTGATTATTGAAGGAGCATATGAAGTATTTGTTGAATGAACGGGAAGGGATGGGACTTTGCTTTCTAACTGTTTTAGCAACTCTGCAAGCCAGAGGGTTTATTTTTATTTTAATTTTTATTGATTGATTATTTTAGAGAGAGGAAGGGAGCGAGAGAAACACCAGTGTGTTGTTCCACTTACTATGCTCTCTTTGGTTGCTTCTTGTCTGTGCCCTGACCAAGGATCCAACCCGCAACCTTGCTGTATCAGGAGGAGGTTCTAACCCACTGCACTGGGGGCTGCCTGTCAGGGCCCCTCAACAAAATCCCTCTGGTGTGCCCTGGCCCCTGCTGTGGGCCGGAGCTCCTCTGCCACAGCAAAGGTTTGGGTTCCATTCTGTCAGGGCACCTACTTAGGTTTCGGGTTTGATCCCCGGTGGGGGCTGACCTGCTGCTCAGGAAGTGACCGAGGACTGTTGAGGTCCGAGTGCTCTAGTCATTCCTCGTGGAGTTGGGGTTCCATTGCCGACATGGCCGACTCCGATCCCCACTACCCCTGGTCCTCCATTGAGGATGACTTCAACTATGGCAGCTGCATGGCCTCCGCCAGCGCACACATCCGCATGGGTAGGTCACCCTCCCGCGGCTCGCCAGGCCTGGCTGCTGCACAGTCGCCCTGGGAGGTGGATTTCCAGGTTCCCAGGAAGAGCGCCCTCCGTGCTGGACTCCTGGGCCAGAGCAGAGCACGGGTCCTGTGCAGGGCTCAGAGGGGAGAGCTGCCCCAGGGAGGCCTCCCAGCTGGGTGCTGAGAAAACAAAACGGGTGCCCTTCCTCCTTGAACCCTGTCATCTTTGGTGTAGAAAGGGGCAGATGAAAGCCTCAGCAACCTTACTGGGGCATCTTTAAATGAAGATGTTATTTTCTTTTTTCGGTGAAAATAAGTTTACTGTGTGCGACCTTAGAGGCATAGGACCGTGTTTCAATCCCTTACCCCCCTGGCTTGCGTAGTACAGAAGCACGTCCACCCCCCTCTACTGCTGGTGTCCATGAGGGCATCCCGATATATCTCGTATTCCTCTATTATTATATAGACTAGAGGCCCGGTGCACGAATTCGTGCACGGGTGGGGTCCGGCTGGCCCACCCCAATGGGGGCTGATCAGGCCTGGGCTGGCGGGTGGGGGGGGGGGAGGTTGGCCACCAGCCCCACCCCCAATTGGGGTGGGGGTGGGTCGATTGGGGGCAGGGCTGGCCAAGAGGAGGGGCTGTGGGTGGTTGGGGGGGCCGATCAGGGCCCCCATTGGGCTGGTTGGCTGCTGCTGTGTGCCTCATAGCAACAGATCGTTCCAGTTGTTCTGGTCATTCCACTGTTCTGGTTGCTTGGCTTTTAAATATATAGATATGTATAACCCATGGACAGGGACAACATGGTAGTGAAGACCTGGTGGGGGGTATGGGATGGGAGGAGGGGGGTAAGGGGGAAAATGGGAGATATTTGTAATACTATCAACAATAAAAATATATTAATAGTCCTAACCGGTTTGGCTCAGTGGATAGAGCGTCAGCCTGCAGACTAAAGGGTCCCAGGTTCGATTCCAGTCAAGGGCATGCACCTTGGCTGTGGGCACATCCCCAGTAGGGGGTGTGTAGGAGGCAACTGATCGATGTTTCTCTCTCATCGATGTTTCTAACTCTCTATCCCTCTCCCTTCCTCTCTGTAAAAAAATCAGTAAAACATATTTTCAAATAAAATAAATAAAAATATATTAATAAAAAATATAAGGATTTCCAGATTGAAAGGGGCTAGCACACCAACAAGAAAAGATCCACACAAAGTCAGATTGTCAGTGAAATTTAGTAACATCAGAAAGAAGAAATGATCCTAAAATCTCCAAAAGAACAGACAAGCAGACTAAAACTGCTTGCAAAGAGTCAGGTGTTAAATAGCATCAAACTCACAATAACACAGGAAACTAGATGGCAATGGAGAAATGTTTTAAAAGTTTGAGGCTAAATTATTTCCAACCTAAAACATTACACCCAGAAAGAGTACCAATTATTTCTGATATACAAAGGCTGAAAAATTTTACCTCCTATGTATATTCTTTCTTGGTAAACTATTAGAAAATCTACTCCACAAAAATAATGAAGTAAATGAAGAAAAAGGAAGACTTGAGATACAGGAAATAGAGGATTTAGGAGACTAAGGAAATTCCCAAGAGTTAATGAAAGAATGCTCCAGAATGACAGCTGTGCAGCAGCCCTGGATAGCAAGTCCATATTTGAGCAAGAAGATTGAGCCATGGGAGAGAAATCTTCAGAGAGGGGAATAGGGAGTTGTTTGATTTGCTGAATTTAACTTTTGGAAAAGTTATTTTT
>NW_005871077.1:3027433-3039361 GCF_000147115.1 Myotis lucifugus
CAAGGCAATTATTAATTTTAGAAAAAATAAAAAGTTGTACAATAAAGGAAACAAAGCATTCTACCTGAATGAGCACAAATAGAAATTTCACTCGGGAAGATGGAAGAGGGGGAGTGGATATCAAGTTGACATTGTCTAGAATTCATAACCCAAGAAACTATTATAAATATATTACTAAGTGAAGAAGCAAATAAAAGAATTTAATTTGGCTGCCTCTTAGTATCAGTTTGGGGGTGAAGAGGAATGAGAGGTATGTTGTTATTCAACGAGACTTTTTTTTATTGAGATGTAATTAACATATAACGTTCTATTAACTCCAGGTGTATAGACTTTAAGGTATTTTTAATTTCAAAATACATGTGGTCATGTACTACCTTATAAATAAAAAATAAAGATAAATAAGATATTTTAAAAAGGTTCATCTTGGGTAGACAGTTGATCAGATGCTACTATCTTTCAGAAGCTGCTTCTAGAATCCCATTAAGTGACTCCAACCTAATGGTTAAAGATTACAATTTGCTCTTTAAAAAACATCCTCACCAAGCCAGTGTGGCTCAGTGGCTGGGCGTCCACCCATGGGCCAGGAGGTCGTGGTTCGGTTCTTGGTCGGGCTCCATGCCAGGTTGTGGGCTATATCTCCAGTGGGGAGTGTGCAGGAGGCAGCTGATCAATGACTGTCTCTCATCATTGATGCTTCTCTCTCTCCCTTCCTCTCTCTGAAATAAATAAAAACATTTTCTTTTAAAACAATCCTCAGTTTAGAAAGTTAAATCTAATGCCCCAAACATATAGAAAAGAAGCAGAAAAAATTAAGGGTAGAAGATAGTCAATAGTGGAAGAGAGGAAAGTGAAAGAAGAGCACACCAATTAGAAAAAAAAAGAACTGAAAAAAGAAGTAAACATTTAAAGCTCAAGAATTGTGCAGTTTCATGCATTCAGTAGAAACTGGGAAAGAAGTCACATCTCAGAGACCTATGCTGGTCACCCACAGGCACAAACAGAAAGCAATTGAAGGAAAAGAGTTAATGCAGGCAACTAACGCCATTTTTAAATTACTAGTAATTGATTTGAAACTAGTTACTAAAAACTTTAAAGTGTTGTTGTTTTGAGCTTTAGAAAAGAGACCCATGAAAAATGTATCTAAAAGAGGCTAAAAGTTTCTTTCCAGGTATAACAGGGATTCCCATGCTGGAAAGCAGGCTTCTTTGGGACAGAGGGGACAGAGGGCAAATGAAGATCTGAGAAAAAAGCTATTCAGAAAGATTTTTTCCACCCCAAAATTAGAAACTGGTTTTGACTCTGAATTAAGACTCCTTTCCATCTTCTATACTTCAATAACTATTTGTGCTGCATACATTTCCAAATGTTTTGAGTTTCTGGATAAAATGATATTTAAAGTCTCACTTCCATTATGCAATGCATTGTTGAGATTTGAAAGCTTATGCAATACTATGGACACTGTAGGTCACAGGTAAATCATTGTAAAACGGAAGATGCCATTCTGATGCCACCATTATTTATGGTACACTAGATTTAAAGACCTTTAATCAGTGAGAAAAGAAGAAAATTGCATTATCTTTTTATAAGGCAAGTGTAGACACTGACGTCCAGTTTCACAATTCATACAGTAATTTAGTTTTAAATTATTTCTAATATATTCATAAGAATTCTAAGAATGCAGGTAGCCTTGGTCTGGAGTATTCTTTTTCCTCCTTAAGTCTTTCTTAGAGTTCCCACAAGCCCCCACATCCAGCTTTGTCTTATGTTTGCTCTTCACCCACTGGCCAGCTGGTTCAGAAAGGTTGTCTCTGCCAACAGCCTGTTGGGGGCTAATTATTTCAAAAGTTACTATATAAATTAATTCATTTTCATTTAATATGATTAAAAATAAACCTGAATATAAAAAGTATATAAAATGTATTTCCTTTAGATACACGCCTATATACACATACTCTGGAATACATTAGAAAATCCCTGATTACAACAAGAAGCTTGAATTAAATTTTGTAAATTTAGTTAGCATGCTATCTATATGACTGTTTTGACTAAATCCCAGGCTGTGTTCTTGCTTGGAACTTGTTCTTACTAAAATAGCCAATGATCCTCTATACATAGAAGATGTTCAGGCAATTCAGTCAATTTTAGTTTTCCTCCATGGGAAGACCTCTCTAATAAAATGAAGGAAAAAGTACAATTATTCACAGATATCCATTGAGAACCTTCTTCTGGATGCTGAGGATTTAGTACTAGGCTAAACATATAGAACGCCCCACTCACATGAAATCTACTTTGGCAAGGAAGACACCAAGGGAAGGAAAGTCATTGTGAAAATAGATTTCTTTTTATAGACATGTGCTTGTGTGCCAATTTTGTAAGATGTTTTTAATAAAATATGAGAAATTTATACAGAGATTTGCTATATAAAATATTTCTGAATTTGGAAAACTTCAGGTTGGAGACTGGTTAATTTATATAGTTAAAATTTCACCAAAGTATAATGAAATTAAGTTATTTAGCAACTCAACCATACATTTGGTTATGGAGCAAACTCATAAAGTGCTTAGATTTCACTTCCTATACCATGAGAACCTACACATAAAGTGTTATACCCTAATTCTTATGTGATAAAATGGTTCTACTTACTAATACATGTAGGAAAATCTCTATTTCTGTAATTTTAAAAATTCTATTTCAATGCTAATATCTGAGATTCATCAACTACAGCCATGCCCCACATAATGACGTTTCAGTCAATGGCTTGCATATAATTTATCATTTTCTATTTAGATAGTGCTCTTTGTCTTCTGTTTAAAAAACCTTTTGCCTATCCTAATGCTCTCAAAATAATCCTTTTTTTCTGTAAGATTTAAGTTTAATATTTCATATTTATATAATCTGCTTGTAACAAATTTGTGTATGGTATTAAGTAAGAGTCCAGTTTAATCTTTTACCATATTAGTAAATGGATAGTCAATTGACTCAATACCATTTATTGAAAAGTTGTCACCTGTCATAAACCAAGAGTGTGTGTGTGTGTGTGTGTGTGTGTGTGTGTGTGTATCAGATTTGAAATCCTTTTCTGGTCTATTGGTCTTTTTCTCAATCTTTTTGCCAATTCACACTATTAATTACTTTGCTTTACAATAAATCATGATATTTGATAGATGAATTTCTTCATACTTCTTTTTCTTTAAGACTCTGCTATTTTTGGACCTTTACATTTCCATATAAATTTTAGATCAGCTTGTAAGTTTTCATAAAGCCTGATGGAATTTTTACTGGATTTGTTTTAATATAGTCACTACATAAACTCATTGAATTTACAGAGAACTAACATCTTTAAAATACCAAGTTTTTCAATGAAAACATATTAAGTTCTTCTATGCTTTTGATAATGTTTATGGTTTTCTGTGTAGAAGTGTCCATCTTTTATTCAGCTTATTCTTAGGTATTTGATGCATTTTAAAACTATCCAATATGGTATCTTAATTCTTTTCCTATCTATTGCTGGTATAGAAAAATACAATTGATTTTTGTATATTGGTTGTGGGCTCAATCTTATTGCTAATGCTCTTGTTAATTCTAAACATTTACCTGAAGATTTTTTTTATTTTCTTTGATTAAATCATATAATCTGTGAGCAAAGAACTTCAGCGTTTTACTTTCCAATTCTTATATATACCTTGTCTTTTAAAAAATATGTTTTTATTGATTTGAGAGAGAGGACAGGAGAGGTAGAGAAAGGTAAAAACATAAATGAGAGATAAATATCAATCAGCTGCCTCCTGCATGTCCATCTTGAGGATGGAGCCCACAAGTGGGCATGTGACCTGACCAAGAATGCAACTGGCCATGTCCTGGTCATGAAATGCTCAACCAATTGAACCACATGGGCCTGGCTCTTGTCTTTTTGTTGCCTATTGCTCTGGCTAGAACCTTCATTACACTATTGATTAATATTGGGCATCATTATCTCACCCAGATCTTAGTGAGAGGATTTTCATCATTTTACCAATAAATACAATGTTCGATATGTTTTTTATAGGTACTCTTTATTAGATTAAGTAAATTTCCTTCCATTCCAACTTAAGAGAATTTTAAAATCATGAATAAATGTATTGCATCAAATGCTTTTTCTGTACCTGAGATCTTATAGCTTTTCTTCTTTAAAATGATGTTAATACGATTAGTTCATTAACCAATATTATAATGTTGAATAAGATTTGCATTCCCAGGTGCACTTTATAGTCCAGGGGTCGGCAAACTCATTAGTCAACAGAGCCAAATATCAACAGTACAACGATTGGAATTTCTTTTGAGAGCCAAATTTTTTAAACTTAAACTATATAGGTAGGTACATTCAACTTTAAATTCAACTTTAAATTCATGGTTTTCGTCTTCCGTTTTTCTTTGCTTCTTCTTTGTAGCCATGTCAAAGAGGGCACCTAAAAAAATGTTTCATTTTATAATAATAAAGCCACCAACACAAAAGAATTACAATTCTTAAATTGATGACAAAAATACCTGTAGGATTTGCAGCTGGTTGGAAAAATACAGGTAACTTTATGCTTCGAGTAGGTACTTTTGTCACCCGCGCTTGATTTGCGGACGTGGCTAGCACTAACCACTGCACAATGAGACTGGTGACTGACTGGCTCACTCAACTCCTGCATGAATCGCACGCGCCTCCCCCACGCTGCATATCCCGCAGCCAGCCTGGCCACGTCTCCCGTTGCCCGACCGACCAACACCCCCCACTTCTTCTAACGCCACTTCTTCAAAATAGACTCGCCCAGGCCAAAAACCGACTTCTGCTCATGGGCCACGAAGTTTCAATCGCACTGTACGTGCGCGCCCGCACGTGGTATTTTGTGGAAGAGCCACACTCAAGGGGCCAAAGAGCCGCATGTGGCTCACAAGCCGCTGTTTGCCGACCACTGTTATAGTCTATTTTGAAAAATCACTTGTGTCTTTTCCAGTTTCTCTCCCTTTCTGCTTCTTTGTTTCTCTTATTCACCACTGCATATCCTTCCTCAACATGGGACCTGACACCCATGAATTCATTGTAGATGCTAGCACTTAATAGATACTAAGTAAACATGTGTTGATAGTATCTAGATGCTTTTAGTTTAATTAGACAGTCTGTAAATGTCCTATGTCACAGAATTCTGATAGATCTTTTTCTTTTCAGTCTTACAATTGTATCAGATTTTAGGAAATATCCCAGCAAAATGAAGTAATATGTTTAGAATTCATTTAAATGAGGCCATTAAAATTAGTATATAACTTAGGTCCTATGTTTCCTTGACATTATTCTCATTAGGATTTCTAGAGACTCTGTTAAATTATTTAGTATTAGGAATAGGCTTTGGAATTTGAGACCTTGGTCCTAACCTGTGTTCTAAGACAGGAACATGCATATTCAAGGAACACGGAGGAGGCCAGAACAGAGTAAAGGGTGAGGACTATAGGAGATAAGATTGGCGAGGTGGGTGTGGGCACATCATGTAGACTTTGAAGACCATTGTAAAGACTTTGGATTTAATTTATTAAAAGGATAAGCCATTGGAGGCTTTGAGCAAAGACTGATTTGACTTGATCTACAACATGATCTGACTTGTGTTTTAGAGTATAAACACAAGAGTAGAGCCAGGATAACTCTGGCTACTCTATTAAAATAGGCTGATGGGCAACAAAGGAAGAAATGGGGAAACCCAGTGAGGGAAATTATAATAACAGTCCAGGTGAGCAATGATGGTGGTTGGGACAAGATGGTAGCAAGGGAACTGATGAAAATGACCAAATTCTGGATGTATTTTGAAAGTAGAACATACACATTTTCTGAAAATTTGAACGTAAGTTTAAGGAAAAGAGGCATCAAGATTAACTCCAAAGGTTTGGTCTAGGCCAGTGGTCGGCAAACTGCAGCTCGCAAGCCATATGCGGCTCTTTGTCCCCTTGAGTGTGGCTCTTCCACAAAATGCCACGTGCGGGCGCGCATGTACAGTGCGATTGAAACTTCTTGGCCCATGTGCAGAAGTCGGTATTTTGTGGAAGAGCCACACTCAAGGGGCCAAAGAGCCACATGTGGCTTGCGAGCCGCAGTTTGCAGACCACTGGTCTAGGCCTTTAGAAGGATGGAATTACTATTGTGTGAAATAAGAGATTGAGATTGCAAAAGGAGCAGGTTTGGAGAGAGGGGTTAATAAGAAGCTCAGTTTGGGGCAGTTTAAGTTTGTAATGTCCATTAGCCATCCAAATGGAGAGGCCAAATAAGGGTGGAATTCACATTTTAGGTCCAGGCTAGAGATATTTGAGAGCCATTGGCATGAAAATGAAAATTTTAGCCAAAAAAATGGAAAATAACACTTAAGGAAGGCATGTAGACAGAAGGAAAGACATCCATAAACTGACCCCTGGCACTCAATATTTAGAGATTGGGGAGAGGAGGATAAACAAGAGAGAGTGAAAAGGAGTAATAGGGAAATGTAATATGGAAATGAGGCAAATATGGTGTCCTAAAGTCCAAGTGTGGGAAGTACTGCAAGGAGGACAGAGGATCAACTGTGAGAATTTGCTATCACAAGACATATGAGGACTGTGAACTAACACTGGATCTAATAATATATTGTTACTAGAGGCCAGAGCAGGAAAATTCATGCACTGGAGTGGGGGGTCCCTCAGCCCAGCCTGCCCCCCTCACAGTCCGGGAGCCCTCAGGGACGGGAGGCAACCCGGCAATCAGGGGAAGGCGACGCCCCATCACACCTCTGCTGCTGCCACTGCCAGCAGCGCAAGCCTCGGCCGGCCCTGGGGGGCTGAGGGGACTGGGGTACTCCGGAGGCAGGCGTGCGGAGCTGCCAGGCCTGCCTGCCATCCCGGCAGGGCTGAGGGGACTGGGCGCCGCCATCTTGTGGCTGTGGGTGCCGCCATCTTTGAGGGTGGGGCAGTCAATTAGCATATTCCCTCCTTATTGGCTGTGGGTGCCGCCATCTCTGAGACAGCGTGAGGGTCAATTAGCATATTCCCTCTTTATTAGATAGGATTACAGAAGAGAATACCAATGCAGAAAAAGGGTGGTAATTTCAGTTCTTGAGTGGATAAGAGTTTCTGGGATTCAGTATACAAGTATAAAGGCTCATTTTGCCTCATTTCCAGTTAAGAAGAAAACCAAAATAAAATCTAAACATGCAAAAGTAGTAAACTCTCTGAGCAATAAGGCAAAATGAGCCTATAAAAATCCATGATGAGGTTGTGTCCTTACCTGGGAAGTTATTTCAATCTTTAGAGACACTAAATAAAATAATACTTTTATATTTTGCATTTTTTCTTTATTGATTAAGGTATTACACCTTTAATCTGGGAGTTGGATAGGCCACTCCTGTTAGATAATGTTAAATTTCATCCCATTATTCAATATACAATTAAATTTGCTTGCCAATCCCTTAGTAGAATGCACATCCCCTCCACATCCACAAATTCCTCTAAGAATATTTTGAACAGCAAAAAACCCCCACAACCTTTAGATTTAAAAGGTAGTAATATTTTTATTGTCACTTTTTCATAAAATAAATTGTTATAGGTTATTCTTTTGTCAGCTTAATGACCAAGTTGGAAAGAGAGACCCAAAGCAAAGCCTATGGCAGTTAATGTTCAGGACATTAATATACAGTAAAATATTAAAATGATCCAGTGTTTAACAATTCTACTTTAGTAATAATATGAGTTCATTGAGACCGGAACATTTCACATATTTAAATTCTAAAAAATCTGGCTTGATCCATAAGTTACATAAAAAGTAGTAAAAAGTGACTTTAAAATAATTTTTACAGTATCCAGTTTGATATTTTTTTAATGTTAAAAAATCATGAATTAAGAATTAGCGTACAAGAGATATTGTTTCACTTTTCAAAAATTCTACCATTCGTATCCTAAGTGAGCATAATGTTAAAAATCAGCCAACTCAAATTCCAGTACACACTTGGTTGCTTCCTTTATTAAAGACTAGAGGCCTGGTGCATGAAATTTGTGCATTCGGGGGGGGGGGGGGCGTCCCTCAGCTTGGCCTGTGCCCTCTCATAGTCTGGGAGCCATTGGGGGATGTCCTAAGCTGGCAGTAGCGGGCCTAAGCCATCAGTTGGACATCCTTAGCACTGCCGCAGATGCAGGAGAGGCTCCTGCCAATGATGCTGTGCTCGCCAGCCATGAGCCCAGCTCAGGGCTTCTGGCTGAGCAGCGCTCCCCCTGTGGGAGCACACTAACCACCAAGGGACAGCTCCTGCATTGAGCTTCTGCCCACTGATAGTTTATATTGCCATTCAGTCGATTTGCATATTAGTCTTTTATTATATAGGATTATAACAGTTCTATTCCTACCCTCCTAAGATAAAAAGTAAGGGTGAGATGAGGTGAGCTGAACTGCTGGCTGGGGCAAAGAAGCAGGAACCGTGAAGTGAGAGGGAAGATGCTTAGTCATTAAATTAACAGCACTTACCTAGGCAATACAATATCCAGATTTGGTAAGCTATACTAAATACTTTTCCAGTTTTTACAAGAAGACAAAGTCACTTAAACATAAAAACTTAGAAGTTTAATGATGTTTCAAGGATTGCAAAAAGGAGGTAGACATTTCTATATGTGGACTTTAGTGTCATTGATAATGTAATTGGATAACATTAAAAGAGCTAATCAAAAGATACATGAAGCCAAAGTTCACTAGTTTATCCCTAAATTAGTAAATCCTTTCATATTCCTCACATCCCAGTGAAAACAGATGAGCTGTACATATTCATTTGTGGTAAAGAAATTATCCCTATGGTCT
Source organism: Myotis lucifugus (assembly GCF_000147115.1). NCBI lineage: Eukaryota > Metazoa > Chordata > Mammalia > Chiroptera > Vespertilionidae > Myotis > Myotis lucifugus. Next base: position 3,036,255 of record NW_005871077.1, read on the forward strand.
TAAACATACAAACATATAATTATATTACCATTAACACTGATGGAAACAATGTAAATGTTTTGACTAAAACTGCACATACGTTCAATTATTTTGTTTTAAAACAGTGGTGAAAAAATATTTAACAAAATGAAAAACAAAAGGTAAGTAAAGAGAACAGGTGTTAGGGATTCAATTAATGGGAGACATCACAGATTTTGTTTATTATAGCATTCATAAAAACATACAGATTTTACAAGAATTTCACAACTTACTTTCTGCTATAGCAACTGCTTTGAACAAAACAAGAATTACTGAGTAGTTAAAATCAAATAATCATTTATTGGACACATCCTAAGTGCCCAGCTCTACCAAATTCCTCCTCAATATACTAACAGGCCCCTTTTCAGAGAACATGTTACAGAGCACTGGAATTTTGTAATTTAAAGGAGGAAACATGATCCCTTTGCACCTTCAATCACTCTTACCCTGTTCTATTTTTCCATAGTACTTAATACTCTTCGAACATATAATTTGCTTATTTATCTTCTAATTATGTGCCTCATTCCACTAGAATGTAAGTTCTGCTGGGAAGGGATTTTGTCTATCTGGTTCCTTGATGTATCCCAAGAATTTAGAACAATGCCTGGCACATAGTAGCAGATCAATAAATATTTGTCAAATAAATGACTTATGTGTCCTTCTTTATAAAGATTTGGTTCCACACTAGGTTTATAAGGTTAAATAACATGTGTTGATGTCTTTGGCTTAATATTTGATCTGAGTTTTATCTTACTTAGGCACACATCTATGTCCAGTTTTCTACAAACAATCCAGCAATGTTTTCTGTACTGATCTTACCATAATGACCTTCATTACTACTGAAAGAACAATAATTGCCTTAAACCAATATTTGGCTACATTCAAAAAATTACTTAAAGAATCCTCTATTTTACTATGATTTCTTTTGTTCTATGATCTTTGTTAATGACTAGGATGCCTCTTTTTTTTATTACTATGTTAGAGAGAGAGAGAGAGAGAGAGAGAGAGAGAGAGAGAGAGAGAGAGAGAGAGACCTTGATGTGACAAACATTGATCACATGCACCCTGACCTGGGATGGAACTCACAACCCAGGTATGTGCCCTAACCAGGGATCAAACCCTCCACCTTCTGGCCTATGGGATGACGCACCAACCAACTGAGTCACACCAGCCAGGGTGACTAGGATGACTTTTGAAAGGTATTCTTTCTCTGTGGGGATTTCTTTGTGATACTTTGTTATTACCTGTATCTATTTTACATTCTTTCTAGCTTTTTTTTCTTGGATAGTGTGACTAGTCCCGTATCTTTTTATCATCATAATTTTCCTCAAATATTCAGTTATTTTTTTCTCATTTTACTCTTCAAAATTCTCAATCACTGAATCTTATGTGTATGTTTGTAACTGTGTAAAATTTTACAACTTTTTTGGTAGGCTTCTGAAATTTCTTCCTACCCTGCAGTCACTTGCTTTTTACTACAGATACTTTGAAAAACTAGGTTACCATGACATTGTTGAGTAATGCATCTTTTTGAGAACTTGCTCTGCTGCTTAAATTTCCTTTCATGGCAACTACACCTTGTGACATCTTAAAAAAACTTTTCTTCTCCCACTTCTGTTTCTGCCATTTCTTAATATTGTTCCTACTGGGTAATTTAAAATGTGCATATTGAAGGCACAATACCTTGAGAGTTGTTATACATATTAATTTTGTATCTGGTTGACAATTTATCTTGGTCAAAAAGGAACTACTATAATTATGTCCTCTTGGCTTCATATAGTATATTAACATAAGAACTTTTAGATTATGTTTCAAAATAATACTTTCATTATGTTTGTGGCTTATGCCTAAAACGTAACATTAGATTTTCTCCAAACTCTTAGTTTTCCCCACATGAGGTATTCACTAAGATACATCTTGACCTTTTCTGTCTTCATTACTCCAAAGATATACTGCCATGTATCCTCACATTCGTGGACAATCTAATCTAGATCCTATTATAGTCCAGGGCTACAAAATTCTAATTCAGAATGCAACTTGTTTTGGATGGTGGATACTTATCAACTTTTTTTAAAAGAAATATTTATTGTTTAAAGTATTACATGTGTTCCTTTTTCCCCCCGCATTGACCTCTCCCCCTACCAAGCCTTCACCACCCTATTATCTGTGTCTATGGGTTATGCATATACAGATATGAGTTCATTGGTTGACCTCTTCTCCCCCTCCACCATCCCCTGCTTTCCCTGAGGTTTGACAGTATCTTTGATGTTTCTATTTTTCTGGGTCTATTTTTGTTCATCAGTTTATGTTGTTCATTAGATTCCACATGAGTGAGATCATGTGATACTTATCTTTCTCTGATTGGTTTATTTCACTTAGCATAATGCTCTCCAGGTCCAACCATGCTGTTGCAAATGGTAAGAGTTCTTTCTTTTTTATAGCTGTGTACTTGGCTGTTTCCAAATATGAGCACACAATGGAGTCAAGACAATCTCTTCAATAAATGGTGTTGGGAAAATTGGACAGATACATGAAAAAAAAAGGAAATTAGATCACCAAATTACACTATACACTAAAATAAACTCAAAATGGATAAAAGACTTAAATGTAAGACATGAAACCATAAGAATCCTAGAAGAAACCACTGGCAGAAAAATCTCAGACTTTTCTCATAACAATATGCTTACAGATACATCTCCTAGGATAATGGAAATTAAGGAGAAAATAAACAAATGGGACTACATCAAAATAAAGAGCTTATCTTGATTGCTATTTTTCTTCAAACTCATGTTAAAGACGTTTGCACCAAAAAGCAATCTTTTCTTCCTTGGCTCTCAGAACTCAGGTACACAAATACCATATGTAATGATACTAAAATATGAAGGCGAATCCTTTGGATTATATAAAAGGGGTATCGCTTTTTCAGCATTTTTGCTTCCTGTCAGGTTAAAGTTCAAGTTATTAAGTACTCTAAGACAATTTGAACTCCTTCCATATTAGCATCTAGTTGGGATAGAATTTATTTAGCATAGAAAATATTAAAATAGTATATATATATATATATATATATATATATATATATATACTTT
>NW_005871077.1:3039461-3050376 GCF_000147115.1 Myotis lucifugus
ATATGTTCATCACTGTAACAAGAGTTATTATTAGCCATTGTCTTATCATAAAGGAGTTTATAATAGAGCATGAGAAACAAGACACTGAACAATTGATTATGAGGTAAAGATGATAAAATCTTGGATTGGGTGGTCAAAGGTTAGGGGATAAAGGGCAGATAGGGAGGAATTGTCCATAATTCTGTTCCTGAATATTAACACTTTCTTTATCCTTTAGAATTTTGTCTTAGCACACCTCTAGATATGATTTGTTTTTATGGAGTGAGCGCAATACTATTTGACATGGGAGTTATAGTTACTAGTATGATCATGGTTTGAGAGTCCAGTCTAGACCATATGAACTGTGTGACTGCAGCTTCTCTAAATGTTCCTACACATGAGATGGAAGTAATAGCTATTAGGGCTCTAACGAAGCTCAAATAAAACCATGTGATAGTAGATTATAAGGCTCAACAAATGATACATTCTCTATTAAATTGGTGAGTGTGCATTAACATACATAGCCTTCCTTTTACTTCTTTTTTATTTTAGAATCTAAACACAGGGGATACATGATTCATCATTTTACTGTGGAAAACAGCTTTCATTCTTTATCTGTAAATGGTAGCAATCATTCTCTAGTAGATCTAAATGATTGAATTGCAAGGTCAACTGTATTGGTGACTAACTCATTTTCCCTCACCTCCAGGACCTTCTTTTCCCAAGATCAAGCAATTTTCCTGTGTAATGAACTGTATCTGCTAGGAAGTGGCCTGGAAATTAAGAAGTCCAAAGCACCTTCTAAGTCCTCATTTTCTATTTGGTTTCATGATGTCTTTTGCTGCTATTTCACTGATCTAAGTTTTCTAAGGCTATACAAAGGAGAAATGCAAAAATGAATAGAACTGCAAAACAATTTTATATATGGGGAGAAGGAACTTCAATCAATTATGAATTGTTCAGGGGATAGTTTTCTAGCTAATGGGTTGTCAACTTTTTGCACCACATGCTTCTTTCTGGTTGATAGCCTTTTGGTCAGTTCGAGGCTGACTAGCAATTGGAAGGGGAGCAGATGCAACAAGGACATGCTTTAAAACCAATATCAACCAACAAAAGTGGATTTTAGTGGTTCGATTTATGACCATAACATATACAAAGTCTGGAGAAAGTGAGTTCAAGAGAGGACATATAAAAGGGATCCTTGCAGTTGACTGATTAAGAGCAAGCAAGAATTTAAACTCATAAAAATTCAAAATATTATTAGTCATTTACTAGTAAAATATCCAGTTACAAGCTTAATCAGAATCTAGATGAAACAAAATCTGTTCTTTTCCTAATAAGGGAATTTTAAATAAACAAACACACACTTATATGTTTTTTGTTATACTAGGCACGAAATAACTTGAACAGGACTCAAGATCCAGAGGTGGAATGGTTATTGGTTTAATCCAATATGGAATTTATTATGTATTTATATATGTTCTTCATTAGTCCATTTCATTGTTTGCCTATATACATGTTCTAAAATTTAGAGCAATTCATATGTTTTCAATCAGTGTGAAAAGCTACTAATTTTCAAAAATTTTTAATCATGGGGACACAAAATCTCACATATTTCTAGTGCATATACAGGGTGGGGCAAAAGTAGATCTACAATTGTTCATATGGAAAATAACACAATAATTAATAAATAATAATACAAGAATAAACTGTTTCTCATCCTCACAACTGTAAACCTACTTTTGCTCCACCCTGTATGTAAGGTAATCTGGAGGACAGATTAGAATCTGAATGGGGACTACGTTAGCTTTTATGCATTAGGCTAGGGCAGTGATGGCGAACCTATGACACGCGTGTCAGAGGTGACACGCGAACTCATTTTCTTGGTTGATTTTTCTTTGTTAAATGGCATTTAAATGTATAAAATATAAAAAAATATAAATCTTTGTTTTACTATGGTTGCAAATATCAAAAAAATTCTATATGTGACACGGCACCAGAGTTAAGTTAGGGTTTTTCAAAATGCTGACACACCGAGCTCAAAAGGTTCGCCATCACTGGGCTAGGGTAAACATAATAGTGGGGAAAAAAACAGCAAGTATTAAAAAACATATTGAAGACTTTTTTTATATTCTTTCATTTATCATAATTTTGAGGGCCTGCCATGTACTAAGGTAGTTTCTAGGACATTGAAAAACCATTACCAGAATGTATAGGCAGAAACAATTTTATTAATTATTTTAAACATTGGAAATACTGTTTTATACTGCTGAAGTCTTAACAACAGTATCATACTACTTGTCAATATAATCTGGAAAGGCTGTTCTTCATCTGTGCTTCATTTGGATAGCCACATCTTTTATCTGTATTGCTTTTCCTTGCTGGGTTATTCCTTTAGAAATGAACATTCAAGAGAAAAAAGTTATCTTAATATTGGACACTCACTTTTTCTTTTTCGTCACAGAACACTGACATCTTGCATAATGTGGATACTCCTGACTTAAAAAAAAAATTCATGGCTTACAACTGCTTTCAAAATAAGGTCCAAATTCTAAGCATCTTTATATGATTAGGTGCCTGCTTCCCTACCTCTGCAGCCTCATCTAGATTTTAGATCAATTAGGGCAGGGACCTTCATTCCACAAATAGTTATTGAATAAAATAATTACTATATAATAGACTCTGACAACTTTCTAAGTACCAGATTTCGCACATACACACATCAGAACATGAGTATATACTTGGTCAATGAATGGCATTTACATCACATTTAAATTTAGTGTTGTAATTAATCAAAGTATAATTCTTGGTTGATAATAAATATGGTGAAAAAATACATTTTATTTATATATGTGTATTACTCAGGGACCTGGCAGGAGACAGATGACACACTCAAAGGGTAAACTGAAAAGACTCTGATGAAGAGACTTGTATGTAGGCATTAAGGGAACCAATAAGGTATAAAGTACCCAAGGACTCACAACCGGAGGAAACTACTATCATTCCTAAGCCTGAAGGGATGAATGGAAAAAGCCATTTCTAAAACTTTCCAAGAACTGCAGCCAGGGGACAGGGTTGCCTTACTGGAGCCATGGCCTTAGGTAGAGGAATAAAGTTACTGTCAAAATACAGACAAGCAGGAGGGAGTATGAGGAAAGGTGAAATAAATATTCTGACTTCTCTATGTTCTTCCTCTGATCATTTGGCAATGTCTCCAAAGTGGTTGAAATCAAATAGAAACAAGAGGGTAAAGTAATCTAAGTGATGTGGTTCACAGAAATCAACCTCCCAGAGCATGGAAAGACAGAGAATGAACTTTGAAGGACAGAGAATAACCAGCATAGTATGAAAAAAGCAAAGCTTTTTAAAGTTAGGAGAATTCAAAAACCCAAACAAAAAGAGAAAAGGAATTGATCCAGACAGAGCTGTGTCAAACCTGGGACAAAGAAAGATGGAGGAAAATAGTGATTAAACAGTAAAACACTAGAGGGGCACAGTGTGTGATCTATTTATTTAAGTAGAATAAAGAGAGTGAGCAAATAAATAAAAAATAAATTTAAAAAACCCAACATTTACAGGAAACTCATACAACTTAACAAAAGGAAGATAAACAACCCAGTAAAAAAATGGGCAACGGACCTAAACAGATACTTTTCGACAGAAGACAGAAAGAAGGCCAAGAGACATATGAAAACATGCTCAAAGTCACTAATCATCCCAGAGATGCAAATCAAAATGACAATGTGGTACCATCTCACACCTATCAGAATGGCTATCATCAACAAATCAACAAATGACAAGTGCTGGTGAGGATGTGAAGAAAAAGGAACCCTCCTGCACTGTTGGTGGAAATGCAGACTGGTACAGCCACTGTGGAGAACAGTATGGAGTTTCCTCAAAAAATTAAAAATGGAACTCCCATCTGACCCAGTGATCCCACTTCTAGGAAACAGAAACACCAATCAGAAAGGATATATGTACCCCTATGTTCATAGCAGCACAATTCACCATAGCTAAGATCTGGAAAGAGCCTAAGTGCCCATCAGCAGATGAGTGGATTAAAAAACGGTGGTACAGCTACACAATGGAATACCAAGCTGTGGTAAAAAAGAAGGAATTCTTACCATTTGCAACAGCATGAATGGAACTGGAGAGCATTATGCTAAGTGAAATAAGCCAGTCAGAGAAAGATAAATATCACATGATCTCACTCATTTGTGGAATATAATGAACAACATAAACTGATGAACAAAAACAGATCCAGAGACAGAGAATCATCGATCAGAATGTCAAACCTCAGAGGGAAGGTAGGGGAGGGTGGGGTTACGGGGGAGAGATCAACCAAAGGACTTGTATGCATGCATATAAGCCTAGCCAATGGACACAGACAACAGGGGGGTGAGGGCACGAGATGGGGAGTAATGGGGGGATAAGGACACATATGTAATACCTTAATCAATAAAGAAATTAAAAGTCAAATAAAATAGAGGCATGAAAGAATTAGAAGGGTCTGACACAGGGTATGTCATTTTTAGTTGTTGTTAAAGCAAAAATTAGAATCCATTTATACAGTGTTTTATAGACACACAAAAAATGTACAGAGTCCTCAACATTCAGGCAATGAACTCTATACTCAGAAGTGTTTTGTGAGAAGACCAAATTCTTTGCACTTCCTCCAAAACGATACTTTTGAAAAATGATGCATTTATTACACCAGGTCTCAAGAACAATCTTTTGAGATCCCCAAACCTCTGCAGAGTGAAGAAAACCTCCAGAATGCAAAGCTTTCTCACAGAGGTGTAGTGCAAGAGATACATAAATGACGGCCATTTCAGAGGGGTGCATGCACATCTGACAGGCCATGAGAAGAGCTTGAGGGCCCAGCTGGGCAGCATGTAGCTGTGGAGCATGGCCTCCAGGGCCTCCTCCTTTTCTGAGGCAGCTGTCACTCCCAGAGGTTCAGACTCTGGAAGGGTGCCAGACACTTCACTAGGTCAGTGGTCAGCAAACAGTGGCTTGCGAGCCACATGTGGTTCTTTGGCCCCTTGAGTGTGGCTCTTCCACAAAATACCACGTGTGGGCGCGCACGTACAGTGCGATTGAAACTTCGTGGCCCATGCGCAGAAGTCGGTTTTCAGCCTGGGCGAGTCTATTTTGAAGAAGTGGCATTAGAAGAAGTGGGGGGTGTCAGCTGGTCGGCCACAGGAGACGAGGTGCAGGCGGGCCGACCTCGGGATACACAGCGCGGGGGGAGACGTGCTCGATTCATGCACTTGTTGAGGATGGGAGAGTTGGAAGGGGTCGACCTCAGCGAATGTACCTCAATCAGATTGAGGACGTTTTTAGCAAAGGCCAGCTTAGGAGTACCCTAATTAAGTTAATAACAATGTACCTACCTATATAGTTTTAAAAATTTGGCTCTCAAAAGAAATTTCAATCGTTGTACTGTTGATATTTGGCTCTGTTGACTAATGAGTTTGCTGACCACTGCACTAGGTGCTTTGCCCAAAGACCCCTGCTATAATTACAAACAACTTTTGTCAATTTCCATTTCTGCTGCTTCTTCCATTTTTTCCTGGTCATCCATGCATTCAAAGGTGTCCTCTAACATCTCTTCTATGATCCCAGCCTTCATCATCTCTTTGGACAGCTCCCATACGGTGGCCTGAATTTCTGGGATCTTCACAAGACTCTGCATGACCTTCATCACTTCTGTGCTCTTCGGCAGGGAACCAGTCACTCACATGAGTTCATGTGAGCTTTGGATGCATTGAGCTTGCTTACAGCCTTTGTTGACCTAATCAACTCCTTGGCCAGGACCACACAGAGGTTCTTCTGACCCTTCTTGGCAGTATCTTTCATAGGTCATTTCATTTTTTTTTCTTTTTCTCTTTGAATATCTCTTATTTCCCTATCAACTCTCATTTCCTTTCTTATCTTCAATGACCACTCATCACCAGCTGTTTGGGTTTTTCCAAACAGCCCCATGGCTTACTGAATTTGTCTTGCCCCCTCTGGCAGGTCATGGGCAGCTGGGCATCCATCTGGTTGGGGCCAATGAGAGAAAAGCAGGGTGTGTCTTATTACCAACTTTTTATGTGAATTTACACTGAAAAATATATACATATTTTGTTAATTCTCACCCAAGGATATTTTTTCCATTGATTTTTAGAAAGAGTGGAAGGGCTGAAGAGGGGATTAGGGGGAGGGGGAGAGAGAGAGAAACATCAATGTGAAAGAGACACATCAATTGGATCAAACCTGCAACCCAGGTACGTGCGCTTGATCGGGAATCGAACCCGCGACTCTTCGGTGCAAGGATGGACATTTTAACCACTGAGCAACACTAGCCAGGGCCACTCAACATATTTTAAATACATATACTCCAAGGATTGAATAGTGGCGGTAATTGTAACTGCAGATCTGTGGAATATAGAAGGTCAGGACTGCAGGTCAAACTGTAGGTCAGCAGACATACCCTGTAAGAGAACCAGTCAGCTGCTAAAAGAAATTAAAATGCCATAAAAAATAAATATATGGAGACAAAAGGGGGAAAACAGTAGAAACCATACATCAGACTTCTGATATCATGATAACTAAAAATACATTCAAATTCAAAATATGCATGTTGCTCTCTCTCTAGTACAAATTACCTACCTATAGCTGTTTAGTGTAGAAAAAATGTTCTTCATGTTCATAGAGGATATCAATATTAGCAACTATAATATATCTTCTGTGGAAGTGGCCTTTTAAAGTAATCTTTTATTGTGATTTTATGGAAAAGATTAATTTTATTTTTTGGATGTTCATTAACATCCTTCAAACCTCTATGTATATACTTACATTTCTTTATATTAGACATGTTCCTGAAATATTGTACCCAAAATAAGAAGCTCCATTTCACTCACATATTAAAAATAGAAGACTTAATCCACAGAGATACCATTTTGTGGTACAATAAATAATAAAATCACATGAAGGTCTAGGGAAAAACGTTTGTCCCTATTATTCCTTCCTGGGAGGCTTTATTCATAGGTCCTAAAGAAAACTGTCGATTCTGCATCACCCTGTAGTCATGTTTCCATCCTGACTAAGTCATTGTAGAATTTGGTGGAACTTCAGGCAGTAAAATGAGCATTGCTCTGATGTGAACCACATACCCAGAGTCACTATTGAGCCAAGGACTGAGGAGCAACTTTAGGGGATTCTAAATTCTGTACTCTGATGGTTTCAAATTTATTATTTTTCCTTCAATGTTTAATATTACAATCATATAAACACATTTAATTAAATTAACATAATTAATATTTTATCCTTCCATGAAAATAATCAATTTTTTATTCTGATGAAGACTGTAGAAATATGTTATACTTCTCAAATGTGTTCAGGAACTTAGGTACATGGAAATCATAGGCTCCATGTGGAAATCATGAGATACCTATATTTTAAGTTTAAAATAATTTTATGTCAAATTTTGCACTCACTTATACATGAATATAATATGGAAAGCAAACATCGGTGCAAAAGATTCATGAAAAAAGTATAGAAAAGAAATCAATATTGAAAATATTCTGCCCATTTTTACAATTTTTCCTATACATTTAAAGTTTTTCAGCAGAATTCCTCTTTCAGTATATATTCCCACTGCTCACTAGAAGCAGTGTTAACATTTTTTGACCTAAAAATAGCATATATTGAATATATATTGTATGATGAACTAAAATTATTAAAAACCAACAATACAGAATACATGTTAAAATCTTACTATCCCCATATCTGATTTAAATAAACCTGCATTTTAGTAAATGTATTCCTTTTCTAAATTTATTCTAAAGACTTTTTCCAATTCTTTAATTATAATTGAGGCAAGAACCATCACACATGCATCAGTTTTAAAGCAGCAATTTATCCTGATATTTACTTTTGTTTGTTTCCTTTCCAGTCTAGATTTGAATAATTTTGGGAACATTTACACTAAATAAAATATAGTAATCAAATGTTCAATTTATAATATACATAATTATTGCAGGATTTTACAAAATTGAAATTTTGTATTAGAAGAATTGGGATACCAATATTTCCTGTGCATATTTAAAAATATGAGTGAGAAGAGTTAATCATTTGGGGAAAATGATTATGGGGAAACTAAAATTAAGAGCATTGTCTCAAAATAAAACAGGATATAAATGACAGTAAATGACTTTTACATCCGTTTTTTCAACAACTCCTAAGAACTAATGTGAAGGTAGATAAACAATCCTTACTTTAGCTAAGAACAGATTCAGAAAAAGTCAACAATATTAATTTATTTAGGAAATACTGAGTACCTACTACTTGACTAGGCACTCTGCTAGGTGCTGAGGGCACAGACATAAACAAGCACGAAAAAAAAAGGTATCTTTCCGCATGAAGTTAAATACATCTGGCCCAAGCTAACTAAACCAGTAAGCACTAAAGGGAGAAAATGATTTCTATTAATTTGTCCCTTCACTTTGTCTCTGATTTCAAGGTGAGGATGAACAATGAAGGAAACTTAGGAGGGAGGTACAGGACAGACATTTCATAAAGAACAAATAGTATGTGTGATATTTCCTAAATTTAAGAATAATTAAGATGTGTGTCAAAGTTAGAGAGCATTTTTTTTTTCCTTTTGGATTGGAAAGTAGGAATTAGGGTAGGAAATTTACCACTTGAACTGAGCAAAGCATGGACTTAGTTCTGGTTCTGACACACACAAGTTCAGTTAACAATGTGTTGAGGAAAGCAAGAACTGCCTGTACTTAAAATGATCATCAACAGCCCTAACCGGTTTGGCTCAGTGGATAGAGTGCCGGCCTGCAGACTGAAGGGTCCCAGGTTTGATTCCGGTCAAGGGCATGTACCCTGGTTGCGGGCCCATCCCCAGTAGGGCGTGTGCAGGAGGCAGCGGATCGATGTTTCTCTCTCATCGATGTTTCTAACTCTCTATTCCTCTCTGTAAAAAGTCAATTAAAATATATTTTAACAAAATGATCATCAAGAATAATAATTCTAGTTTTGGCATTGAAGGTGAGAGTTAATACACAGACAATACTGGATAGCAAAGCATATTTATAATCCCATTGCACAAACCAATAAATAATGTATTCACTTCTCAAAATGCTAATGTAAACGTGGGTGAGAAAATTTTCACCTATATTCAGGATTAGACTTTCTAATTTTAAATTATGGACTTCAGCTGTAAATTTATTTCAGTTGAAAGGTTTGAAGAGATTATTAATGAATCTTCTAAAATTCTGGAGGGTGTTTAAAATATTATTTTAACATAATAAAGAATCCTGCCATAGGTATGACAAAAATTGCAGGCATAAATTTGTTGAGCACCTACTATGTGACAGCACTCTGCTGGGCAACTATGTTATTTCTAATCATCTGTATGTCACTTTCGGTTTTCTCGATTTCTCTACCAATAATTCTTATATTGTTAACTTACAACTATATTATTTGAAATGCAGCTCAGCTCATTTATTCCGTATGGTCCCCAAAACATTTCCCCATTGTAGAGGAGGGAAAAGCCAACTACTACTGACTGCTTAAGAGGACTTCCCTTGGTATTTGTGGTGTTATCTATATGGCCTTTCAGAAAGCCCCCAAACTCGTACCAAGTCAGGGACTTGAGATAAAATCAGCAATCTGTCTCAAAGACCACATTTTTCAGTCGTGCTTCTTGCATTAAGGACCTATACAGCAATAACTGCCCATTTAGGTGGTAAATCGTGGCCTGTTTTCACCTAAACTCTGAATCTTGATGCCCATGAACCCCAGCTCCTGAGACTAAGGGGAAAGCTGGGAGGAGCTCAGAAAGCAGGTCAGGCGGGCGGGGCAGGCCCGGGCGCAGCAGGTGAGCCTGCCGCGGAGGAGGAAGTGAGACAGGGACGGCGTGGGCATTGCTCATGCCGCTTCACCGCCAAGGTGGCTTTCAGGCGGAACTTCTAGTCTCTCTTTCGATCCAGCTGAACTCCCATCTAATTGAAGTCACTTCCCATCCCGTTCGCTGGGGGGAAAACCATGCGTCCGTGTGGGAAGAGAGGAGAGTGGGGTCAGGTAGCCTCTCTGGTGACTCGTCCCAAATTAGTTCCTCGCGGGTTCCTCCAACCTGCGTTTCCCCTAATCCGGGAACTCCCGGGTGCCCCGAGCAGGACCCGCTCCGGAGCCCCAGGGGCGCAGAGCATCGGAACGCTGCGTGGGAGCAGGGCCCAACCTTGAGGAAGAGGGAGGACAGGTTGCTCAGGTTACTCTGAGGGCACAGGGTCCCGAGAATTAGCCAGACCCATATAAGTGCCCCAGGTCGCGCGGCGGGTGTGGCCAGTCCGACGAAGAAAGCCGCGGAGCCTCCTACTTGACCTTTCTCACGCCGACAGCCTGCGCTCTCTGACCCCATCCCCACAGTTTCCTAGTGTCCCCCTCCCCGACCCCGTGACAACTGAGGGAAAACTTTCCCTCGCCCCTCAATTCAAACTCGGCTGTTTCCACGGTGGCCGCAAACCGTCCTCTCCCTAGCAACAAGGTTCCGGCCGTAGAGCGAGCGGCGCTAGGTGTAAGGAAGGTGATGTCGTAAAGCCCTGAGTGTCGTAAACCAGGTGCGGTGGGGAGGGGTGGAGGCAGAGGGGGAGGGGGAGGGGATAGGGGGACAGGGGGAGGGAGGGGGAGGAGGTGACTCGAGCATTTAGACTCTAGCGAGAGGATCATGGCGGATCTTGGCTGGGGAAGTCCCCAGGTGTAAAGCGCAGAAAAGCAGGCGAAACCCGCGACGCCAATAACGGTGAGTAGCGGAGGGGACCGGGGGAGCCGGCGGAGTCAAGGGGGAGTCCGGCAGCCGGGCCGTCCCGAGGTTTAAGGGGGCGAGTCGGGCTGAGGGCGGCCGGGGCAGGGACGGGAAAATAGAGTGGGAAAGAGA
>NW_005871077.1:3050521-3147270 GCF_000147115.1 Myotis lucifugus
CGGCGTTCACTTTTCTGGTCTCGTGGTGGAGCGGCTGTTGCTTCTTTTCGCACTTTTCCCCACTCTTCTGCCTCTCGCGCTTCCCTGCCCCCCGCCCCCTCCTCAGCCCCCTTCGCTGTATTTTCCCTGGGCGTGGAGGCTCCCTGGAGCTGGGAACTAACTTGTGCCGGCCCTGACCCTGCAAAGTGGCGTTTGCGCGCCGCGGCCCCGGCCCGCACTGGAGCTCGGGCTCCGAGGCTCGGCCGGCGGTGGGACGCGGCAGCCCGGCTGCGTGTCGTCCGTGCGCGCGTGTGCGCGGGCGCCGGCGGGGCGCGCCGCGGCCGGACGGGGCTCGGCGGGGCGGGCGGTAAAGTTAGGACCTGCCGGCGCGCTCGCGGGAGTGGGGGATTAGCGGCGGAGGCGCAGGGCCCTTAAAACGCCCCTCCCTCTCCCCGCCCGGCGACCACGGCGAGCCCCCGCTAGGGAAGGCCCACGTCCTGTGGGGCGCTTGGTGGGGCGACGGGGCCGGCAGCGGGCCCCTGCCTGCGGCGGGGGGGCGATCCTGTGGATGGCGGCAAGTGGGGCAGCGGTGTGTTTGTCGAGTTACCTGGTTAGAGACTGGGAAAGACCCACAGGCAGAGCTTCCCGGGGAAGCCTCTCCGCGGTGGGATGGGGCCCTCCGCGAACGCCTCTCTTGTTCTCTTTCGGTTTTTGGGGAAGTTGTTACCTGGGCCAGACGCTCCGAGTGCTGAAGCCAGATAATGGAGCTTGGATGGCGCTCACGGTCTCGGGTGGAAGGGGATGGGGGAGGGGGCGGGCGGACCGACGGACGCGCGGGTTGTCTGCTCGCGCTGCAACTGCAGTGTTTATTGATTTGTGCTGGGGAAATACACAACCCTGGGTCTGGCGAGAGAGTTTAAAATAAATAAATAAATAAATAAATAAATAAATAAATCAGAGAGACAGAGAGCAAGACCCGAACATGTGGTTGTTGCACAGTTGCTTTTTCCAGTTTGGAGAGACGTTGTAAGTTGATTGTATTTCTGCTTATCTCGGGGGCGATTCTGTGCTTTCTCTCCCTCTTGTTCAGCAGCGAAATGTCTGCTGATTGTTATTGTCTGGACAGTTCCTGTGGCGAGAGGGGCGATACTTGTCCGCCCGGGGGCGGCGTGAGCGCGTGGAGAGGCCCCCGCCCGCTGGCCAGGTACCTGTTTGTATAATAATGGGCGGCTACGGCCCTGCTGCCGGCTGCGGCCCAGGCTATATAAGGAATTACACGTACATTTAGGGCCGAGGGGCTCTTCTGGGTTCCTGCGTTATTTTTAAAATTAGTTTTTAAGAATAGGGAAATACATGCGCCTATATTGGGATCACAGTATCTTCCAAAAAACGAGGAAATACGTGTATAAGGAAACACTGTCGCGCTCCCCCCTCCTGCCCCACCCCCGCGCCTGGGCTCCCTTTCTCCCTCCCCTCTCGGATGCGAAACGCGAGGTTTTGTAACCTTTCCAGGCAATTTTAGATTTTGTGTGGGATTTCCTGTCTAGGAGCAGATACGAAGATTTTTAGCCGTTCCAAGACGTTTCCTTCCAATCGTAAACATATTTTTAATATATTTGAGCCTATATTAAAACCACCGCTTTCAAATAATTTTAGTTATTCAAATAAACATTTTTTAAAAGCGTCTATCAGCTATGCTTGATAACTAATATTTTGTATCTTCGTTTTGGAGAGATGACTTGTTACAGCAAAGAGCGGAACATAGGCTATTGCAATTTTAATTTCCTGTTTTAGCGTCAAATAGTGTGTTCTATATTGAGCTGTTGCTGCTGTGGCTTTATGAAAGGTAAGTTGGTTCGGAAAGGGCTGTTCGCTTTTTATCTTATGTAAAATGTTCATCGCCATAGAAAGGGGTTTTTCTTGTTGCTGACGACATGTGTATGACATGTGAGACTGAACCACCCAGCGTCTGTGCAGCTGCTGTAAACATGTTTACCTGAACAGGAAAGAATGGATTTTTCTCCCAAGGAGTCTGTGATATGAATATGATGACCCATAAGGCATATCAACAGATGACTTAAGGGGGGAAAGCTATTTTGAAAGGTACTTGAAATCAACAGGAAAAAGGAGGTTCTCCGTCGCTGCAGCAAATGGCAACTTGTGCAGGTAGAAAAAAAGATGGTGTTTAGTTTTCTCCTGCATGTATGTCAGCCCCCTCCTGTCTGCTACTTTCATTCTCAAGGGACGGATTTATTACCACGCTTGCTGTCAGTGTTTTTCCTTTGTGTTTAATATTAGAAAAACAGATTTTGGGGCTGTTTAGCACAAAATGTCTTGTCTGCAGTATGCATTATTCTGAGAAAACAAAAGGTGTTTAAGATAGCACTGCACTACTATAGGTATCTTCCATTTTCACCACTTTTGGTTCTGTCCTTGTATTTCTTTTTGTTCTTAAATACATCTCATCCATTGCTGATGATTGTCACCATGCTATTTGATTAAGTCTTAAAATTTGCAAATTGAAAATGAAGTTATATGCTATTGTATGTTGAAACCTCA
This sequence comes from Myotis lucifugus, assembly GCF_000147115.1. Taxonomy (NCBI): domain Eukaryota; kingdom Metazoa; phylum Chordata; class Mammalia; order Chiroptera; family Vespertilionidae; genus Myotis; species Myotis lucifugus. The sequence continues at coordinate 3,053,060 of NW_005871077.1, forward strand.
GGGTAGGTGCTGGTTATTTCTTAACAACGCAATCATATTTAAGTTGCAATTGTTTATGGGAGAGGATTGCTTGGAAAGATGTGAACTCTTAACTCTTTTTAAATGAAGAAATAAATGCTGTATCTAGTGGCAGGTAGTCATAGAGATACTTTATACTGTTATTTATATATAAAATTTGTTTATTTTAAAATAAGGTATGCATATTTAACTGATGATGAGCTTCAAGTAAAATATTTTAATTTCCTTTCTAGAATATTTTCAGAGTAGAATATTAATAGGGGAATCAAGTAATATAATCTGACAGGGGTAAACCAATTAAGCAAGGTGTGGCCAAAGCATCAAACCTTATGTAGTAACTTTATGGTAATGATGTTAAAGGAGCAGGATTAGAATTACTTAAATCTATTTTTATCATTTATAATGTAATGTTTTGTGTGTTGTAATTTAAAAACCCGTCTTCTCAATTTTTACTTCTATTTTCTGTGTGATTTTCTTATATATGTATTTATTTTGGAGAAATGTATTCTGGCTACTAACAACCACATGCTGATTAATTCACCTTAGATGGAATAGCAGGTACATATCTTTCTGTCATTTGCACCACTTGCTGTCTTTGGAAACCACCAGTAGAGGATGCTAACAAAAATGTTTATTGGTGTAGTAGTACCATAAGTCTGTTTATCTCCTGTTGAATAGGACCTCTATGTTGATAGGGATTTTTCATGTAATTCTGAGTCTGTTATTTCAACCAGCCGTGGGTAAATTAGGCATAAGCATTTTTCTAATCTACTGAGACTAGAAAGAGGTAGTAATGTTTTAAATTGAAAATTTTTTAAATTTGAGCTTTTTAAATCCTGAAATTGAGATTGCTATTAATTTAGTCTCACTCTAGACCAGTCATATTACTGCTTTTAAAAAGTGTTTTATGTTATTACGTTTGGAGAAGACCGTGTAATGATTGGCCCATATTTATCTTGCATATTTACTATATTTTTAACCATTTTTATTCATAGTAAGAGCCCTTAAAAAAAAGATTTTTAGGCATTAAAAGATATTAATGGTAGGTATGGTAAGAAAAATGCAATTAATTGATTGATAATACTGTATAATTATTTTCCCATAACTTAGATATACTTAAATTATGCATGGGTTGGCAGACAACTACTAATGACGGTCTTAAGCAGCAGTCACTCAGATGTTAGTGATATTTAGATTATATCTTTTCCTTCCCCTTTTATTAATCAAAATCAGATAGTGTATACATAATTTTAAATTTACCAATTGTAAATTAAGGAATATAAGTTTTTTAAGAGGATTTAAATGCAATGGATAAAGTCTAATGTTTGTTAATTATTGTATGCTTGTATTAAAAGGATTCTTTAAAACAATGTATATTAATATAACTTTCACATATAAATAATTGCACAAGACTTCATGAATTTAGTTATATCTTTTTGGTTTGTGTTCTTAAATATAGTTTTACATTTCCTGACATATTTCTTGATTTTGGTGGTCTCCTAATTCCTAGAGCTCAGAGTGACTAGGTGTGATTCACTTTTTTTAATGAACTGAGGAACTTGACCACAAAGACATGACATATACATAGTTGTAGCATGGAGCAAAACTAAAAGTACCTTACAAAGTGAAAGGTTCAATTATTTATTAGTATGACCATTTATAAAAGCATATGAAATATTTGATTAGTACTTTATTTTGTTTCTCTAGTATCCAGTATTTTTGAAAATGCCATACCTGTGTTTGCAATTTTAGTCACTTTGAAGCATGTGGTGAAAAAATTATATCAATTTGGGAATATTTTTAAAACATTAGCATAATTATTTCTCATAGTTGTGTTATTCTACCCATTTTTGCTTTCTCCTGTATAAATCACTTCTAAGTATGTGATTAGAGCCAGATATAAACACAGATGCACTATCATGTGGAATTATATTGTTAGCTACTTTTAACTATCTGTATTGAATTGCAGTAAAGAAAAAAATCATACAGATGTTGGAAAAAGATAGGCATTAGTGTGCAGAAGTGCAACGAGAGATTAGAGGACTTGATGAAATTGTAGAAATAGTACTTAGGATTGAAAAGTTTCCTTAAACATTTTTTAAAATTGATTTCAGAGAGCAAGTGAGAAGGAGAAAGATAGAAACATCAATGCTGAGAGAGAATCATTGATTGGCTGCCTCCTGCACACCCCTTACTGGGGGGTGAGCCCACAACCCTGGCATGTGCCCTGACCTGGAATTTAACTCTGACTTCTTGGTTCATAGGTTGATACTCAACTACTGAGCCACACCAGTCAGGCTGAAAAGGTTTCTTACTCTTTGTGGCTTGATCACTAATTTATGGGGAAATATATGTTCATTTTTAATAGAGACATAAACTAAAATAAAAATTTAGTGTTGAAAGAAAAATTTTTAAAATTTTAAAATAGAAAAGTTTCCTGATTAGGAAATATAATAAAATTTCTTTTAAAAATATCAGGCTACATGTTATATATACTACCTGCTAAAATAATTATGAAACTGCTAAAAGAAAATTAATGGATATACGTATAGTAAAAAGTTTTGTAGTAACCCAAGTTAAAAGTAAAGGTGATCTATTATATAGGTGCTGCTATAGGAAAATACCTTTCCTTTGGATAGGACAGTATTTTGAGAATTGTATTTCTAAAAGGGAATATTTTTAGGACATGAATGTTCTAAAAGTTTTTGGTATGGTGAGAGCATGTCTACATTTTAACCTTGATGGAGGTGGGTTATGCTTTTGTTAGCTTAAGAAACTGGGTTGCTTTAAAATATGGCAATATACAATACTACTTAAATAACAAAACACTATCTGATAAGTAATATCTGCAGAGAAAAAAGTAACATTTTTGAGTATATCATTTAGGTGTAGATTAATTGAAAAATTCCAAAAGGGAAGAGCAAAAAGAGCCAAGTTTAAGTCTATATACTTGTATTATAGCTATGAAACATTATCAGATTCTTGATTTTTCACCCTTTAAGAAGTTATTTTTCTCTCACTTATTTCTTCAGTCATCTTCCTATTATTTAATACATGTTCTCTGCATTCATAGGGATAACATTTATATGTCCATATACACATTTATCCTCGTAATCAACTTTATATATTTACTGAAACTTAACATGTGGAGTTTCAGGTATAAACTATGGCTTTTGGAAGATGATCTTATAGTATGGCAATCTGGGAAAACCTTTATCATCTCTCTTGCAGTAAGAAATACATCTGTGCTAGAATTATTAGTAACAGATGTTTTATGGCCTTTCAATTCTCACTCCCCCCATACCTTCCCTCAGTCATATTTAAAATTAAATGTGAATGGAAGATAAACATGGGAATGATGTCAGTTTTTTATGTTTATTGTTTTATTCTAAGAAAATCCTCTATTTTCTCTTTTAAAATATTCGAATTTCAAACTTTTAGGTATTTTAAATATTCTAATTTCAGTTTTTTAGCTATTTTAAGTGCTCTGATTTGAATTTTCTTTTTATAAATTATGACACCACTATTCTTAGGTATTTCATTACCATTCATGTGCACTAACCTACAATATACCGTATTCTAATTTCCCCTTCTCTTAAGGTCTTTATATTCATTTAACCCACAATTCTAATTGAACGTTGTTGTTTTTTGTTAAATACCAAGTGTGATTAATTTGTTAATTTAAAAAAATCGCCATTCTTTTGGAATATTACATCTTTTAATACAGAAGAGACCTTTAGAGATTATTTTTTTCTGAAAACTGATAGAGATAAGCTGAAATGTACTGCCTTCAAGTAGAAACTAGGTAAGACACTTTAACATATGTTTTGAGAAGGGGTAAGAGTGACATGTAAAATCTTTTACGAAGTAAATGTCTGAATCTGGGCTCAAGTTAACCACCTGACTCTGCCTTAGATACTTGAAAAGGTTGTGAAAATTACTGTATCTCTTTAATGTTTTCACCTTTCTATCCTAAAAAAGTAAGTTACTCTTTGATCCTATTGCTACATAACTTTTCTAAATATCTTAATATGCTTTTTGTTTTTACTTTTGGGAGTGGGTATGGGGGGGATGGGGATAGTTGAAGGATAGAGGATATAATTTAATATGGATAAATATGAAACAGAAAATAAATGAAATAATCTTGGAGGTGGAGAGGTTTGGGATAATCATACAAATCCATTTTTGCAGATAAGCAAACACATTCAAAGAGGTAAAAGGACTTTGCCAAGTTTCGATTACTAGTAGCTTGGACTAGTTACAGCTTTTCAGATTCATAGCTCAATATTAGACCACTTGGAGCATACTTACCTATGATAGTGACTACCAAGACTAGATGCCATGAATTTTCAAATTTATCATAGTTAAAACCAAAATGTATTCTGCAGAATGCTCAATCATCTCAGAAAAAGGGATTTGTAATCATTTGCATAAATCTGTAAATGTAATAGTTGATGTGACTATACCACTTAAAACATTTTTGAGGAAGATAGTTTACTATTACTTAGAAGCATATTCTCATTATTTGGATTTTAATTCTTTCTCTTCATTTCCAATCTCAACTTCTATCCTGCCAAACCCTCACTTGTACACAATCTAATGTGTTTTTGTATATGTACTTGTTTCTATCTTTATAAAATTATGTGTGTTTTGCATCTACATAACTGCTGTTTTGCTCTGTATTTTACTTTCTTCATTCAGCATGTTTGAGGTCTGTTCATGTTTCTGTATGTACATGGGAATACATTGCTTCTAACTATACAGTATTTCATGGTTCGCATCTATCACAAATTACTTACCAGTTCCCCTAGTGATGGATGCCCAGGTTGTCTCCAACTCTTGGGTACAAATAATTCTGTAATAATTCCTACATGTTGCTAATAGCTGTGGAAAAATTCCTCTGGGGACATATATCCAGGCATGTTATTGCTGAGTTATAGGTTAGTCTCATATTGAATATCACTAAATTTTGCCAGATTATTTCTAAAAATGGCTACACGAATTTTTACTTTTACCAACAATGTATTTTCTTACAGTTTTGCCAGTTTGGGGTATTGTACAACATCCTACATTTGGCTAATTTGACGGTTGTTAAATGGTATCTCATGGTTGCCTTCATATATGTTTCTCTGTTTGCCAGGGAGGTTGATCATTTCTTCATATCCTTGCTAGCCATTTGGGTCTCTCTTTCCATGTTTGGACTAGTCATATCCTTTGTACTTCTTTTTAGTTGATTCTCCACTTCATGTTGATTTCCCAGAGTGCCTTGTGGATTTGAGAGAATAATCCCATGTTTTAGACATGGCCAATATTTTCCCAGTGTCATTCATCTGTTGATTTGACTATGGTACAAGAATCCTTAATTGTGATGTATTTAAATTAACAAATTTTGACTTTTGGTTAGCAAGAAGACTTTACTAATCCATAAATTGTAAATATATTATTCTAATAGTTTTGTAGTTTTACCTCTTATATTTAGGTCTTTAATACATCATGGGTTCACCTTTTGAATTAAGCAATTCTTTCTCAAGAGGAGAAAACATGGTGGTTAAGAGTTTGGATTGGTCTTGTAATTTACTAGCTGAGTCACTTTTACCAAGTTACTTAGTCTCCTAATGCTTGGATTTCCCCATATGTAAAATAGGGATGATAATCTCAGAGTTGGGAAGATTAAATGAGACATGTGAAGCACTCTGCCTAGTTCATGTTTTAAGTATTTGATAAATGTTTAAATTTTACTTACATCATTAGATTAAGTTGTTTTAAATAGTTTGTATCAGTTGACACTGAATTTCTTACCCTCTTGCTTAATATTAATTCTGTCATCTAAAAGGACGTTGTAAAATTTATTCATTGTTCCTATAGCTTTGATTTTAAACTGCTTAGTTGTTCTAGTCCAAAGGACAAAGCTGTTTGTTAAATCAGTAATAGAATAGTAATATACATCTTAATGCTATTTATGATATATGTCTCCTTTTTCAAAAAATATTTATATTGATTTTAGAGAGATAGGAAGGGAGATAGAGAAACAGAAACATCGATCGGTTGCCTCCCATACACACCCGACCATGGATCAAACCCACAACCTGGGTACGTGCCTTGACTGGGAATCAAACCAGAGACCTTTAGGTGTACAGGGCAATGCACAACCAGCTGAGCCAGAGCTCATTTACCTCCTTTTAAGGACATTATATTGAGAGGCCTCACCATATTTCTTTTATGTCTAATACTAGGGTCCCTCGACCTGGCCTGCGCCCTCTCACAATCTGGGACCCCTTGGGGGATGTCAGACTGCTGGTTTCCGCCTTATCTCCGCAGGCCAGGCCGAGGGACCCCACTGGTGCATGAATAGATTGACAAGAACTTCAAGGATAATGTCCTAGTGTTATTCTGTTGCATAAAACAAAGAACTCAAGCCCAAGGAAGTTAAACATAATCTGTATCTTCTATATATATATAAAAGCCTAAGCGACCATTCGACCGTTTGTGCACCAGTGGGGTCCCTCGGCCTGGCCTGCAGGGATCGGGCCAAAACTGGCAGTCCAACATCCCCAGAGGGGTCCTGAGTTGCAAGAGGGCACAGCCAGGCCGAGGGACCCCACCAGTGCACAGATCCAGTTTCAGCCTGATCCCCACAGGCCAGGCCGAGGGACTGGGCCTCTATAATAATAAAAGTGTAATATGCTAATTAGACTGAACTACCTTCCAGACGACCTTCCGGATGACCTTCTGGATGACCACGCTATAACACCCACTGGTGCCAGGCCAGCCAAGGTGGATGTGATGCTATTGGTCGGGGGCCCGGCCATCGCCCCATGATTGCCCCACAGAGGGAGGCCCAGACTGGCGGGCTGTGGTGGTTGGGTGGGGCCTCCCTCTGTGAGGGAAGCCCAGGTCCCGGGTACCAGAGGGAAGCCGGTGCCGGCAGCCGGGGGAAGGAAGGCCCACTCTTGCACAAATTTGGTGCATTGGGCCTCTAGTATTCTATATTTGAATAGCCTAAGACAGCGGTTCTCAACCTGTGGGTCGCAACCCCTTTGGCGGTCGAACGACCTTTTCACAGGTGTCGCCTAAGCCCATCCTGCATATCAGATATTTACATTAGGATTCATAACAGTAACAAAATTACAGTTATGAAGTAGCAACGAAAATAATTTTATGGTTGGGTCACAACATGAGGAACTGTATTTAAAGGGCCAGAAGGTTGAGAACCATTGGCCTAAGAAGTGTGGAGTCCATGGCTTCTCATACACTCATTTGGTTTGGAATATATTTAAGACCATGGTTGTCTTACTATGTCCTTGTGGTATAGATCAGGGCAATCCTAAGGCAGAAGTTAAAGTTGTACCCTGTTTGGTGTGTGTGTGTGTTTTATTAAACTTCCTTGAGGTAAAATTTATATACCATTATGCATGTATATTTTGATAAGTTTTAACATACACTGTGTAAGTACCACCACATTCAAGATACAGAACATTTTCATCATCCCCCCAAATTCCCTCAATCAGTCCTCTCCACCTCTGGCCCAAGCAACTTCTGATCTGTTTTTTTACTACTAAAGATTGGGTTTACTGTTTTTAGGGTTTTATATAAATGTAATCATAAAGTAGGTACTCTTTTGCCTGCTTTCTTTTTGTACAGCATAATGTTTTTGAGATTCATCCATGTTTTTGCATATATTAGTAGCACATTGCTTTTGTATCACTGAGTAGTATTCCATTGCATGAATATATCATAATTTGTTATCCATTCACTTACAATGGACTTACTGTTTGGGTTTGTGGTTCTTTGCTATAGAATACAGCTTTTATGAGCAGTCACATATAAATTTTTTGTTTTGAAATATACTTTCTTTCTTTTGGATAAATACCCAAGAATAAGACTGTTGAGTCATAATAAATGTATGCTTAACTGTGTAAGAAACTGCCAAACTGGTTTCTAAAGTACTTACAAGGCACTCTGGGAAACCAGTACAAACTGGTTTCTAAAGTACTTCATATTTCTACCAGCAATGCTTGAAAGCTCTACTTGCTCCAATCCTTGCAAACATTTGTCCATATTTTTAATTTTAGCTATTCCAGAAGGTATGTGGTTACATCCTTTTGTTTTTAACTTAGATTTTTTTGGTTCTAATGATGTTTGACTATCTTTGATGTACTTATAGGCCATTTATATAGTTTCTTTTGTAAAATGACTGTTGCAATCATGTGTCTCATTTTAATTGGGTTGCTTATCTTTTTATTATTGAATTATGAGTTTTTTTAATATATTCTAGATCCAAGTTATTTTTTGGATATAGGTATTTAAAATATTTTCTCCCTTTCTGTGGCTCATCTAATTTTCTTAATAGTATCTTTGAAGTGAAAAAGTTATAAATTTTGATGAAGTCCAACTTCTGATTTTATTTATGTCCTTGATGCATTTTTAATTCATGTAGACATACTTCAGTAAACTAAAGTTTCAGCGAAAGATGCCCAAAGGGAGTGGCCATAGTTAAGTAGAATGTAAATGTTATCTTCATAGTCTCTTATTTCCTCCATGGTTTTAATTACTTGAGCACTGTACCAATTCTTTTTAAAATTCCATAGCTTTTATCTTTACATGGAAAATTTCTTTAGATCTCCCAAATTTTTTAGTTATTAAGGGACATAACTATATTCTTTTGGTTAATGAAAATTTTTTTAACCATTTCTAAGTTTCTTGCATAAGGGTCCCACTCTGCTGTTCACCTGAAACTGCAGTGCAAAGGTCTCCAGTTATCTCCAAATCTTATGAACCTTTCTTATTTCTCAATCTTATCTTATTTGACTTCCCTGTATTTGATATTGTTGATTCTGCTGAAAAGTTTTGCTTCCATATTATTACTCTTTTCTTGTTTTCTCATCTGCTCCCATTCTTCTCTCTTAGAGCTTTTTCTTTGGTATTACCTAGGGCTGCTTCTCTTCTCACAGGATATGCCCTAAGTCTGACCCAATTCAACTCTTAGTTTTAGCTGTCACCTGTATGCTAATGTTTTCAAGATCTTGATTTTTATTTGGAGTTCAGATCTAGACTGAGCTCCAAATACAGTTGTCTGTGCACCTTCTCTACCTATATGTCTGTCTTGCAGGATTCTCAAACTTCATATGTCCAAAGTTGAATTAATTTATTTGATCTCCCACTTGGTCTTGCTTTCCTTTTGCATTCACTATCTTGTTAGTGCCACCACCAATGATTTATGCTCCTAAGTTAAAATCTAAGGTTAACTTTCCCTCTCATCATTAAATCTGTCATTTCTGCCTTCTGAACATCTCTCAACTAAGTCTTTCCCTCTCCATTTTTATTTTTGTTGCTTTAGGATCCTCCTTTTTCACCCAAATTCGTATACTAGACTATTATTTCTCCCCACTTTTCTCTGTCATGTAGGCTGCTGCCAAAATTATCTTTGTAAAAAAAAAGTCTGATTTAAATATTCTCCCATTTAAATCCTTTCTTGGTTCTTTATGAACTTACTGGACAACACTTAGATCCTTAGCATGACAAACATGCCCTGATTTATGATCCCATTCCTGCTGCTACTTCCATCTATTTGCTGACCACCTTCCACCTCTTACCTATTTACCCATAGATTCCTGCATTTATAAGCTTTTGCCTCCAGGCCTTTGAATGTATTTTTGTCCCCTATTACTGAAATATGCTTTCTTTTTCACCACGTTTCCAACATGTTTTGAAAGGTGAACAGGAATTCATCTTAGGTATATCTTCCTCCAAAATGCTTTCTCTAATCTCTTTTCCATTTGCCCTAGAAAGTTAGCTGTCTTCTGTTATACCTGTGAATCTGTCTTTTATACTTGTAGTAGAGGCCCGGTGCACGAAATTCATGCATGGTAGGGTCCCTAGGTCTGGCCAGCGATCAGGGCCGATCAGGGCCTTCTGGCTGCCGGCCGGGGCCTCTTCTCCCAGGCTGCCAGCTGCCGGCCGGGGCCTTCCTTCATTCCGCACCACCCCCTGGCAGTCAGCACACATCATATCGAGTGGTTGAACTCCCAAGGGACAATTTGCATATATATATATATATATATATATATATATATATATATATATATATATATGTATATATATATATATATATATTACTGTACTTATTCTATTATATTATGATTTGTTCATATGTTATTTTCCCTACCCCACTGTGGTTTCATTTAGAATGGAGACTGTCTTACTCATTCTGCCTTGCCACTTGGTGGTAGTCATTGTAGTAATAGCATGGCACATCTAGCACCTACTATACTTATATTAATGTACTGCTCTCAGTGCTTTACGTTAGTTGGCTCATTTGAGTCTCATAATAATCCTATTATTATTTTTAGGCCCATTTTACACATGAGGAAACAGGCAAAGAGAGATTAAATAATGTGCACAAGGTCAGACAGCTAATAAGCAGTAGAACAGGGATTTGAATCTATTTAGTCTGGCTTGTCTGTTCTCTTAGCCACTGCCCTTTATTGCTTCTCAGTGCCCTTGGCACATTGTTGGCATTTAGTGCTTGTTGAATGAATGATTTAAAAATTTACTGAGCTGATACCCTTTGCCCTAAAGATAGCATGAAAGACTTGGTAAGACGTGGTGAGGCTTCTTTTTCTTGTATTTCATAAATATTAAAAAGCATATACAGCTCAGTTGGTTATATATTATTTTTATTTGTAAATTGAGTTTTTTCCCAGTTTATTCTTCTTAGGTGGGTGATTTTTAATTTAAATTAAAAGGTTATTTCCTTTAACTTTTTTCCCCATAAAAGGTAAATTATACACCAAATAAACCTACTCCTACCTTGGCATTATTCTGCCAATTACCTTGGCACAAATGCTTGATCTTGTTGATTTTTAGCTATGTACTTTACTCCTCATTTTGTTATGACCAAAGAAAAAATGTTAAAGTTTATTACAGATACATTTATTTATTATATTTATTTTTTCATGATACACACACACACACACACACACACACACACACACTATTGGCCTGTTGCATGAAGAGATTCGTGCAATAGGCCTTCCTTTCCCTTGGCTGCTGGCACCGGTTTGCCTCCGGCACCTGGGGCCCAGGCCTTCGCTCTGGCCGAGTTCTGGCTGGTGCCGGCCCGGGAAACGTCAGGCTTCCCTGCTCCGCCGGCCCCGGAAACGTCAGGCTTCCCTCCTCCGCCGGCCCCGGTCGTCAGGCTTCGCTCCACCGCTTGGAGCCTACATATGCAAATTAACCGCCATCTTTGTTGGCGGTTAATTTGCATATCATGCTGATTAGCCAATGGGAGGCGTAGCAAAGGTACGGTCAATTACCCTGTTTGTCTATTATTAGTTAGGATACTAATTCCCATGCAATTCTTATTTTTAAAATAGTATTTTTCTATCTGACTTTTCTCTTTATTTTTTTCACCTATTCCCATTCCTTGAAAATCCAGTATAACTAACTGTGTCCAATTTTTGTTTTTAAAGCTCTCACTTTTTTATACTGCATTTAGTTTCATGTCTGGCTTGAATATTCTAGATATTAATGCATAATTCCTTCTGGTCTGTTATCTTTAGGTGCATTTATAGAAAGAGCATTGAACTTGGAGATAAAAGGCTTAGATTCTAATATTAAATCTGCCATTAATTGGCCTATGAAATTGGGAAAATAATTCAATTTATTTGGGCCTGCACTTGTTCAACTGTAGCATGAATATGATAGATTACTGTGTGCCAGGCAAAATGAGACTCTGAACATAGAAGATGTAGTATCTTGCCCTAGAGAGTTTACAGTGTAGCAGAAAAGAAAAATAGGAAAATAAACGTTTAGAATGTAGTTTGGTAACTGATGTGATATTCTATACCATATACATAAAGGGGATGGACAAGTTTTAAAGGATGTGTGTGGCTTATCTTAGTAAAATTTGGAAAAGAACTTTCCAGACAGTAGAATAGAATGTGCGCAAACATGAGAGTCACACACATATACATTGTGAGACATACAAGTCATGTTTGTTTGAACTCTAGGAGTGAGTGGAGGAATGGCTAGAGATGAGGCTGAAGAATTAGATAGGAAGCAAGCTAAGAAAAAATGCTTCATGTTGCCATGATAGGATTTTATTTGGAAGTAGTTGGGAATTGCCAAAAGTCTTAGATCAGGGAGTGACATAATTATATTTATACTAGAGGCCTAGTGCATGAAATTCATGCACTGGTAGGGTCCCTAGTGGCTGCTGGCTACTGGTCGGGGCCTCCTTCCCTTCCCACAGCCACCTGCCAGTGCCAGGGCCTCCCTCCCTTCCCCTGGCCGGCCTGCCCCCTGATCGAACTATGGGAAGAACTCCATTCGAGGGGACAATTTGCATTCTACGCTTTTATTATATAGGATAACTATGTATTAAATGTTAAATGATTAAAAATACAAGAATATATCTGCTTGCTTTACTAAAAGTGAGAAAAGCTGTAAAAGTAAAAGCTGATTTGCCCAGTTTTTTCTGAGTTTTTGCTTATATGTACTATAATGCTAGTAGATTCACATCGTATTTGCTCTAAAATGGTACTACCACTACCATCACCATCACCACTATCACTTCTACCATTATAATTAGTATCAATATAAAAGGATTACTTTACTAGAGTCAGAAGTGGTCTTGGTTAGAATTAGTTGCTGAAATATATGCACCAAGTTAGCTCTGCACTTCTAAGTTTTGAAGTCTTTTGAGGAATAGTGTGTTTTTTATTTCTTTCCAGATCAATAGTCACAAGCCATTCAAAAGTGTTGTGGAATTAATAGTCCTAAATAATAAGATTGTTTTACTGCCATTAATTATGGTTTTCCAGAGGTATAAAATCCTCTGTGTTCAATATTACTAAGTAGTTTTCTAGATTGTTTCTGGCATTTACTAATGTGCAGAGCTCTGTTATATGTACTTTGATAACGGTTTTCTACTACAGATATTGTATAAAATAGAGTTAGATCAGAGGTTCTCAACCTGTGGGTCGCGACCCCTTTGGCGGTCGAACGACCCTTTCAGAGGGGTCGCCTAAGACCATCCTGCATATCAGATATTTACATTATGATTCATAACAGTAGCAAAATTACAGTTATGAAGTAGCAACGAAAATAATTGTATGGTTGGGGTCACAACATGAGGAACTGTATTTAAAGGGCCAGAAGGTTGAAAACTACTGAGTTAGATGATCCTTGCAATTCTTTTGGATGGAATGATTCGGTATCTGCTTGCCAATGATAAATAAGGCTAGTAAATAAACTGGGTATTTTATTGTCTACATTGAAATAACTAGGCATCTAAAATACTTGCAGATTGCAAGTAAAATTAAACTTTGCTTACCTGTATGTTTCTTATTCAAAATAGCTGTAAGCCTGGTATACATTTTCCTTACTGAATAAAAAAAGTCAAGCTTCTTTGGGTAGGCCAGTTATATGCTGCAAGATCAACATATCAAAACCAGTGCCTTTTTTTCTACACCACGTGCTGAGGAAATACACTTTGTTATGTTTCAACCACTAAGTTAATAATTCTTATGTAAAAAAAATAGTCTTATGTACACATCAGATTTCTAAATATCATTTTTATGTTATGTTTCATGTTTATTGATTTGTGAATATTGTATCAGCTTTGCATCCTTGGAATAAATCCTGGTGTGAGCTTTTTAATATATTGCTGGATCTGATTTGCTAAAATTTTGTTGAGGATTTTAGCATCTATGTTCATCAGGGATATTGGCCTGTAATTCTCTTTCTTTGTAGTGTCTTTATCTGGTTTTAGGATTAGGGTAATGCTAGTGTCATAAAAAGAACTTGGAAGTGTTCCTTCCTCTTGGGTTTTTTTGGACTAGTTTGAGGAGTAGAGGTGTTAATTGTTCTTTGAATGTTTGCTAAAAATCCCCTGTGAAGCCATCAGGACCCTGGCTTTTGTTTGCTGGCAGGTTTTTTTTTAATTACTGCTTCAATTTCATTATTTGTATTGGCCTATTCAGGTTTTCTGATTCTTCCTGATTCAGTTTTGGGAGATTGTATTTTTCTAGAAATTTGTCCATTTCATCCTCAATTTCCAGCTGTTGGCATATAGCTGTTGATTATATTTTCCTTAAAATCCTTTGTATTTCTGTGATGTCAGTGGTTACTTCTCTGCTTTCCTTTCAGATTTTATTTGTTTGGGTCCTCTCTCTTTGTTTCTTGATGAGTCTGGCTAGTGGTTCATCAATTTTGTTTATCCTTTGGAATGCTTTTGCTGTGTTCCAGAGATTTTGGGTTGTTGTGTGTTCATTTTCATTTGTTTCCAGGAAATTTTTGAATTATTGCTTGATCTCTTTGGTAACCCGTTTGTTGCTTAATACCATGCTATTTAGTCTCCATTGGTTTGAATATTTTGGGGTGTTTTTACTGTAGTTGATTTCTAATTTTATTCCACTGTGATCTGAGAAGATGCTTGATATGATTTCAGTCTTCTTGATCTTGTAGAGGCTTGTTTTGTGTCCTAACATATGGTCTATCATTTTGAATGATTATATGCACTTGAGAAGAATGTATATTCTGCAACTTTGGGGTGAAATATTCTATAAATGTCACCTAAATCCATCTGATCCAGTGTGTCCTTTAGAGTCACTGTTTCCTTGTTATGTTTTTTGTCTGGAATATCTATCTAGTGAAGTCAGTGGGGTGTTAAAATTCCCTGTCATGACTGTATTGTTGCCGATCTCTCCCTTAACGTCCTCTAGAAGTGATATATATTTAGGTGCTCCTATGTTGGGTGCATATATGTTTACTAGGGTTATATCGTCTTGTTGGATCGATCCTTTAGTATTATGTAGTGACCCTTGTTGTCTCTTCTGATGGTCTTCATTTTGAAGTCTATTTTGTCAGATACGAGTATTGCTACTCTAGCTTTTTTTTTTTTCTTTTCCTTTTGTATGGATAAGTTTTTTACATTCCTTCATTCTCATCCTATGTGTGTCTTGTGTTCTGAGATGGGTCTCTTGTGAACAGCATATAGTTGGGTCATGTTTTTGTATCCATTTAGCTACCCTATGCCTTTTGTTGGGAGCATTTAATCCATTTACATTTAAGGTTATTATTGATAGGTACTTATTTATTGCCATTTTAATTCTGTATGCCTAAATTTCTCTCTCTTCTTCTCATCACAGCAGTCCCTTTAGCATTTCTTGTAATGCTAGCTTAGTGGTGATGTACTCCTTTAGCATTTTTTTTTTTGGTCCAGGAAGCACTTTATTTGACCGTCTATTTTGAATGATAGCCTTGCTGGATACAGTAATCTTGGTGTCAGTTCCTTGCTTGCTATTACCTTGAGTACTTCATGCTATTCTCTTCTGGCCTTAGGGTTTCTGATGAGAAATCAGGTGTCTTCCTTATTGGAGCTCTTTTGTAGGTAACAGTTTTCTTTTCTCTTGCTACCTTTAAGATTCTCTCTTTGTCTTTAATTTTTGCCATTTTAATTATGATGTGTCTGGGTGTGGGCCTGTTTGGGTTCTTCTTGCTTGGGGTTCTCTGTGCCTCCTGGACTTGTGTGATATTTTCCTTTACCAGGTAAGGGAAGTTTTCTGCCATTATTTCTTAAAACATGTTCTCTATAGTTTTCTCCCTTTCTGCCTCTTCTGGCATACCTGCTATTCAAATATTGTTACGTTACACATTGTCCCACAGCTTCCTTAAGTTGTTCTCCTGTTTTTTAATTGTCTTTTGTTTTTGGTTCTCTGATTGAGTGATTTTTTAAACCCTGTTTTTAATTCAGTAATTTGATCCTCAGCTTCCCTGAATCTGCTGTGTATTCCTTCCAATATGTTCATAACTTGTGCTATGTCATTCTTTATTTCTGTTTTCATAATTACTATATCTTTTCTCATCCTGTTGAGCATTTATACCATCATTATTCTGAACTCTCTATCAGATAAATTTCTTATCTCCATTTCATTTATCTCTTCTTCTGGAGAATTCTCTTGTTCTTTCATTTGGGGGTTGTTACTTTGTCTCATTTTGGCTGCCTGTTTGGGTAGATCTGTTAAGCCTCTCATCTAGTGCAGGACAGTGTCAAATGCTATTTCTGACTCACTAGATCAGACAGTTCCAAAGCCTCCAGAGACTGCCTCTGGCGACAGACTGTTATGATTTTTTCTTAAATTGTCCTCAGGCAATCATCCACAGGCGTGGGGAGAGTTTTTTTTTCAACAGGGTGGGGCAATTGCTTCTGCCTGGAGGCTAATTGTTATTCTCCATCTCTTCATGGGCCTGAGCAACTCTGCACCTTGGGGCAAGGTGTTTTCCAAAAGGGGGGATCAACTGTTTTCTCCCCCCCCCCCCCCCCCCCCCGCAAGGTTGCCTGTATAACAAATGTTTGCATGAGAAAGATGACCTCCTTAGCATGAGGGAATGACTCAGCACAGGAAACCAGGGTGTCTGCCTTCTGAACTATAGCCCTAGAACCCCTGATTCTGGCTTCTGCTCACACAGCTCCAGTCCACTC
The DNA here is from genome assembly GCF_000147115.1 of Myotis lucifugus. Classification (NCBI taxonomy): domain Eukaryota; kingdom Metazoa; phylum Chordata; class Mammalia; order Chiroptera; family Vespertilionidae; genus Myotis; species Myotis lucifugus. The sequence goes on from NW_005871077.1 coordinate 3,069,564, forward strand.
TGCCCTCCCTCTGCCGTAGCACAAGATGGGTGGCTCCACAGGGAATTTTGTGTGTTGGCCCTTTAAGAGGGTGCCTGAATTTCGAGCCATTGCTCCCTGACAGATAGTACCCCTGCTGCTTTTCACAGCCAAGTGTTATGTGGGTATCCTTCTTAGTTCTGGTGCTCTCTGCTGGGGGGCCCAGCTTGGGGATTAGAACCTAGAGTTCTCAGTGTCAACCCCCCACATATGAGATATCTCTCCAGAACTTCAATTGCTGTCTGTTGGAGCCCACCAGCCCTTTCATGCCTCTGCCCCTTCTACCATTCTCTATGTAGTCTCCACTTTCGATCCTTGGTTATCTGGATTCTCTCCAGCGAGTCCTCTGTTGTTTATTCAGGAAGTTTTTCTGTACGTTAGTTGTAATTCCAGTTTGGTCCTAGGAGCATGTTCATGCAGCATCTATTTATTCCATCAGCATTTTTAATCCCATCTAGTGTGTATATCTTTTAAACTAATAGGGAGGTAAATAGAATGAGAAAAACACTCAATCTAAACAAGACAAGGAAGAAAGAAAAACAGAAAAGAGAAGTATCACAGAATAAGATATGTTAGTAATTACAGTGCATATAAATTTACAAAATGCTCTAGTTAACAGAAACTGATAGTCATATTGGATAAAAAACAAAATCTAGTTATATTCTATTTATAAAAAGCATACCTCTAAAAGGAATATAGAAAATTTGAAAATAAAAAGGATAAAAAATGATATGCCTGATAATACTAAAGAAAGGTTGTGTTGTGTGGCTATATTAATCTCATGTAAAGTTGAATTTGGCGGGGGGGGGGGGGGATCTATCCCAGAGACTGAAGGTCACTAAATAATGATAAAAGGGATGACACTTTTATATTTGTATATATCTAATAATATACTTTTTTAAAGCAAAAAATAGATAGGACCTCAGAAGAAATAGGCAAATCCATCAACATTGTAACATATAAAATAATCTCTCTTAATAAATGTTGCGCCCTAACCGGTTTGGCTCAGTGGATAGAGTGTTGGCCTGCGAACTCAAGGGTCCCAGGTTCAATTCCAGTCAAGGGCATGTACCTTGGTTGCGGGCACGTACCCAGTAGGGAGTGTGCAGGAGGCAGCTGGTCGATGTTTCTCTCTCATCGATGTTTCTAACTCTCTATCCTTCTCCCTTCCTCTCTGTAAAAAATAAATAAAATATATTTTTTAAAAAATGTTGGAACAAGCAGAAAACTACAAAAATATAGAATCCTATATAATAAAAGGCTAATATGCAATTGTCCCCTTGACCAGTAGTTTGACCAAGGGGCGGGGCTGGCCGTGGCCCCTGCCCCTTGGCTGGCCACACCCTTGATCAGCCCCCAAACCCTGATTGGGGGCAGGGCCAGCCTGCCAACTGCCCATGGCCCCTCCCACTGGCCAACCCCACCCCTGATTGGCCACCCACCCCCCAAACGGGGGTGGGGCTGGCCGGCCAACCACCTGTGGCCCCTCCCCCCAGCTGGCCCCACCCCCGACCAGTCCTCCCACTCTGATCGTGAGTGGGGCTGGCCAGCCAACTTCCTGTAGCCCCTCCCCCTGGTTAGCCCAGCCTGATTGACCCTGATCAGGGTGGGCTGGCCAGACCCCACCGGTGCATGAATTCGTGCACTAGGCCTCTAGTATTTTAATAACAGCATTTACCACTGTAATTTATGGGACAGCGCATCTCAGAATTATTTTAAAAAATTCTTTAAAAAAATTTTAAAGCACACAAGGAACATTTACAAAATATGATAACATTTTTGTCAAATACATCTGGTTTTAACAAATTTCAGTGGATTGGCATCATACTGAATTCTCTGTAATGCCATCAACTATGTAAGTAGCAATGTACTTTTTTTGTATGTTTCAAAATTATTATTTACAAATAACTTGACTCAAAAATCCTGTAAGGAATATCAGAAAATATTTATAATTTAACAGTAATAATATAATATATATCAGAACTTGTGTGATATAGCTTAAGTGATACTTTATGGAAACTTAGAGTGTTTAATGCTTATATAATAGGAATAAATGCTGAAAATAACTGTATTCTTCAGAATTAGAAAAATAAGAGAACATTCCCCAATTAAACTTAAAAGGAAGTAAATATAAATTAATGAAATAGAAAACAAAAGTAAATCAGAGAGGAAACAGTTCAGCTAAAAATAGATTATATGAAAAGACTAACAAAACGGAAAACCACTGGCAAGATTAACCATGGGAAAGAGATCACAAAGTAGTATCTGGAATGACAAAGGGGATGTTGTTATACTGTTTCAAGAATGATCATCTTTAAGTTAATATAATTAAATGCTTAGATAAAATGGACAACTTCTTAGGAAAATATAGTTCACATTGGCTCAGAAAGGAATACAAACTTGAATAATCTTAAAATGTAAAGGAAAAATGTTCTCACAAAGAAAAATACCAGTTCCATCACAGGTTCTACAGAATAGTCAAGTGATAATAGCAAGATCCTCATTAAGGAAACTTGATCTATAATGGCACTGGGGACAGGATGACTATTTCAATAATTGGGGTAGTTGGTTAATTAAATGGAAAAAATGAGTTGGATCACTACCTCATATTATTTAGAGAAATCCATTGGGCTGGATTATCGATCTAAATCTATACATAAGGTAAAGGTATAGTTGAGGTAAAACTATAACACTTCCTAAAGATAGTAGAGTTGGATATTCTTATGACTTTCAGTAAATGTGAAATAAATGTATAAAACAGAGCAAAAGATTGGTATATATGACTGCATCAAAATTAATAACGTCTTTCATCAACTGATACATAAAGGAAGTGGTGATTAGTATTTAGCACATACAAAGTTCTGTCACACTGAAATAAAGACAATTTAATAGAAAATTGGGCAAAGGACTCTAATATGCATTTCATAAAAGAACAAATTCATTTGGCTAATAAGCATAATATAAGATATTCAACCCAGTGAGTAATCAGGGAAATCCCTATTAAAACCAAATGAGAAGACATTTCATGCCTCCTACATTCTCAAAAATTAAAAGCCAAACATGTTGCTGTTCATTTTAATATGGAGGAACTAGGACACTTAAGCAGTGCTGGTGGTAATGTTAATTGGTGTATCCACTAGAAAAATATTGACATTATTAAAAAAAATTGAAGATGCACATACATTATGATCCAGTATCTTCATTGCTAAGTATGTCTTAAGCCTCTCTACAGAAATATCAGGTGATGTATGATTGTTCATACAGCCTGTTCATAATAACAAAACGCTCATATATCTATCAACAGTAGGATGAATACTGGTATATTCATACAATAAAATGTTACATTAATACCAAAAATGAATTAATTACAGCTATGCTTAACAACTTGAATTATTCCAGGAATATAATGTTGGAACAAAACAAACTATAGAAGAATATATAACATGGTTCCAGTTATATAAAGTTCAAGCACATGCAAAATGAAGTCATATATATTGTTTGATGATACAAATACCATACAAGTCCAAAGAAAATGATAAATATAAAATTTAGGGATGAGTGAATAACATGAGAAAATCTTGTTCCAAGTAAGGAGGGACACAGAGTAGATGGAAGAGGTAAGAGTAACTTTATACTTATTGTTTATTTGTACCTTAAACTTATTTTGTAGAATTATTAATACCTAATATTAATAATCACATTATGTTTAATAAAACACAATTCTACTCCTGGGTATGAGATGCTCCAAGATGTATTCATTTATTTCAAGGGGTACAGACAATTTTAATAATTCTACATTTTTCTAAATATTAAGTTTGCATGATTTTCTACCTTAATAATTTTTTTGTTTATTGGCCATGTTATAAGAAGTTTGAGAAAAGCATTGCCATGCCTTATATTTTCCTAACTTAAAATGCATGTGATGTCTGTTTTTAAAATTGCATTTGAGGATATGACATTTTGTTTCAGAATATTACCACTTTGTTTTATTTATCAAACACTTAATAGTGTTTGTGCGTCAGACAATATTCTAAGCACTTTAAAAATGTTAACTCATGCCCTGGCTGGGTGGCTCAGTTGTTTGGAGCATCCTCTTGTATATCAAAAGGTTGAAGGTTCGATTTCTGATTGGGGCAAGTAAGGAAGGCAATCAATGTTTCTCTTTCTGTCTCCCTCTCTACCTATCTCCCTTCCTCTTAAATCAATTTTTAAAAAACAACATATCCTCGGATGAAGATTAAAAGATATATTACCTTATTTAATCTGGATTAAAACCCTATGAAGAAGATATTATTATCATTTTATAGGTAAGGAAACTTGAGGCAGAGATGTTGTTGCCTAAGGTCACTAGTAGGTGGAGCCTGTATTCAAATCTAGATAGGCAGCCTGGCTCCATACCATGTGTTTCACCACAAGCTGTAAAAGACCCTATTGATTACATAGGCACCTATGTTCTCCCATGCAGTGGGCTTTCTTGTTGTTTTGTTGATGGTTTCTTTTGCTGTACAAAAGGTTTTTATTTTGATGTAGTCCCATTTGTTTATTTTCTCTTTAGTTTCCATTGCCCTAGGAGCAGTATCAGTGAAGAAATTGCTTTGGCATATGTCTGAGATTTTGCTGCCTGTGGATTCCTCTAATATTTTCATGGTTTCCTGTTTTATGTTTAAGTCCTTTATCCATTTTGAGTTTATTTTTGCGTGTGGTGTAAGTTGGTGTTCTAGTTTTATTTTTTTGAATGTATCTGTCCAATTTTCCCAACACCATTTATTGAAGAGACTATCTTGACTCCATTGTATACTCTTGCCTCCTTTGTCAAATATTAATTGGGCATAGTGGTTTGGGTTGATTTCTGGGTTCTTTATTCTATTCTATTGATCTATATGTCTGTTCTTGTGCCAGTACCAGGCAGTTTTGAGAACAGTGGCTTTTTAATACAACTTGATATCTGGTATTGAGATCCCTCCTACTTTGTTCTTCTTTCTCAGGATTGCTGCAGCTCTTCGGGGTCTTTTTTTCATTCCAGATGAATTTTCAGAGAGTATGTTCTAGGTCTGTGAAATATGCCATTGGTATTTTAATGGGGAAATGCATTGAATCTATAGATTGCTTTGGGTAGTGTGGACATTTTAATGATGTTGATTCTACCAGTCCATGAACACGGTATGTTCTTCCATCTGTTTATGTTTTCCTCTATCTTTTTTTTCAGTATTCTGTAGTTTTCCAAGTACAGGTCTTTTACCTCCTTAGTTAAGTTTATTCCTAGGTATCTTAATTTTTTTCATGCGATGGTAAATGGGATTGTTTTTTTAGTCTCTCTTTCTGTAAGTTCACTATTGGTATATAGAAATGCCATAGATTTCTGGGTGTTAATTTTGTATCCTGCTACATTGCCGAATTCATTTATTAAGTCTAGTAATTTTTTAATGGAGTCTTTAGGGTTTTCTATGTATAGTATCATGTCATCTGCAAATAATGACAGTTTTACGTCTTCTTTTCCAATTTGGATACCTTTTATTTCTTCTTCTTGTCTAATTGCAATGTTATCACCGATAAGGGTTTAATCTCCAATATTTACAGGGAACTCATACAACTTAACAAAAGGAAGATAAACAGCCCAATCAGAAAATGGGCAATGAACCTAAATAGATACTTTTTGAAAGAAGACATAAGGAAGGCCAAGAGACATATGAAAACATGCTCAAAGTCACTAATAATCTAAGAGATGCAAATCAAAACGACAATGCGGTACCATCTCACACCTGTCAGAATGGCTATCATCAGCAAATCAACAAACGACAAGTGCTGGTGAGGAGGCACAGAAAAAGGAACCCTCGTGTACTGCTGGTGGGAATGCAGACTGGTGTAGCCACTGTGGAGAACAGTATGGATTTTCCTCAAAAATCTAAAAATGAAACTCCCATTTGACCCAGTGATCCCACTTCCAGCAATATATCCGAAGAAACCATAAACACCAATCAGAAAGGATATATGTACCCCTATGTTCATAGCAGCATAATTTACCATAGCTAAGATTTGGAAACAGCCTAAGTGCCCATCAGCAAATGAGTGGATTAAAAAACGGTGGTACAGCTACACAATGGAATGCCAAGCTGAGGTAAAAAGGAAGGAATTCTTACCATTTGCAACAGCATAGATGGAACTAGAGAGGATTATGCTAAGTGAAATAAGCCAGTCAGAGAGAGATAAATATCACATGATCTCACTCATTTATGGAATATAATGAACAACATAAACTGATGAACAAAAACAGATCCAGAGATAGAGAATCATCCATCAGAATGTCAAACCTGAGAGGGAAGGTAGGGGAGGGTGGGGGTAAGGGGGAGAAATCAACGAAAGGACTTGTATGCATGCATATAAGCCTAACCAATGGACACAGACAACAGGGGGTGAAGGCATTAGTGGGGGAGTGGGAGGGCAATGGGGGGATAAGGACACATATGTAATACCTTAATAAAGAAAAAATTAAATGAATAAAAAATAAAATGGGAGAATATTGAGTAGTTCTCTAAGGGTAATATGCCATCTTTTCAATGTTTTTAAATAAATGGGTACTCTTTTTGAAGATTGCAAGCATGTTGTCAGATTATGATGAATTCCTTTTCTTTTAAGAATTTTAAAAGTAATATTGGTAAAAGATGTATTTCTAGACATCGCTTAAATTTACTCTTAAATGAAATTTGTATCTATATACTCATGAGATAGAAAAGTAGATAGGTAAAAAAGTACCTTTTAGTCTAATTGCAGATATGCCCATATGCAGTAATGATGATGGTGACCTTTCTTCTTCCAAAAATGAATTGATGAAATAATAATTTAAAATTAGAAAGTTTAAGTATAAATTTTAGAAAGCAATATTTGATTCAGGGATGAATCTTACAGTAAAATGTGGAAAGAGAAAATTGGGCAATTATAAGTGATTTGTGAAGAAGCTAATAGTAATATTTAAAAGCACGGCCTCTGCGGTAAAAAGAGATAAAGATCTGACATTCTTTAGAGCAGCGGTCGCCAACCTCATGGACCATCAGTGGTCCGTGGACCACCAGTTGGCGACCACAGCTTTAGAGCAGTGATTTTCAACCTTTTTTTTTTTTATCTCATGACATGCATAAACTAATTACTAAAATTGTGTGGCACACCAAAAATATTTTTTGCCGATATAACAAAAAATAGATATTAGGTATACTTTTGATTAATTCACGCTCAGCGGCTATTGTTATGTTGGATGTTCTTTTTACTTTATTTTATTTGACAATCTAAGGGAAAAGAGGGGGCATTTTTTTATTTAACAATTTCAGGGAAAATATGTCAGTGTCCCTAACTAAATAGTCAGGTATTGCATGTTTTAAAATGCATTCGGCACACCAGTTGAAAAATCTCTGCTTTAGAGCATTGGCTCTTTACCCACGATGAGCATACTCTTGAGAATCTGATTAGCTTACAGGAATTTCCATATAAAGTCACGGCTTTTATGACTACATGAAAGTCTTTCTATGGGTCAACTCCTAACCCTATTCCCATTTAGAGCCTTTACAGGGTCTTGAGAGATCTCATCTTATAGCTGTATGCTCATGATATATGTACATTGTCTATAAAGAATTTCAGATTTTCTTTGTGTTGCTCTTTGTTAAACTTCAAATAGCTTAATTTTCAGTGACACGTGGTTTTATTAGAATATGACTGTTACTGTTTTTTTAATCTTTATTGTTGAAAGTATTACATATGTCACCCTTTTTCCCCCCATTGACCCCATCTAGCCAACTCCTGCTCCCTGCCCAAGGCCATCACTACACTATTGTCTGTGTCCATGGGTTATGTATATATATGCATACAAGTACTTTGGTTGACTTCTTCCCTCCTACCCACCCACCCCCACATTCCCTCTGAGATTTGACAGTCTGTTCCATGCTTCTATGTCTCTGGATCTATTTTGTTCATCAGTTTATTTTGTTCATTAGAATTCACATATGAGTAAAATTTTGTGGTACTTGTCTTTTTCTGACTGGCTTTTTCACTTAGCATAATACTCTCCAGGGCCCTCCATGCTGTCTCAAAGTGTAAGAGATCCTTCTTTTTTACAGTTGCCTAGTATTCCATGGTGTAGATCAGGGGTCCTCAAACTTTTTAAACAGGGGGCCAGTTCCCTGTGCCTCAGACCGTTGGAGGGCCGTACTATAGTTTAAAAAAAAAAACTATGAGCTAATTCCTATGCACACTGCACATATCTTATTTTGAAGTAAAAAAACAAAACGGGAACAAATACAATATTTGTATTTGCATGTGGCCTGCGGGCCGTAGTTTGAGGACCCCTGGTTTAGATGATAAACTGTGGCAAATGTCGCATATTATGTTTGCATGATTATATATAACTAGAGGCCCGGTGCACAAAAATTTGTGTACTCGGGGGGCAGGGGGGGTCCCTCAGCCCGGCCTGTGCCCTCTCGTAGTCTGGGACCCCTCGGGAGATAACGACCTGCTGGCTTAGGCCTGCTCCCAGGTGGCAGAGGGCAGGCCCAATCCCTAGGTGCAGCCCCTGGTCGGGCTCAGAGCAGGGCCGATTGGGGAGTTGGGCGCCGCCCCCTGTCATGCACAGAGCAGGGCGGATCGGGAGGTTGCGATGCCACCCTCAGTCATGCTCAGGGTAGGGCCGATTGGGGGGTTGGGGCACCGCTCCCTGTCACACTCAAGGCAGGGTTGATGGGGAGGTTGTGGCGCCACCCCGTCATGCACAGCAGGGCCAATCGGGGTTGGGGCGCTGCCCCCTGTCATGCACAGAGCAGGGCCCATCAGGGGGGTTGGGGCTCCGTACTCTGTCACGCACAGAGCAGGGTCAATCAGGGGGTTGGGGAGCTCCCCCCTGTCACGCACAGAGCAGGGTCCATCAGGGGGGTTGGGGAGCTCCCCCCTGTCACGCACAGAGCAGGGCCCATCAGGGGGTTGGGGTGCTGCCACTGTCACACTCAGGGCAGGGCCGATGGGGAGGTTATGGCTCTACCCCGTCACACACAGAGCAGGGCCCGTGGGGGGGGGGGTGTTGGGGCGCCGCACCCTGTCACACACAGAGCTGCAGGGTGATCAGGGGGTTGGGGAGCTCCCCCCTATCAGGCACAGAGCAGGGCTGATCAGGGGGTTGGGGCGTCTTCCCCTGTCAGGAACAGAGCAGGGCGGATAGGGAGGTTGTGGCCCCGCCCCCTGTCACACACAGAGCCCCAGGGCGATCAGGGGATTTGAGCGCTGCCCCCTGTCACACTGATCCCAGTGCCGGGAGCCTCGCGGCTCCGCTGATCCCGGTGCTGGGAGGCATATTTACCCTTTTACTATATAGGATAGAAGCCTGGTGCATGGGTAGGGGCTGGCTGGTTTGCCCTGAAGGGTGTCCTGGATCAGGGTGGGGGTCCCACTGGGGTGCCTGGCCAGTCTGGGTGAGAGGATGATGGCTGTTGCAGCTGGTCACACCCCCTTCAGGGTGGGGGTCCCCACTGGGGTGCCTGGCCAGTCTGGGTGAGGGGCTGAGGGCTGTTTTCAGGCTGGTGGGTGACTGAAGCTCCCAACCGCTCCTTTTTTCTTTTTTTTTTTATTCTGGGCCAAGGCCTCTGCTGCTGAAAGCAGGTATCTGGGTTGTTTCGGTTCTGTAATCGAAACACTGTATCATCTCTCCCGGCCCGCTGAAAGCTGGTTTCTCGGGTTTTGTTTAGCTTCTATATTTGTTACAATGTTTCAAACTGCCAGCTCAGAGGCCGGCAAGGCAGGCGGGGAACGTTGGAGTCCTCCTTCACTGCAGCAAGCAAGCCTCATGTTCGCTTCCAGCTGCCTGGCTGCCGGCCGCCATCTTGGCTGGCAGTTAATTTGCATATCTCACTGATTAGCCAATGGGAAGGGTAGCGGTCGTACGCTAATTACCATGTTTCTCTTTTATTAGATAGGATTATTTAATATATAAATATTAAATATATAATTTAATATGTAAATTATCCTATATAATAAAAGCCTAATACGCAAATCGACCGAAAGGCCAAACCGGTGGAACGACCAGTCACTATGACGTGCACTGACCACCAGGGCGCAGATACTCAACACAGGAACTGCCCCTAGCCTGCAGGCCCCAGGCCGGCCAGGGCGGGTGCCAGCTGGGACACCCTGATCACCCCTCCAGTCACCCCGCAGAGGAAGGCAACCGGTGGCAGTGGCAGGGGGCGGGGCTGATGAGTGGGTGGCGCCAGGCTGGCCAAGGTGGGTGCCAGCAGGGGCCCCCTGATCACCCCGCCAGTTGCCCCATAGATCGGCTCTGATCACCAGCCAGGCCTAGGGACCCTACCCATGCACAAATTTTGTGCACAAGGCCTCTAGTATATGTATAATTTAATGTTGACCACAGAAGATTCTATAATGAGGGCAGGAAGGTATGTTTTGTATGTTGTATTCTCTGTGTCCAACATACAGAATGGGCTCAAATATACTTGTTCAATAAATTAGTGAATATGAAATACATATTATTATTTGTTTTACAGATGTAGAAATTGGTCAAGGAAAGATTAAGTAATTTATGCTATTTAGTGATAGAGCTAATAGGAAAGGAAGTGAGCCTAGGAGAGGGAGCTGGTAGAAAATTGAAGGACTTTAGGAATGGCGATTTCCATGAGGTTAAGTAGAAATGAAAGCATGAAAGATACAGAAGAGGAGGAAATATGGTCAGAGGAAATATGTTGGAGTTTACAATTATTTGAGATGGAGTTGTTCTGGATGATGACAAAGGGTCAGGTCTTAGGGATGGATTGGAGTAGAAATGTTATGTTGAAGCTCTGTGGGCACCTATGTAGATATTGAAAGATTTTAAGGTTATTATAGGAGTTTGGGTAGAGAGGAAGATTATGATACAGTCCTTAATAAATGAGGAGCTATTGTATGGAGGTACATAGATGAGGAAGCATAGATAATGAAATAGATGAATGTCATTATCTTTCTTTGAGTTCCAGCTTGTTTTTTATTGAATTTATTGACATTAGTTAATAAAACCATAAAGGTTTCAAGTGTACAACTCTATAATACATCATCTACATATTTTAACATTGGTTAAGGTTAGATCTAGTTTGCTGAAAAGACATGAAGAAACTGAGTTTGCTGAATATGATTTATTTTTTTCCTAATGAATATGGCTAATCTTATTGAAAACTTTAAAAATATTCAGAATATAAATACAGAAGTTTTAAGTTTGGCCTGATATTCCAGCTATACGTAAGGTATGAATTCTAAATGTTACATTTCTTTTCTGCAAAAAGCCTGTACTCTTTTTAAATGTAGTAGTAGAGTATAAACCTCTCCTTTGGTTGCTGTTGAGTACACATCCCGAGGGTGTTACAAACAAAATGCACTTGCTCTTCTAAATCCTCAGCTACTGACCAGCTGATTGGCCTCCCCCTCTCCCAAGTTTGTTTTTTGAATGCTTTTGTTTCAAGAAGGTCTTGAGAACTTTCTACATTACATTGTGGCACAGAAAAAAAGTAGAATTTATTTCAGCACTAAATTATAGTTAACATTTTATGTTGAGCATTTTCAGAGTGTTTTGATAACATAAGCAATCTCCTTTTATTTTTTAAGATATTTCTATTGCTTTGAAAGGCTCTAATTTATTTTCATATATTTTGATAGCACTGTAATTTCTGTCCTGAATATTTCCCTTCAGAAAAATATAAAAATGCAGTAATTTATTATAGGATTTTGTTAAACCTAAAATTTTATTATTTATCATATTAATTTAAAACATTTTAGAATTTTTTTTATTTTGTATAGTTATGCCTGCTTGTTTGTGTGTGTGTATGTGTGTGTGTGTGTCTGTGTGTGTGTGTGTGTGTGTTTGTGTGTTTCCCACAAATGAGTATCAGCTTATGAATAGCTCTTTGGAAATTAAAGGTAATCAAACATGTTATAAAATGTGTTTATATAATGAAAAGGTTGGAGGAGGTACCTTTTAGAGCAGATGTACTATGATTTTGGGGTTCTCTATGCTCTGCCCACTTTATATCTTAAGGAGCAGCTGAAATACTGCTAAATGACCTTTGACACAGAACCCATGAAGGCCCCAAGTATGATTTCACTTCCACTTCCTTCTTTGTAAACCTAAATGCTTGCTTGTCTAATCAGATGTGTATTTAGATCTTTTTACTGAATGTGTCTTGAGGAGAACAGAGCTTGGGGTTAGCTAGACATATTGTTCTATTACAGAGTTTTGTTGGGGAATAGGTAGGGTGACAGTTCTTTCTGAGGGAAATTGCAAGCTGAGTGTTACTGGCTTCTACATACTTTTCTCAGCAGTCTCACTGGACCCTAGTGATTTCCATACATTAAAAGAAAGCAGGCTATGTGGGTTGCTTGTTGGTATTTGTGGTTCCAGTTTGATCCAAGTTTCTCTGTTATATAATAAGCACATTAACTGATACGTTAAGGCACTGTATTTGTAAGTATCTCAGTTTTTCTTTATCAGTAAAATAGATTACATTTCTCATAGTAGTTAATATCATAAGAGGTTTTTCATGTATTCAGGTATACGTATAGTATATATTAAATTATTTGTTCCCAGGCGGGTGGCTCAGTTGGTTGAGCGTCATCCCATCCACCAAAAGAAAAAAAAAAAAAGGTTGCAGATTTGATTCACGAACCAGGTCAGGCCACAAATCTAGCTGTTAGTTCGAACTCCAGTCAGGGGGTGAGTATGGGAGGCAACCTATCTCTCTCTCTCTCTCTCTCTCTCTCTCTCTCTCTCTCTCTCCTCTCTCTCTCTCCCTCCCTCCCTCCCTCCCTCCCTCCCTCCCTCTCCCCAAATCAATAAAAATGTCCTCAGCTGAGGAATTTAAAAATTAAATTATTTGTGTTTCTCTGTTTTGATTTTCTGTAGACCTGGTAATTTAATCAATTTGTCACCCCTTAAGTATAAGATACTTAAATATAAACTACTTTAAGAAGTGTTTAATATTTACTATTTTAACTTTAATGAAAATTGAAAATTCTTGATTTTACTTTTTTAAACTTTCTGATTTAGGTTCTGATAATCTATTTGAAAAATCAGAAATATGCTTAGGCTCATGTGACTTTTAGCAGCAGAAGTTGCTGTGTCCTTACTCATTAGAAGCTGCAAAGAGTCATTAATTGTTAAGAAGGTTGTAGGGGACCATCTGACAGAATAACTACTTACCTTTATAGTTTATTCATTGTACCTCATACACTATTTCAGAAGAAAAACTATATTGGTACTTTGAATGAAAAGACCTTTACTTCCTTTTCAAGGAGGATTGTGGGAAATTTCTTGCTAACTTGGACATTTCAACTTACTTGTTCAAGGTTATTTTGAACATATTGAGCTGGAGTCCTGGAATGGTTAAGAACTTTATTTTTTCTTGCTTTGCTGAATCAATAGTTTAGTGATCAAAGCTTATGCTCTTTAACAGATTTAATAAAGACATTAATTAATAAAAAGTATTACATAGAGATGTTCAATACTTTGATATGGGAGAACATAGGAAATCAAAATACTGAAAAAAGATTTGTCTAGATCATCTATATATATTAAGAAGTAATATGCAAATGAGGTCGGGACTCCATAATGGTCACGACCAGTTCAGGAGGAGGGGCCAGGTACAGCCCTGAGCCTGAAAGAACAACACGCAGGCACGGCCCGGAGCCTGAGAGATCAACACAGAGGGGCACCTGCTCTGAGCCTCTGCAGTGTGGCTGCGGGCAGGCTCCCAGCAGAGAGAGAGAGAGGGAGAGAGAGAGAGAGAGAGAGAGAGACACACACACACACACACACACACACACACACACACACACACGGGGCGCCTGCTCCAAGCCTCTGCAGAGTGGGGAGTGGGCCTAAGCCATCAGTAGGACATCCCTGAGGGCACTCGGACTATGAGAGGGGGCAGGCTGGGCTGAGGGACCCCCACCCTCCAGTGCACAAGTTTCATGCACCGGGCCTCTAGTAAGATGTAATAGAAAAAAGTAAATGTTTTCTACCAGAAGAACTTGTTTTGATTTTAACAATTTGGGGAGAGGGAAGGGAATTTGGGAGGTGGTTAAGCCCAGATTAACCACTAACATGCTAAATATCCACACCCATAGGTATTTCACTAAACCACTTATGTTTTTAGCATTTTTGTTGACTAGTCTTTTCATTTCTGGCCTCTGAAGTCACTCTTTTTATTCATAGCTCTTTTTAGCTGAAAATTAAAGCATATGTTGTAATAGATGAAAACAAATTTTGGGGGGTGTTTTTGTATTATATAATAAATTTTTAAAGCTGCTTAAAATATAAATTTTACTCTTAGAATTGTTATAGGAACAGAAAGGTAGACTGGTAATCTAAAATTATATTTTCATCTTAGTTTGTCACATTCTTTAGCTAATATAGGGTGTCCCAAAAAGGTATAACACTTTGAATGATTATGAAGTCAGTGTTGATTAACATACAATTCATTTTCAAAATTTAAAAGAATCTACAGAAATGCATATATATATGTGTATATATATATATATGTATATATATATATTGTCAATGCCTTTTTTCAAATTGATGACCATTCTGGTCCAGGCATTGCTGATAATGCAAAGCAATGGAATTGCAAGCATTAAGAATCATTTCCTTTGGTATTTGTGCAACCTCAATTCATCAACTGTTGCTGGTTTTGTACTGTAAACTTCTTTTATATCTCTCCTCAGAAAAGTCTAGTGGATACATTTTCTTTGTTCAAAGTTTAGTCTGGCTTCACCCATTATTTCAAATTAGTTAAACTTGAAAAGGAGTAAAAATTAAGTGAGTTATCAGCTATTAAAGTGTGTATACATTTGACGGGGGGGGGGGTCACCCTGTGAATAACAATAAAAGCAGTGTTTTTACTTCAACTGTGTTTTCAAACTTCCAGTAAGCATTTTATGATGACTTTCCTTTGTTCAAAGCTTAGTCTGGCTGAAAAGAAAGAAACATCAATTGAACTATCTGCTATTAAAGAGTCTATACATGTTTTGGGGACACTGTTGAATATAGACCCTATGTAAGTTGTCCAGTTGCACAAAACTACTTTCCAGAACCCTTGATTTTTCCCATCTTACCTAATAATAGGCAAACATGTAAATTGACCGTACCTTTGCTACGCTAACCAGCCAATCAGGAGAGTATGCAAATTAACCTAACAAAGATGGCAGTTAATTTGCATACATAGGCTCCAAGCAGTGGAGCGAAGCCTGATGGCTCCGGGGCTGGCTCCGGCCAGAGCCCGGCCAGAGCTAAGGCCTGGGTCCCGGGTGCTGGAGGAAAACCGGTGCCAGCAGCCAGGGGAAAGGAAGGCCTATTGCACGAATCTCTTCGTGCAACAGGCCTCTAGTAAAGTTATAAAGACAAAGCAAAACAAAATCCTATGCCTTTTAGTGGAGAGAAACTCTACGCCTTTTAGTGGGTTATGAGGCTCATCTTGAGGAAGCAGAATACTTATGGGGACCAGTAGTCTGAAAGGAGGCTGTTAGCAAAGACAGCCTAATTTATTCATAGCAATCATCATGTTGCAAGGGAAATCAGCTACTCTAAATCTTAAGGAGAGTTTTGAAAATGCTGGGAGAGCCTAGAAAACTTTTCTGTGCAGACTATCACTTTCTTTTACTCTAAGTGCCTTACCAGTTTTGAAAATGACTTGAATAAGACTGAGATAAATGAAATAAAGATTTTTTAAATGTAAAGGGACATTAAGAAATCCATTTGATCTGGTTATCCTATATAATAAAAGCCTAGTATGCTAAATGTCCGATTGTCCAGTGCCGTTCAACCAATCAAAGCATAACATGCTAATGATATACCATGGCCTCTCAACCACTCACTTTGACATGCACTGACCACCAGGGGGTGGACGTTCTGACTGGTAGGTTAGCTTGCTTCTGGGGTCTGGCTGATCAGGATTGAGTGAGACAGGCTGGACACACCCTGGAGCCCTCCCGCGGTTCCTCCCCGGCTGGCCAACCTCCTGTGTCCCTCCCTGGCCCTGATTGTGCACCGGTGTGGTCCCTTGGCCTGGCCTGTGCCCTGTTGCTATCCGGGACCCCTTGGGGGATGTCAGAGAGCCAGTTTCGGCCCAATGGTGGAATGACCGGTCGCTATGATGAATACTGACCACCAGGGACAGACGCTCAATGCAGGAACTGCCCCCTATGGTCAGTGTGCACCCATAGGGGGAGTGCCGCTCAGCCAGAAGCTGAGCTCATGGTTGGTGAATGCAGCGGCGGTGACAGGCGCCTCTCCCGCCTCCTCGGCAGCACTAAGGATGTCCGACTGCCGGCTTAGGCCCACTCCTGGCAGTCAGACATTTTTTGAGGGCTCCCGGACTGCAAGAGGGCACAAACCAGCCTGAGGGACCTCCCCTCCCCAAGTGCACAAATTTCATGCACTGGGCCTCTAGTTTTATATATAGGAACTGAGAACCTCAAAATGTTATGTGATTTAGTGTAAATCATAGAGCTAGTTTGAAGTGGAAGCTATAGTTTCCTTACTGGGTTTGGTTGCTTAAAAGTGTGAACAGTCATTAAAATGCAAGGAGATTATAGGGGACCTTATGATGAAAGAACTACTAGCTTACAGTTTATTCACTGTACCTCATCCACTTTGTTTCAGAAGAAAAAACTATTCAGTGACTTGTGTGAAAGACTCTGACCTTTCTACAAACATGAATTATAGGGAATTTCTTGCTAACTTGGGTATTTAAACTACTTCAGTTATTTATAGGAACTGGACAGTTTTTCAGAATGCCAGTTAGGGAGACTTAATAGCATAAGAGTTCTTAATATATGGTAACCTCAGATCCCAAATAAAGGTAGAATGATGTCAATATGTTAAAATTTGAATGAAACAATACCTTTTTGAAGTGTTTTAGCAGTTGTTCTTAAGAATTTATCATAAACTAGATGGGGTTGGGAGTAATATTTCTTTTGGGAAAAAATTAATACATAAATGAAACTTTTGTATATCCATTTTCTTTTCTCTTTCTGAAGCAAATAAGGCATTTTAATGTTCTTACCTATTATGTCTTGAAAAGTCAAGAACAGATAACTTGTTGAAGAAAGTAATGAAATAGTAACTCAAATAAAAAAAAAATCCTGTTAGAAAAAAATAAACATGTTGGCTTTTTGTTTGCTGACTTTTTATATGGGTATGCCTTATTGTGTAAAAAAACTTAATAAATTTTGTCAATTTACACATAATTCCTGTTTATGTCTTAGAGTTATAACCATATATATTCCATGATGTCAGTCTCAGGTCTCTCACTATAGATTACAAAACAAATTTGTTATCAAAACTTTGAGCCTTAAATAATATGAATATAATTTTCACAGTTTTCTGCTCTGCTTGTTTGATGATAGATGAACAAAATATTTTCCCATCTTCAGATTGCTAATTCAGTTCTTTCCTTGGGGTTAAGATTGGACAAGATTTACAGATTATTTTTTTAAAATGGTGATTTTTGAAAGCCTCCAACTACTGAAGAGTGAAGCTTTGATAAGTGAGATTTAGTGCTTTAAAAAAAGGACTTTTAAAAAATCTCTCAAAAACACTTGGAATATATTTATTCCAATTCTCATAAGTAAAATGCTGTTCAACTTTAGATGAGGAGGATCTTGAGGTTTTGGGGGTTTAGGGACCTCAGTTTCCATTCTAAGGTGATTGATTAGGTTTTTGTTCCCTATAAAGTGCCAGAGAAAGAAAATGAATTATTCAGTACCAATTTTAAAAAATTAAGACAAATGTATTTCTTAGAGAAAGATCATTCTCTCTTTCCCATAACCTCTTATTTAAAACTAGAGGCCCAGTGCACAAAATTTGGGCATGGGTGCAGTCCCTAGGCATGGCCATTGATTGAAGCATAAGCCTCTGGAATGGTAGGGCAGGTCCCAGCTGACTTCTGGGCCCTGGGCAGCACCTGGGCCACCGGCCCCCCATGCATCCCCCCTCTGCCTGAGTCACAGCACCCGAGTCCCCACACAGAGATGTGGTGAGCGTGGCTGGACGCCGCAGGCCGGGCCACAGTGTGGGCCTCTGGGCTGCCCAGTGGTGCTGCACGGAAGTTAGGTGGGTAGCACACTCTCTCTCCACTGGCCTCATAGACTGGCTCCTGCACGAACCTACGGGGAGCCCGACTGGCCCCTGTGGTCCCACTGGCTGTGGCCTGGCTCACCTGGAAGGAACTCCTTGGGTGCCGGGCGGGCTCCTTATGGGCGCCTGGCACCTGAGCGTGGGGCTTCCCCGGCACACGAGCCCTGGCATCCCAGGGGACGGTAGCAGGGAGAGTGAGATTGAGCTCAGCAGACATCCCGCATTCTCACCGCACCTTCGTCCCTGTCACCCCCGCCCCCAGGTAGCTGGCAAGAGGTCGCAGCACATGGTTGATGCCTGCCATGTTCTGTGCCGTCCCCTGGAGGTCAGCACATGTCATAGCGAGCAGTTGAACTCTCCGTCTCCTGGTCGAACTCTCGGTCAAACGACTGCCTGAGGGCACAATTTGCATATTAGGCTTTTATTATATAGGATGATTCCTCTCTTAGCTGTAAGAATATTACTCATTGAAGAGCTTAAGATTAATCTAATTGAAAACATTTGTTTTACATACATCCATGAGTTTTTTAACTTGTCCCCCTACACACACACACACACACACACACACACACACACAAAACAGTTAACATAGGAAGGTGCCTTTTATAAAACTATTGTAAAACTTTCATAAACATTGCATATTGTTCCATTATAGTTCATTTACTGGATAAACCATCTCATTATTATTGGACATGTGTTACATTTAAAATTTTTTCTTATAGGTTTGGACATAAATATTGTCCTACAATTTATCCCAGGAGAGAGTCCAAAGAGTAAAATTATTGGGAAAACCCTTTTAAACCTCACATAGATCTTGCTAAAGTACTTTCCAAAAGGCTTTGTCAGTTTTTACTCTCAAATGTGAATTTCAGGATCCTTTTGGGAGGTTGGTGAGGACATGTAGCAAAGAGCACCAGATGGTATCTAGACACACGGTTTTTAGTCTCTGCTGTGCCAAACTAATTGTAGGGTATCTGGGTTAGTAAAATAACTTGTATGAGCCCCAGTTTCCTGACCATAAGCTTAGATGAATTTTAATTACTCTCTTTGCTCTATTTCTCATTCTCTTATAAAATGGGTTTAAAGAAAGAAAATCAGTGCTGATATCTTACCTGATGATTTGTTTGGAAGGAAAGGAAAAGCAGGGAGAATTATATTTACCTAGAAGGGGAGGAAATAGGCTAAATGAACAAGACATTTGTTTTACTCTTTCATTATTTTATCTGAGAAAGAATAGAGTCCAGTCAAATTATATCTTATAAACACTTCTGTTGAGACTTAAGGATTTCAAACAATTTTAAATAGAGAATGAAAGTATAAGGAGACATGCATGTAGCTCTTCCAAAGAAGTTGTGTTTTGTGTGGGTTATAGGTTACAAAATGATGACTCAAAGCCAAAAAAAAGTTTAAGATTCAGACATTCAAACAAAAGGCAAAATATTTTAATGTAACTTATTTTGTGATGAGAAAGGAGACAAAAATTTTGTATCATCTCAAATATGTAGGAAAAGGTGACCTGGGCATAGATTAAGATAGTTATTTCTCTTTCCAAGAATCAAGGACCTTATCTGCCTTTATTCAAAGAAGACTTAATCTCTATTAATAATTTATGCAACTAGACAGCTTTAATGGTTGTGAGAGAAATCTGACTCTAGCCTTCATCTAGTCCAGAGACTTCTGTAAAAATAAAAAACAAAACAAAACAAAACAAAACTCAATGGTACTGTTGCCAGTGGAGAGAGATTTTCTTGAACCAGTTTAAGGTATTGAAATATTAAACAGGTACAAATAATACTAATAATAAAAAGATTGATAAATTAGCATGTTTGTAAATCGCTTTCTAAATTAAGAATAACAAAAACATAGTTTGTTGCCCTAGCCAGTTTGGCTCAGTGGATTGAGTGTTGACCTGCGGACTAAAGGGTCCCCGGTTCAATTCTGGTCAAGGGCACATGTCCAGATTGCGGGCTTGATCCCCAGTGGGGAGCATGCAGGAGGCAGCTAATCAGTGATTCTTTCTCATCATGATATTTCTATCTCTCTCTCCCTCTTCCTTCCTCTCTGAAATTAATTAAAAGATATATTTAAAAAATAGTTTGTTTTTCTTAGTATTCTGTGAGGAAAGTTACAAGCTGGTATTTTTTTTTTGTTTTAAAAATTGAGACTTTTGGTCTCATTATAAAATTTATCAATTATAAGTGTAAATTATTGTGTAAATATTATTTATGGTGTTAAAATGTTTTCAAATAGAAAAAAATAAAAAGTTTGCTGAATAGTGATAGTTTTAAAACTTTATTAGTTTTCAAGTTTACTATTTAGAGTTCCCTGATAGATTGTTAGAGTTAGAAATAATAGTGAGTTCATTGCTTAACTGAATAAATAATTCATATGGCACAAAAGCAGCTTTTTCTTTCTCCCTTAGCTCCTTTCTTCCCCATTATATTCACTCTCTCTCTTTTAAAAGGATTCTTTCCAGCCAAATAGTAACTTTGTGTGAATGTGCAAGGGCTTGGGCATAGTTGCAGCCTCAGTGTTAGCTAAACATCTGGGGTCACTTAACAAAATAAAAACTCTGTCTTCAATATGTATTCTTCAGTAGCAATTGAAAAGATAGTTGTTATAAATTGTTAGGCCCTACCCTTATGGTAAAGTTGCTTTGGGGATTTCTTTAAGGAAAATACATTTTAAAAAATTATTTTGGATCTAGTGTCTTTTATAGTGTCTCACTCAAAGCAAAACTGATTTTTAAAATTGAGTAAATAATTGAATTTTATCTAGTTTTTCAGAAAGCTTTTTACTAGATTAAATGATATTGTTAGAGCTAGTTTGGTAAAACATGAGAATTTTTTTATTCTTTAAATGGTATTTTAGAATTTTCTAAGAAGTATGAAAATTATATTAAATATGTGGAATTTCATATTTTCTACCTTTTACTATAACCCCAAAGTAGGAATTATGCCAGATTATTTTCTCTATGTTATTTAAGTCATAATAGACTAACTGTTTTATTGGATCAAAGCAATTGTCTCTAGCCCAGTAGTCTCTGACCATGATACCACTGGAGATGATGGTTATCTTTCATAAATTAGTCACATCCTTATTTTTTGTAATAAATTAGTATCTGATATCCTTAAGAGATTACTAAAAATATTCCTTGAAATATGTATGTATTCATCACATTTCATGGTATAAAAATACTTCATATTTATGTAACAGAAATTTAAAATAAAACAAGATCTTAGACTTTTGTTAACTGGAAATATTTATGAATTGATACTTTCTGCTTCTCCATTGTACTTACACTTCACCAAGAAGTTTCTAAATAAGATAAAATGTTATGTTTAGTATAATTCAGTGTTGTATATTTTATTTTATGCTATTCTTCATATGACAATAATCCATAATACATAGACTAATAAATTTGATCTAGATGCTCTATCTTGATAACCAAATTCTTCTGTTACCTTTCTTTAAGTGATGCCTTTTTATTTTCTTGTAAGACTTAATGGAATTATATGATTGTCTAACCATTAAGCTGTACACCTGAAACCAATACAAAATAATATAGAAAGTAAAAGTAAATAAATGGAACTTAAAAAACAACAACTTATGATTCAGTCAGTACAACTTTATCCATACATATAGTCATTATGATTTTGTGGCACATTTTAATTTTAAGTGCTGACCCATGTTGTTGGTTTTTTTAATCTAAACTTAAGTGTAACCCTTAGTAATTATTAAAACAGGCTTTACAGTCATTCACATTTTTATTTCAGTAGTCACAGAAACCAAATATTTTTGGTTTTTACTAGCTATTTAGGTGCTGACACTGGTAGTGTTGAAATACATTTCTAAGGAGGACAGTGAGTATTTCACTTACCAGTTGCTGCATTACAAACCATTTTAAGGCTTAATGGGTTAAAACAACAATAGTTTATTCTCATCCTGAGGATTGACTTGGTGAGTCTTCTGCATAAAGTTGTCTTCTTCAGGTACTAGGATGTCAGGGCAGTCCAAATGGCCTCAATCATGTGACTGGCAATGAATGCAGGCTGCCAGCTGTGAGCACAGCTTTGCCTGACCCCTGGATCATTGTTTCTCCTTACCTTTGTTTCTTTGTGAAGTTAATAGGGCTTTCTCACAGTATGATAGCTAGATTCCAAGAAGAAATGCAAAGCAGAAGTTGCAGCTCTTATAAGGCCCAGATTCTGGAGTTAACCAGAGACACTTCTGCCCATTTTATTGGTCAAAACAGGAAGGGGTGGTGGCACACAATACAATATACAGATAATGTATTATAGAATTGTACACTTGAAACTTACATGATTTTATTAACCAACTAGAGGCCCGATGCACACAATTCATGCAAGGGTAGGCCTTCCTTCCCCCAGCTGCTGGCTTCCCAGCCCTAGCTGCCAGCTTCATGGCCCCAGCTTCCCAGCCCTGCCCCTGCCCCACCCGCACCCGCCCTGGCCTGGCGCTGCCCGCATCTGCCAGCACATGCCTCTGGTCCCCCAGTTCCACAGAGCCCCTTGATCAATCGCCCCACAGAGAGTGGACTGGGCCTCCCTCTTTGGGGCGATCATAGGGCGATGGCAGGGCCCCCCGACAAATCACATCGCACCTGCCTTGGCTGGCCTGGCACCAGTGCGTGTCATAGCATGGTTGTCCCAACGGTCCATTCTGTTTGGCCATTCAGTCGATTTGCATATTATGCTTTTATTATTATAGATGTCACCCCATTAAATTAAATAAAAATAAAAAAACATCTGAAAAGACAAAAACAAAATATTACATTAAATTAACAGATAATTGAAACAATGGAGGTAGATATAAGGAAGAACTTTTGAACAATAGTAATAGTGGTTCGATATTAGAATAGGTTTCCCAGGAGAATATTTTAAAGAATTGAACATGTAACAGTGTTACAGAAAGTGAGAATAGGGAAAATAAGTGGAAGTGCTGAAAGTGAGAATAGAGAAAATAAGTGGATTTAGTTTATTTTGTCAATTTTGTCTATTGAAAGTTAGGGGAAATGTTTTATTTCCTCTAGGAAAAATGAATGACATTAGGATCCAGTTCTGTGTTCTTATTTTTGGGCTTTGACATTATAAGTTATTTTTGGGAGTAACTTTTTCTTTTCCTGTTACTCTTCACTCCAGGATATTTTTCTATTGATTTTTAGAGAGAGTGGAAGGGCAAAGGGAGGGGGAAGAGAGAGAGAGAGAGAGAGAGAGAGAGAGAGAGAGAGAGAGAAAGAAAGAAACATCTATGTGAAAGAGACACATCAGTTGATTGCCTCTTGTCCATGCCCCTACCTGGGTGGGGATCGAACCCAGGTATGTGCCACATGCCCTTGACTGGGAATCAAACCTGTGACCCTTAAGAGCGTGGGCCATCCTAGGAGTAACTAGGACGGTCCATGCACTGGGCCAGGGCTAGGAGTAACTTTTACGTTTTATGTAAAGCACTTTTTTTTTGTATACGAGACACAATAGGAACCTTTAAAATTACCTTTTTGTATAGCTCTTAATTTCAGAACATGTTCATGCATATTACTATACTTATTTTATTCTAAGAGATCATCAGTTGTAAGATACACCTTTGATTTAATAACTTTTCTCTCTTGGGGAAAAACAAATACTTTTCTTGGGGAAGGGAGGAACATTTTATCTATTCTACCTAAGTATTATTCTGAATAACTTTTAGTTATAGGTTTTTACAGCCATATGCTGCTGTTGACCTCTGGCACTTTTAGGATTGATAGCATAATTCTGAGGCCCATCCTTGAATTACTTTGGTTTGGTTTCTATTTTCTAATTAATTTATTAAACTTAGAGGTTTTTATTTTTACTAATTATATTATATATCATTAGAAGTTAACTACTCTTTTTAAAAAATAAGTTTTCATTGATTTCAGAGAGGAAGTGAGAGGGAGAGAAAGATAGAAACATAAATGATGAGAGAGAATCATTGTTCGGCTGCCTTCTGCACACCTCCTACTGGGGACTGAAGCCCGAAACCTGGGGCATGGGCCCTGACTAAAAATGAAAGGTGACCTTCTGGTTCATAGGTTGATGCTCAACCACTGAGCAACACTGGCTGGGGGAAGTTAACTACTCTTGAAAGTTAAACAGAAGAATTTAACAGACAGGTATTTGGTAACTGCTTAGAGTTATCACTTGGTAAACCTTTTAAACATAAATGAATCACATGTCACAGGCAATTCTGTATACATAACTTTTTATTTCAGTGCTGCATTATAATCTTTATAAAGGCATTTCAAGAAATAATTAGGAATTTAACGTTAAATTCAAACTGAATTGTATATGGTTCTGGCAGTATGGATAACTGAGGTGATGATGAAAGACATATTCTTTTTTTATATTTTAAATTGATTTTTAGAAAGAGAAGAAGAGAGAGAAAAACATCTATGTGAGAGTAGAACATTGTTCAGCCGCTTCCTGCTTGACCCCTACCAGGGACCGAGCCTGAAACCCGGGCATGTGCCTTTATTGGGATTCACACCAGCAATCTTTCAGTGCATGGAACGATGCCCAACCAACTGAGTCACACTGGTCAAGGCAAAAAATACATTCTTAGTTATGTCTAAGTTTATACATGGATAGGCAGTGACAAGGTATAACTTATGTAAATGACTGGCAGAGTTCTTTTGATATCTACAATAAGATTCCTCTTGATTTAAAAAAAATGTTAAAGTGAAAAAATATGCATTTTAAAGTTGAGAAAATGAATTATTTTTTTTTATTCCCCTCCTAACAACTGTGTAAACAAGACAGAGTAGGCATTGTATAGTGTTTCGATTAAGGTAAAGAATCTGAGTGTCTGATACATAGGGTCACATAGTAAGTGGTAGGTCTAGAATTATAAACCAGGTCTTCTAAACTTCCAGATATATGACTGTACTATGCTACTCTTTCAACAATAAGTTAGTAATGGATTAATTTCAATTTAATGAGATTTATTTATTCAACATATGCTTATAAGTGCTACTTATGTCAGGTATTATGTTAATTGGTATATAAGACAGTAAGCAAGATAGGTAAAGTCTGTGTCCTCATGTAACCAACAATTTTTGCGAAAGACTGAAACTAAATGAATAATTACAACTAAGATGAATGTTAAGGTAGAAATTATAAGGTAATATGAGAGTATATAAGAAGCAAACCTAACCTAACCTGGCCTGGAATGGTAGTCAGTTTTGATGGTGAAATCAGGGAAGGATAAGAGAAATAACTTTTAGGCTGAGATAGAAAGAATCAGCATGAGTCAGAGCATTGCAGGTAGCAGAAATAGCATCTGCAAAAGCAAAAGGAAGAACTGAAAGGACTCCAATGTGGCTGAGCCATGAAAAGAAGAAATAAAGGTGGAGAGGAATTAAGGAAACTGATTGTAATCTTACTCAGGATTTTAGACTTTATCCTAAAGGATATTGGGAAGCTGTGGAAAAGTTGTAAGCAAAAGTGTAACATAGTTAAATTTTCATTTGAAAAACATGAATCTTACTGCACTGAATGTAGAAGCCTGTTGTTAGAAGCTGTTTCTGTAGAAAAGGTTGATGATTCTGGATACAGTGGTGGAGTTGGAGGAAGGGTATAGATTTGAAATTTTGGAAGTAGACAAAACCTAAGGATTTGACAGAAGTGTATAATTAATATTGTTACTGTTCCATCTATAAAATTTGATTGCACTTTCATCTCAATTCTTTCAGTAACTTTTGCTTAATGTTAGGAAATAACTATATTATAGAATATAATTTAGAAAGTATTATTCCTTAAAATATAATTTGTGAATTGAGCAAATTTCTTTTATGTGATAGATTCCATTAAATGGTATAGGGAGAACTTAATTTCAAAAGAGAATGTGGCATCTTTATTTACACGGTAAAGCTTTTAAGTAAATTTGTACATACATGATTTGTACAGATATAGTGCATTTTGTTTGTATCACTATTTTTTTAATCCTCACCTGAGGTTATATTTTCTACTGATTTTTTTTTGAGAGAGAGAGAGAGAGAGTGGAAGGGAGGGGGAGAGACAGAAATAGAAACATTGATGTGAGAGAGACATCGATCAGTTACTTCCCACATGCACCCCAGCCAGGCCTGGGATGGAACCTGCAACCCAGGAATATGCTCTTGACTGGGAATCTAACCCGAGACCCTTCAGTCAAGCAGGCCTATGCTCTAACTACTGAGCCAAATCATGTATTAATACAGATTTGAAAGCTGACTGAATATTTAGGACTTTCCTGTTCTTAGTTGATTGGTCAAAACTTAGATGAGTAGTGTAACCCATTTTGTTTCAAATAGCATTCTATTAAGAAACTTTTTCCCCCATAAAAAAAGAAGGAAATCTTATCTTTTGTAACAGCATGGATGGATCTGGAGAATATTATGCTAAGTGAAATAAGCCAGTGAGAGAAAGACAGATACCATATGATTTCACTTTCATGTGGAATCTAATGAACAAAATAACTTAACAAATAAAATAGAAGCAAAAGCATAGATACATAGAACAGACTGTCAGCTGTCAGAGGGGAGGGGGGTTGAGGAGCTGTGTGAAAAACAGGTGAAGGGATTAAACAAACAAACAGCACACACACACACACACACACACACACACACACGAGTATGGTGATAGGCAGAGGGAAATGGGGGGTAAAAGAGGGCAAAGGGGGGATAAATGGGGACTGAAAGAGACTTGACTTTGGGTGATGGCTGCACGATGCAGTATGCAGATGTTTTGTTAAGTTGTACACTTGAAACCTGTATGGTTTTGTTAACCACTGTTGCCCCAATAACCTTAATTTTAAAACATAAACACTTTCCTTTATTATGATAAGAATCTATTGCTGGATCTTTGGTTTTAGAAATAGATTTCTTGTTAAATTAGAAGATTCAGGAGGAAAGTTTTAGAAGCATACTTCCTTAAATGCCTTATGAACTACTTTATTTACTTAACCAACAGACAGCATTATTAGTCTGTTTTATAAGGGGTGGCATAGTCAAATACCTGTAAGGGCTTGACTGTGAAGATTTAGACCATTTAGGGAAGTAATATGAAGACTGGAATTCTAGAGAGTTTATGCATGTCTCCTGAGGAGGGAGACTGCTAATGTTCTGTTTACCATCAGCGTGTGGGAGCGGTGGGGGTGGGAGCAGGGCTGCCTGTAGACAGGGGACTGAGGTGCGGTAGGAGGGGCCGGGAGGGGGCATGGAGGATGGGCCAAGACCCACTCCTGTGCCCACTGCAGCCTTGCGGCCCACAGTTCAAGGTGCACGAATTTGTGCACTGGGCCCCTAGTTACTTTATAAAGGTAAAAGGTCAAAATTATTTCTAAGCAAGATAAAATGTCAAAAGAAGGAAGGAAAGGAGGAAAGGAAAGAGAAAACAAGATTTTTAAAATAAGAAGTACAAAACTATCCAGGTTGTATTTTTAGTTTAAACTGAATTCAAAGAGAAATTCATTGTTTCTAGAATAATTTTTATATGCTTCACAGTATCTTTCTAGAACCTTCAACGATCTGAATGTGCATAATTGGGAACTTAGAGTGGGATGGGAGTATGTAGGATTAGAAAGTAAATGTAAATGAACTACATAGATGAGAGTTTAGTGGTCTCTCTTTAACAGGAATAAAGTATAGCGGAAATAAGAGGTAGTTGATATCACAGAGAAATCAGACTGTAAGAACATAGCAATCTGAATATATTATGAACCCATGAAAACCTTACTGTTTTAAAAGCATAATTTAATTCTTATATAAATGATTGAGAAGAGATCACATTGTTTGGTGTACTCTGATATTTTAAACACTCCCATCCCCAATAATACATATAATACACAATCATGATAGGCAATTAAGAAAATACAAAAAAGTAATATAGCACTTTTTTTTAAGAGCCAAGAATAGATAAAATCAAGTTTATAATTTTCTAAAAGTATGTAAATAGAGCTTGGGACTTATTAATTTCCTAATAACAAATTAGTTTTCAAATTAGTCTAATTTAAATTTTAAAAGTATTATTTGGCTCATATAAGAAAGTACCAGAAAGTTAGTTGAGCACGTCCTGGTTGTCCCTAACTGCTCCCTGCTGCCAGCCTGGTTTCCCCTAACTGCCCCCCTCTGCTGTCCTGGTCACCCCTAAAGCCCCCTGCTGCCAGCCTGGTTGCCTTTCACTGCCTCCCCTGCCGTCCTGGGTCACCCCTAACTTCCCCCCCTTCCAGCTGTGTTTGCCCCCATCTGCCCCCCCTGCCAGCCGGGTTGCCCCTACCTGCCCCCCCCCTGCTGGCCTGGTCGCCCTTAACTGCCCCCCCCTGCTGGCCTGGTCGCCCCACACAGCCTGCTGTTCGTTCGTTTGGTCATCCCTCACTGCACCCCCCCCTCCCCCCCCCCCCCCCGCTGGCCTGGTGGTTGCCCCATGCAGCCTACTGTTCAGTCGTTTGGCTGTCCCTTACTACCCACCTGCCAGCCTGGTCACCCCATGCAGTTCAGTTGTCCGTCTGGTTGTTTCGGTTGTGACGGCCCCTGGCTTTTTATATAGCTTTATTTTAGGATAGCTTTATTTTTTTCCCTTAAGCAGTTCCCTTTCACCCCACCCCTAGTTTGCTTCTTAGTGGCTTAAATTTGCCTAATTCTAAAATTCCTAAACTAATCATTGGCAAGGAGGAATGGGTTTATCATAATAGATTAGAGTAATTGTGGTCTACCTTTGTACCTCAGGGTCAGTCAGCTTCCCCTAAGGCACATTGAATTTTGGGAGAGATTTGGATGGAAATCAAATCATGGATAATTATCAAAGAGGAAGCTTTGGGTAGGCACTCAACATTGTACATTGCAGATGCATGAAGAGTACATATTACCTGAAATTTTTACTTGAACGAAACGCCACTTTCATTTCTCAATCCCAGAAAGTATAAAGGGAGTCCTTGCTGAATCTACTCTTGGTTTCCTGTGTTTTAGCACACTCATTAGCAAAACTTTTATAGCTTCTGAATTGAAGATTTTTTTGTCCAAAAGTTCTCTTGTCACTTAGTAGGCACCTATCTGTAGAATAAACTATGTGTCCATAAATAGAATAGAGTTTGTTTAGGAAAATGCAGTTCCTTAAATAAGCCTTACTTAAAAATAATATATATTCTTTTCCTCCTCTCCAAAGAATTTGTGTATCCTAATCTCTATAGTAGTGTCATCCTTAATATCTGGTTATAAAGATTAAGTATAATTTATGGGGTTATTTACAAAGCAAAAATAAATACTTATTTTTAAAGTTTAAAAAATCTTTGTATAGAAAATGCTAATTACATATTGACTAGAGGCCTGGTGCACAAATTCATGCACCAGTGGGGTCCCTAGGCCTGGCCTGCGGGATCTGGCCGAAACTGGCTCTCTGACATCCCCCAAAGGGCCCCAGATTGTGAGAGGGTGCAGGCCAGGCTGAGGGACCCCACCTGTGCAGGATCGGGGCCAGGGAGGGACATAGGAGGTAAGCCAGCCGGGGAGGGACCACAGGAGGGCCTCAGGGCGTGTCTGGCCCATCTCGCTCAGTCCTGATCGGCTGGATCCCAGCAGCAAGCTAACCTACCAGTCAGAGCGTCTCCCCCCTGGTAGACAGTGCACGTCATAGTGAGTGGTTGAGCAGCCTTAGTATTCATTAGCATATTACGCTTTGATTGGTTGAATGGACAACCGAAGGACCGGACATGTAGCATATTAGACTTTTATTATATAGGATTATTGAATTTATTGGAGTGCAAGTTTCAAGTGTACAACTAAATAAAATATCTGCACACTGCATCCTGTGCCCATTGCCCCAAGCAAAGTCTCTTTCGTCCTCATTTCCCCTCTTTGCCCCTCTCAACATACCTCTTCACCCCCTTTTCCCTCTGGCTGTTACCACAGTAATATCAGTGTCTATGTGTTGGTTGTTTTTGCTTAATCCCTTCACCTTCTTTTATCCAGCCCCCCAACCTACTTTCCCTCTGGCAGCTGTCAGTCTGTTCCATGTATCCATGCTTCTGTTTCTATTTTGTTCATTGGATTCCACATAATAAGTGAAATGATATGGAATTTGTCTTTCTCTGACTGGCTTATTTCACTTAGCATAATAATCTCCAGGTCTATCCATGCTGTCCCCAAAGGTAAGATTTCTTTTTTTTTTTAACAGCAGAGTAGTATTCCATTGTGTAAATGTACCACAGCTTTTAAAAAATATTTTTTACTTTTTATTTTTATTTTATTTTAGAGAGGAAGGGAGAGAGATAAATAGAAACATCAATTAGCTGTCTCTTCTTGCACACCCCTACTGGGAATCAAGCCCCCAGCCTTCGCATGTGCCCTGACCTGTAATTGAACTGGTGACCTCTTGGTTCATGGGTTGATGCTCAACCACTGAACAACACTGGCCAAGGCAGCCACATCATTTTTTATCCACTCATCTAGTGATGGGCATTTGGGCTGTTTTCAGATCTTGGCTATTGTAAATAACGCTGTAATGAACATAGGAATGCATATATTCTTTCAAATTAGTGTTTCAGGATTCTTAGGATTTATTCCCAGGAATGTGATTGCTGGGTCAAAAGGCAGTTTTATTTTTAATTTTTTGAGGTAACTCCATACTGTTTTTCATAGTGGCTGCACCAGTCTGCATTCCCACTAACAGTGCACAAGGGCTTCCTTTTCTCCACATCCGGGCTAGCTCTTACTGTTTTTTGATTTATTGATCATAGCCATTCTGGTAGGTGTGAGGTGATATCTCATTGGGGTTTTAACTTGCATCTCCTTGATGATTAGTGATGTTGAGAATTTTTCATGTCTATTGGCCATCTGTAAACATCTCCTCTTTGGAGAAGTGTCTATTCAGGTCCTTCGCCCATTGTTTAGTTGGATTGTTTCTCTTTCTGGTGTTGAATTGTGTAAGTTCTTTATATATTTTGGCACTTAATTCCTTATTGGATGTGTCATTGGCAAATATAATCTCCCTAATTACATATTTTAAGTACCTATTGTTTTAACTAAAATATTTAACCAGCTGGCTGTATGTTTCATTTTTTCAGTTTTCAGATTTCTAAATATTAGCCAAATATTTTAGTATCTGGGTCACACAGTCATTACAAACAAATGTAGGCCAAAATGGTTTATCCTTCTCAGTTGCCAGCCTAGTTTTCATTCTACCATGCTCTGGTGTTCATTTTTTGGTTCTATTTCATCTAAACTTTGTTTACTTATTTTTGCAAAGTACTCTATTAGTTCTTTGTATATAACTGGTCTTATTGTGTCTTTTTTTTTCTTTCTCCTGAATCAAGCAAGGTAACAGAGCAAATAAATAATTGTGCTCTTGGCTGCTATGTTTTAGAATTGTTGCTATACAAAGGGTCACACATGTCAAATTACACACTGCAGTGCTAATTATTGTGTGAAACCTTATTTAAAATGCTAGAGAAATTGTGTTTTGATGTAGAAACTGCAACATTTCTTAAAGACTCAACCTGTATATAATTTGTTATTGAGGGCCTCAGAATTCCTAAATACACTGCAAAATTTTAAAATGTAAACCTGTTCTATCTTATCATACTAGATGCTATAGCATTTTTCTTCAAGTAAAATGAGAAGTCCTAAGTGTTATGATACTGAGATTAGGGAAGGGAGAGGGAAAGAAGAGAGGAGTAAATTGAAACATCAAAATTTACCTTTACTTTTGAAGTACTATAGAATGTAAAATTCTGTTTTGAAATACTTTTTTAAGGGGGTGTGTAGTTTACTGGCAGCTTGTGTTAATACAATATTCCTTTTCTTAAAATTAAGAACTTTATACCTTTTGGAATTTTTAATATTTTTGCTAAATTTAGATGACTTGATTTCATACAACTGTACCTTTTTTGAAAGCATAAAATGATAGCATGTATACTTCTTGAATGAAATTAATATGTATTCATTTAGAATTATTGGACATTTAATTAGTACATTTTCCAGATGAACAGCATTTACCTTCTTGATTGCTAAAACATTTCATCTCAACCATTCTTGCTTTAAAATACCTTAGAAAGCTTTATATATTTTAATGATCTTGAATTATTGATGAATATTTGTTAATACAGTGTCTTCAGGGGCTACTGAAGTATGTCATAGAGCCATTTGTTCAGTAGCTATTTTTGCTTTGAGATTTTGTAAATAGTGATTCTACTTTTCACAGCTTGATTTTAATTCATATGGTTGCTAGCATACAAATAAGGGTATCTGAGTAAAGTAAGAGGAAGAAGTTTCTTATAGGCTTGAAGAGTATCAATGAGGAAAGTACTGGGACTTTATGATGTTTACTTAGTTCCTACCTTTTGCCCCAGGAGTCCGCCCCCTTATGCCCTAGCCTAAAATAAATAAATAGATAGATAGATAGATAGCATGGTACTTGACAGTGTTCCAGATAGTTATATTGTAAGAAAGATAAGTTTAGTGTTCCAGATAGTTATATTTTAAGAAAGATAAGTTTAATTTTTGGAGCTAGACAAACAGTGATGGGGATTATAGCTGGGTCATTCAATAACTTGGGAATCTTAGGCAAGTTCACAACAATAAAATGGGTATGTAGTACCTATCTCCCAGGGTTGTGAGTGAGGATTAAAAATAATGCATCTTAAATTGAGGTATTTTAACATGTAGTTTCCTTTCCTTATGTTTTAAGGTAAGTGACCCACTTAATTTGGAAATGACATTTGCCTATTTTAACATGATACCATAAGGATTAACCAGTCAATTATCTCTAAAATACAGTAGTTTTTTGAAGATCACTTTATTCAGAAATAGATGGTATATGACAAGATGTTGATTAATTTGATCATATGAATGAAATGTGGTGGAATATTTTTAAAGCCTGAAAAAATTCAAATTCAGATGCAAGAAAAATATTTTTAATAAAATGGGAAAAACATCGTTTTTCAGCCAGTAAGACTAAATTGTGTTGAAATATTTTATTAATATCTCTAAGGAGTTTATAAGCTAGTAAGTGCTACTTTTTATTGCAAAGGTAAATGTTAACTTCTATACCCATGTATACAATCTTAAAAAACCTAGAGTTCCCTATCCCATTTTGCATTTACTAGTGCCATAGCAGTTATGCTCCCTATTGCAGTGAGCTTTAGTAACCTGAAACAATACTGCATAGATGCACAAGTAAGCCATGTATTTCTTGTTATGAAATTTTATAATTGTTCTTAACTTTTTGTTAACCATTTGCAGGTCAGATGATAGAATATCTTTTATTTAATAAGTACACTAAGTACACATATAGTGCTATTAGGTTTTGATGATACCTGAGGGAAAAAACAAAACAGCATAGCCTCTGCTTTTAAGAAGCTGTCTCACAGTAATATGAACTATTTGATTGAGAAGATTAACACACATAGTATAATGGAATTCTACAAAAATTGCCTATTAAAAAACTTTCCAAAAGGCCAGAGGGGTGTGGAGGTGGAATGGAGGCAGGGTATGAATGAGAATCAAAGATACAATTTAAAATTGTCTTGTGTTTAAGAATAATGATATTAAATTTAAAGGTAAGTTCACTCTAACAAAGCAAGGATTCTCATTTCCAAAGAAAATAAATGAGCTTTGTTTGTTATTAAGATTTATTCACAAGAACTTGACATGTTTATTTGTATTGTATATAGCAAAGCTTTATTGTTGATCTGTGTTATTGGACAAGCTGAAATTGTGAATATTTGGCATTGTAAACTGTATTAAAATACATTTGTATTTCCTACTAAATACAGGGAACATAATTGTTAAACTGTAGATTATAATCAGTAAGAGGCATTCCGTGTTTTAAACTGTTTTTGCCTTTTCTTTCTTCCTCAGTAACACCTTTAAGGTCTTTTGATGTATCATAAAGAAAAAGTTGTGAGCTGTTTGGCTCAAGCAAAAGAGAGTTAATTGACTTGAAGATATTTGTACTTCCCTACTGCCAAGTCTTTGCTCAATTGCTCTCTATCTTTGCTACTGCAGGTTTACTCCTCTTCCTCGGCTCTAATATCTTTAAGACCCCATTCAAACCCACCTTTGACAGCTTCTATTGTCTACCATCTCCTTCATCCTGAATTAACAGGGCAGAATAAAAAGTTGCCAGAAAAAACAGGCTTAACAGTTAAATCATCTAAAATCTGTTTTGTTCCTTACAGCCAGTTGATTAAAATAATCCTTTAGATTCTTGTCCCTGTGTAGGGTCAGACTGTCATAACATACCACATTATGCATGCCATTGCCAAAGCAGTCTTTCTGAGGACTGATCAGATTTTTGAGAGGAGAGAGGCGGGGGAGGGGGGAGGGGGGAGGAAGGGGGAGGGGAGGGGGGAGGGGAAGGGGAAGAATAATCTTTTCCAGGATGCATAATATGTACTGTGCAGTATATTGCACTATCCTGAAATGCCTGTAGTGCTCCAGGGTTCTGCTTTCTTTTTACACTATTGTCTTTGACCTGAAATGCAGTTTCTTTTTACCTATAAAAAAATCATAGTTATTAGTTACTATAAGGTCTAGCAAAGATCTTTTCCTTCTTAAAGTCTTGCTTATCAACTCTAATTTAAATCCATTCTCTAAGCTCCTAGCTCATACTACTCATTGAGCTGAAATAAGACTTCTGTGATACTTAGAAGATGGTGAGAGGTTATTTTCCCAATGAGATTCCAATAGAGTTTCATGTCTTGAGCTTCTCTTTAGCAGAGTATATGTAGCAAATATAGTGAGTGTGCAAATATTTGATAATTGGTTTACTCACATGAATTTTTTAATATAATTGCTTGGTACTCTCTACTCAAAGAAGGAATTACTGTGTAACTTTCTCTAACTGTTTATTAAACCCAGGGCTGCCTACTTCTGAGTTCCTAACTACTCTTGAGTATGTAGTTTGGTCATTGGGAAATAACTATTGGAGTTTGGGATGGGTTGTGTGAGTTTTGGAGAAGGAAGTAAATCTATTATTTGGACATTTAAAACCATTGCCTTTGCTGTTTTAAAGTGTTATGCTTCTTGTTACTATATTCATGGGATTGAATTGGTGCAAGCATACTTAGCTTCCCTTCTCTTTAATACAGTATTTAAAACTTTGGTGTGATATTGAATTAGAAACTCTGGAAGTGTGGCCAAGACTCTGCATCATAACTAAAACTCACTGAGGTGCTTATGAAGGTGTTTGGTGGTGGTGGTGGTGGTGGTGGTGGTGGTGGTAGTGATGGTAATAATGGGAGTAATGATGATAATGATTGCGATATTCTACTTTTGAAGGCTTTTATGTGCCTTGTGCACTCTTCTAGGCAGTTTATACCTATTAACTTAGCTAATGTTCATAGCAAGCGTATTTGGTAAATACTATTATATTCATTTTTCAGGTGGAGAAACTAAGGCAGAGAGAGATAAATTAGATAACTTGTTCCCAAAATAACTTTCTTAAAAACATGGTAAAATCCATGAAAAAGGTGAGGCACATTTCTTTGGTTGATTAAAAAAACCCCACAAAGGCAGGCGATCAGTTATTCTCTCTCATCATTGATGTTTCCTCACTCTCTCTCCCTTCCTCTATGAAATCAATAAAAACAAAAAAAAATAAACTCATAATACTTTCTAAAGGATTGCTATGAATGATAATGAATAAACTGCTTTTTATATAATATATTGGCATATCAATATGCTAATTCAGGATAGAGTACCTCAACTACAACTAAATATACCCTATATTTCTTTTAGGAAGCCAGTCATAATTCTAGGTGAAAAGTAAGCACACACACACACACACACACACACACACACACACACACACACAAACTTAGCACATTGAAGAAGACATTAAATTATTATAATTTCTAATAAACTCATATGATTTTTAAGACAACTGCCCTTATCTTAATGCATACATACACATCTATTTATACACATACATAAATGTTTACTACATATGTATTATGTATATACATATATATTATATTGAGATATTACTTTTGTGAACAAATGAAATATAAGTAAAACTCCTTAACCATATAGTTTTTGCTTTACTAGCATAAGATAAATCTTGATTTTTTATGTGATAAAATATTTTATTCTATTTTCATAATGAATGGTATGAATATTTTATGCCTTTTGGCCCATAGACTACTCAGTAGGGTCTTGGGGGAATGTGTGATGGTTGTGATGGTGGTAGGGTAGAACTAATTTGTTTAGCATCATTGCCTGTTCAAAAGAGTTTTGGTGAGTGATTTTAGCTGTTGCTAATGAGTTCTCTGACTTTTGAGACCAGTAGAACTAAAAAGTATGTTACATTTTATTAGAAACATCTTATTAGTTATGACTGAATATGCCGAAACCGGTTTGGCTCAGTGGATAGAGCGTCGGCCTGTGGACTGAAAGGTCCCGGGTTCGATTCCGGTCAAGGGCATGTACCTGGGTTGCGGGCACATCCCCAGTGGGAGATGTGCAGGAGGCAGCTGATCGATGTTTCTCTCTCATCGATGTTTCTGACTCTCTATCTCTCTCCCTTCCTCTCTGTAAAAAATCAATAAAATATATTTAAAAAAAAAAGTTATGACTGAATAGACAATGAAATCTAAATTGAGTTAGTGGCCTTACAGCGAAATCTAAACAGTGTTTCAACTATTTTTTTTAATATTTTCTATTTACAAATTATCTGAATTTCTCTTGCTGACTATTTATGTATGGTTGGGATGAGTTATATCACTGAAAGCAGTCAAGATTAAACATTTTATTTCTTTCACGATCCATGTGGCATGCTTAAATTACTAGACAATCCTATGAAAAAATGTATAAAATAGGATGCTAGGAAATGAAAGAAAAATAGATGTGATGCCATGAAAAATTCTAGGGTATTTTTAATAGAAAGTTTTGATAAAATTTTATATAATCTTCAAACTCACATTTTAGTCTGGAAGAGCTGGGTGCAAGACTTAATGCCTGCCTGAACACTTACAAAGAGGGAGGTATCTGGTTTAAAGTAATCACACACATTTCTTTTCCTACTTTATGAGTTGGTTCTTTGCATTTTCTGGGGCTGATGGTCTGAATGTTTGAGATTAGCATGGAGGTTAAAAGGTTGAAAT
Organism: Myotis lucifugus; assembly: GCF_000147115.1. Lineage (NCBI taxonomy): Eukaryota > Metazoa > Chordata > Mammalia > Chiroptera > Vespertilionidae > Myotis > Myotis lucifugus. Next base: position 3,106,840 of record NW_005871077.1, read on the forward strand.
TTTCTAATAAAAGTGTATCTCTTTTGGAGATATAGCTATTTATTTCCTTGATTATAGTTAAAAAGAATTTATTCTTGCCCTGGATGGTGGGTTCAATGGTTAGAGTGTCAGCCCACACACCAAAGGGTCACAGGTTTGATTCTCAGTCAAGGGAACATACCTGGGTTGCAGGTTCATTCCCTGGCCCACATCAGGGCAGGTGCGGGAGGCAACCAATTGATGTCTCTCTCTCACATCAGTGTTTCTCTCTCAGTCTCTCTCTCTCTCTCTCTCTCTCTCTCTCTCTCTCTCTCTCCCTCCTTCCCTCCTCCTCCTTCCCTTCCATTCTCTTTAAAAAGCAATCACTCTTTCTCAAAATTAATGGAAAACATATCCTTGAGTGAGGATTAACAACAAAAAAAAGCATTTCTTCTTAAGGCGTCTTGGTTTTGCTGCTGACTTGCTGTGTGATTTTGGACAAATAATGTCCTAGTACTGGACCTGTTCTTTCATTTATAATATGAGGGATAGTACTAAATTATAAGATTCTTATAAATGGACTAGAGGCCCAGTGCATGAAATTCATGCACTTGAGGGGGGGATCCCTCAGCCCAGCCTGCACCATCTTGCAGTCCGGGAGCCCTCGGGGGATGTCCAACTGACAGATTAGGCCTGCTTCCCAGGGATGTGGGCCTAAGCCGTCAGTCGGACATCTTTAGCACTGCTGCAGAGGCGGGAGAGGCTCCTGCCACCACTGCTGGACTCGCCAGCCGTGAACCTGGCTCAGGGCTTCTGGCTGAGCAGCGCTCCCCCTGTGGTAGCACACTGACCACCGGGGGGGCAGCTCCTACATTGAGCATCTGCCCCTGGTGGTCAGTGCGCATCATAGTGACTGGTTGTTCTGAACAGCCGTTCTGTCGATTTGCATATTAGCCTTTTATTATATAGGATTAGTAGAATATATTTAACATTATATATAAACACATTCACAAGTGATTTGCTGCTCATCCTTGCTGGAATATGAAACTAGTTTTGCTGTGTAGGTGCATTACTGATAATCTTATTCACACTAAGATAATTGTTCTGTGCTTTTTGATTCATGATTTTGTTAATCTGATAGTGACTTTTCAGGATTATTTTTTTGTATTAAAACTTAAATTACTGCCATGATGATTGGAATCATTAGGATGAGTGACATGAACAAATTTAGAATTGCTTCTCTTATACTGAAAACCTGATAAAAATATGGTCCTCTATAATTTCATTTGGCTAAGGAATTTATCTTCGATCTTTTGATCTTCCAGAGTGAGGACATGACAACTTCTAGTGCTGCATTCTATATTCAATTAATTTTTGCTTTGTGGGTTTCATCAGGCTAAATGAAAATAAAATGGTGGTATATTTTCTGCATTAAAAATGCTTTTTTAAAATAAATATTTATTGTTCAGATTATTACAGTTGTTCCTCTTTTTCCCCCCATAGCTTCCATCCACCCGGTTCCCAGCCTACCCCCTGCCCTTACCCCCCCCACTGTCCTCATCCATAGGTGTACGATTTTTGTCCAGTCTCTTCCCTCACCCCCCACACCCTCTTCCCCCCGAGAATTGTTAGTCAACTCCCTTTCTGTGCCCCTGATTCTATTATATTCACCAGTTTATTCTGTTCATTAGATTTTTTATTCACTTGAATTTTAGATTCACTTGTTGAAAGATATGTATTTGTTGTCACTTCGTTGTTCATAATTTTTATCTTTATCTTTTTCTTCTTCTTCCCCTTCTTAAAAAATACCCTTCAGCATTTCATATAATACTGGTTTGGTGGTGATGAACTCCTTTAGTTTCTTCTTATCTGTGAAGCTCTTTATCTGACCTTCAATTCTAAATAATAGCTTTGCTGGGTAGAGTAATTTCTTGCCACTCCCTTCTGGCCTGCATAGTTTTTTGTTGAGAAATCAGCTGACAGTCATATGGGTACTCCCTTGTAGGTAACTAACTGTTTTTCTCTTGCTGCTTTTAAGATTCTCTCTTTGTCTTTAGCACTTGGCATTTTAATTATGATGTGTCTTGGTGTGGTCCTCTTTGGATTCCTCTTGTTTGGGGTTCTTTACACTTCCTGGACTTGTAAGTCTATTTCTTTCACCAGGTAGGGGAAGTTTCAGTCATTATTTCTTGAAATAGGTTTTCAATATCTTGCTCTCTCTCTTCTTCTGGCACCCCCATAATTAGGATGTTGGTACTCTTGAAGTTGTCCAAGAGACTCCTTACACTATCTTCATATTTTTAGATTCTTTTTTCTTTTTGCTTTTCTGGTTGGGTATTTTTTGCTTCTTCGGATTTCAAATCTTTGACGATTCTTGGGATCCTGTTGTCTGCTGTTGGATCTCTGTATATTATTCTCTATTTCAGTCAGTGTATGCTTAATTTCTAGTTGGTCTTTTTTCATATCCTCCAGGGTCTCACTAAATTTATTGGCGGTTTCTAGAAAATTCTTGAAAAACCTTATAACCGTGGTTTTGAACTCTATATCCAGTAGTTTGCTTTCCTCCATTTCTTTCATTTGTGACATGTTTCTTTGTCTCCACATTTTGGCTGCTTCCCTGTGTTGGTAGAGTGGCTTTGGGTGCTAGGTGTCCTATAGGGCCCAGTGGCTCAGCCTTCCTAATTAACTAAGGTGGACACTTTTGGTGCACCCCTTTGTGGGCTGTGTGCACAGTCTTGTTGTAGTTAAGTCTTGATTGCTATTTGGTATCACTGGGAGGAATTGACCAGCAGGCCAATTGGCTGTGAGGACCAGCTGTGTCTACAATGGGAGAACTTCTGTGCTGGAGACTCTCTTATGGAGCAAGACTTGCTTCAGTGGAGCTTTGGTGCTCACTGAGTCTGCCCCTTGAGTGTGTTGCTTATGGATGTGAAGAGTTGTACTCTGGTATGGTCTCACTCTGACCACTGGGTACACTGGCTCTTGGATCTCCAAGGAGGTGCAAAGTCAGCCACTGCCTGAGGCCACCCAGCAGGAGCTACAGAGAGATCTGCAGATTCCTCCTCTTTGTTTGGGGTTTGGAAGTGCCCAGATGAGGCGCAGCTGTGAAGTAATGCAGGCTGCTCTCTAGGCCTTCTTTTGGAAACTTTGGTGCTCTTTGACCCAGCTGCAGTTTGTTAGGCTTTAGATTGCAAAAGAACAGGCCATTCATATGCAAAAGCCTGTGCTCACAGCTTAGGTGGGGTTGTAAATTGGGTGGGGTGGGGTCTCAGGGAATCATCGGGGCAGAGCAAACTGCAATGGCTTCCAGTCTTCTCTGCCTCAGAGAGGTCCCAGGGTCTCTGTGTCCCCCAGCCCCGTGCAGGAACAATGATTGCTGCAAGCACCCCTGCGAGAAAGCAGCCCTCGCATTCCGGCCCGATGCAAGATAGTCCAGTTTCTCTCCATTTAAGTCTGGGTCCCCAGAGTCTCAACCGGAACTGGAGTTCAGAGCAATTGGGAGCTTGTATCTCCCTTCTGATTGAAAAAGACAACAAGGCACCCAGTTGCCAAACTGTTTCCGCTTGCGTCTCTGTACCTCGGCACTTCTGCACCTCCTATCAGTTTCAAAACGCTTTTCTCTTTTCTTCTAGTTGTAGAATTTTCACTCAGCCAGCCTTCCCGTGGTTCTGGATGATATCCGTTTTGTCTTTTAGTTGAAGTTTTGATGTGGTTGTGTGAGGCAGCAAGTACAAGTATGTACCTATGCTGCCATCTTGGTTCCTCCCTAAAAATGATTCTTGATATAAAGTTTAAGGTCAGCCCCACATGTGACAAATATATTCAAACAATTTAAACTGCTCCAGTGTACTTGTTTTTCTCTTGGTAGTCTAACCATTTATATATCTTTATGAGCTGTTCTCCTCCCCCTCCCCCTCACATACACACTCCATGTCAAGTTTTGTATTATAAACTCTTTGAGGAAAGTGTTTAACTTTTCCTTTGTATCTCATAGTACCCAGGAAGGAACTCTCTTAGTCTCTGAATACTTTCAAAATGTTATTGATATTGAGGGTTTTGCATTCAAATTATTGGGGTCAGTGTGATTAACTCGAAGACATAGTAGTTTTGTTAAGCTCTAGGCTTTGTTCTGAAGTCAGCTTCTCTTGATTTAACCATAAGTTGATTATTTCCTTGTATTCTTTTTCATACAATACCATGATATCAGGTTATTAATATGGGAAAGTCTGTCAGGGTATAGAAGCACATGTGGATAGAAGTTTATGTGCACGTATACAAGTACTCCTGTGTATGTATGAGAGCAGGCACACAGAATATATGAGAATTTGGGTACATCTTATGCTTAGCATTTTAATTTGAATCTTACATAACTGTATGCACTGAATATTGGAGATATTATAGTTGTCATTCAGAAAGTTTAAAAAATAATATATATTTTATTGATTTTTTACAGAGAGGAAGGGAGAGAGATAGAGAGTTAGAAACATCGATGAGAGAGAAACATCGATCAGCTGCCTCCTGCACACTCCCTACTGGAGATGTGCCCGCAACCAAGGTACATGCCCTTGACTGGAATTGAACCTGGGACCTTTCAGTCCACAGGCCGATGCTCTATCCACTGAGCCAAACCGGTTACAGTGAGAAAGTTTTTAATCAGTGGTAAACCTGATAACTTAGGAAGATTAGGACATGTTTTACTTTTAGTTTTACTTTTTTCTATATTTCCAAAGATTTAAATTGTCAAGGATACATAATCATTGAAATGGACTAACTTACAGCTGGGCAGAAATGATATTGAGGCTCCAAGGTATATCATAACATTTTGGGGAAAATTTACTATGTGTAATATTTTTAAAGCATCAAAACAGAGACTATCTAGAGTAAAAGTCAACTATCATAAAGCATAATGGCTGAAAGTCATATATAGTTGACAGACTACAAAGATTATATATATAAAAGCCAAGTGACTGGAATAGCGGAATGACTGGAATGACCTGTCGCTATGACATGCACTGCAGCGGCCAACTGTCCCAATGGGGGCCCCGATCAGCCACCACACCCAATCATCCGCTGCCCCTCTTCCCTGGCTGGCCTGGCCCCGATCGGCCCCCATCTGGGTGCTGGCTGGCTGGACCCCACCTGTGCATGAATTCATGCACCAGGCTTCTAGTAAATAATAATTAAGAGAAAAAGAGCCTAAATTGGTGCAGAAAAGGGGTTGAGCTGTTATAATTAGAAGTCTGTAATCATAAATTTTGTCTCAATACAAAGAATGATCTTTGCAGTCAGGGCATGTCTCTTCGGTATAACCTTGAACTCTAATGGTATATGCTACTGTAATTAGTTGATGATGTAATAAATATTTTATGAATATGGGTGATACTGTCAAAGTGTATCCAAATATTATTGTTAGTTTTAAGTCAATATTTGACAGAATTTAAGTTTGTGACTCTAGAATTGATAATAGACACATCATTGTATAAATACCATCTTTATTATGTGTTAATTTTGGTTACAGAATAATAGAGTCAACTTTTTTTGAAAGCTTCAAAGTTTACTTAAAACTGTTCTCTGTAGATATTCGAATTTTAGAGAGTTTTTGGTTTTATTTTATCCTAACATTTCTTCTTAAACATAATGTTATTACTGCTTGAAAAGAGGTAAATCAAAATCATTCACTTTGTTTTGAGTTGTCATTGCACATTATCAGTTGGTGGATGTGGAAACAATTTAATAAAGCTTGGGTAATTTAGTTTCAGTCTAAATTCTCAACTGGCAATTGGCCGAAAACTCCTATCTGAAGAAGTGAGCATCCAAATGTCATTCTGTGATTTGTCTACTGTCTGCTTGACATAGCAAGGCCCTATCAAGAAAACCAAATGGAGTGACTATCAAAAGAAAATCAATGGTAAGAGTTTTCACTTAAATTATAAAGTGTGTGTGTGTGTGTGTGTGTGTGTGTGTGTAAAGCATACCAATTTATTATATTTGAATTAAGATTTTAGAACTTAAAAATTTAGGACGTAATTAATTCCAAATGTCTGAGTTTATAGGTCAATGGCTTACATTTGTAATAAAATGTATGAAAAATGGTTTTATATATAAGATATTTTATATGCTTAATATTGATAAAAATAGTAATAAAAAATGTGAAAAATCAGTTATACAGTTCATGTCTAGTATAAGAACTTCAGTTCTTTGTAGTTCTACTGTAGTTATTTTTTAAAAGAGCATATTATAAATATTGCTTGAGAAAAGTTTAACTTAAAAAAAATTATACCAATCTGAATTTATCTGTTAGTTGCATAGATACTTCTTACTTAAAGTAAATGTCATAAATCATGCAGCAGTCTGTTGATTTCTGTTTTGTTTTTACTTCCATTACAAAATGATAGAGGGAAAAGAAAGTATATCACATAGTAATATCACTTAGTTTAATATTAACTTTTTAAGAATTTATTATTGATACAATACTTCTGTGGAAAATATTAAATTCTTAAGATTAGATGTTTATATACCCCAAATAGAGTGGAATGGGTATTCATAATATAGCAAAGTATCAAATTTTGGTGGTAAAATCAGACAGCTCTCTCCTGCTTTACCCATTTGCACAGAGAAAATAATTAAAATTTGGCTAAATTTTTATGTTTCAGGTGGCCTTAAACTTAATATTTTTGTTCTCATTGTATTTGGTTCTTACTTATCCCTTTATTTGGTGTCCTATCAGTTCCATTATTAGTTAACTTTAGACAGTAGTGGATATAGTAGCTTCTAAAGACTGAAATCTAAAATCACTGTTTATCAGAGCTTTTTCTAGTGTCTCCAGGGACATAGTAGCTTTGTGATAACTGTATAATGGGTCATGAAGGTCAAATATAAGTAATAGATTGTGATTCTGTTGTGAAACTTATAATTTTTTAGATTGACAGAGTTTGAGTAATTTTTCTTGCTCAAAGATGTCTAAATGATGTTAATTCAATGTGACCATGCTCTGAACTGTTTTCTAGAGCCAAATAACACACACATCAGGAATAGCACATGTGACAAGTACCTAGGTAGCATAGCATCTGTTATCCTATAAGCATTCAAACATTGACAGAGATCTCAGTATTCTGCTTGGCAACATCTGACCTTCAATCCATCTATCTAGTAATTCAAATTTTTATAGATTGTCTGCTGTTTATGATTCATTCATATAGCTGCTGAGGATAATATGGTGCAATTAAAAACAGATATTTCCTAATTGCTTTTGAACTTGCAGTGTAGATGTTAATTATAGTGTAGATAAAGTTATACAAACAAATGTAAAATTGTAACTAGAACCAATACAATGGAAAGGTATGTTACCATGAGTATAGAAGCAATGTGGTTGCTGCATAAATAAAGCATAGGACCAACACATTTATTTCTCAGAGTGAATTGATAACACTTTATTTTTTTACTTTAGTTTGGTTTATACTTCTACTAAATTAATATCTTTGAGCAAGGCATGTTGAAAGATTAAATTCTAACCATGGAGAAATAAAAATTTTTATGCTACTATTCTATTTTCTTAGATTTCTTATAATAAAGCCTTGTCACAATAACATTCTTATGTGAGAATTTCACTTATGGGAGAGAATCTTATAGGATCCTTTTTAACATTTCAGGATTAAAGGCAATGAATGATAACCCTGATTTTTTCAACTGAATTTAAGTTAGTTAAAGGATATCCTGTATAATAAAAGGTTAATATGCAAATTGTTCCCTTAACTGGGAATTCGACCGGGAGTTTGACCAGGGGGTGGGACCAGCAGGCCAACCGCCCGTGGCCCCTCCCCCTGATTGGTCCCAACCCCCAAAGCTCCCCCAACCCCGATTGGGGTGAACTGGCCAAACCCCACCTGTGCACGAATTAGTGCACCAGACCTTTAGTTAACCATAAAATAACTGCTATCCTCTTCTTAGCAACTATATTCCATTCTAGAATCAAGCTAGTACAGGGATTTATTTATCACTCATTTTATATCATTGAGTTGTTACATATAGACTTTAAAATGTTTTAATAGATTTTTTTTAGAGAGAGAGGAAGAGAGAAGAAGAGAGAAACATCGATGTGAGAGAGAAACAATGTTTGGTTGCCTCCCATAGGTAAGCCTCAACTCCTTGGTGCACAGGACTACACGCCAACCAATTGAGCCACACTGGCCTGGGCCATGCAGATTTTTTTTAATGGTAGTATGATTTCCTTAATCCACTTTTATCACTTTGAAAGGAGATGTAAAATGTATATTTTTAAATAAATTTATTCTAGAACATACATATTTATTAAATTTTAAAAAATAAAATGGTAGAGCATTTGGATACCTAAATGTTTACACTTTTTCTGTAGGACACAGAATCTTGTTTAAGGGAGAGACATTACAGAATTTTGGAAAAAAAAATGAAAATTAGTTGTTTTTATTTTTGTTTTATCAGCACTCACATTGAAGACTAGCTTTTCATTATTCATGTGAATAAACAATCAAACAATATAATCTAATATGAAACTAAAATCAGAAAAGCTTCTTTTTATAATAGAAATGAACTTTACTACTAAAATATTTAAACCATTTAAATATAAGTAAACATGAATCTTTTTCAAATGGCAAAATTCAAATTAACTCCATTGTTAACTTTTTCCTCAAAATTATTATTTTGAATTTAATCTCTATGGTGACTTCTAAAAATTTTTTCTGGCTATACTCAAAAGAAGATCACCAACCTCACTTTTAAGTGTTCTGCTTTGAAGATCTAAGGTCAGATACCTAGGCAGTTACACTTGTCATGTCTGGGAGAAAGATGTCCTTCCTATATATCCCAGTTGGAGTGCAGTGTCCATGACCTTGTTTCTGTGACAGCTCTTTTTAGGTCTGTGCTATTAGCTTTTATTGGTCCATGATGTCAGGTGGAGAATTGGGTTTTTAACTACATAAAGATATTTGAAACATAGAGTATACTAGTATAAACATCACGGGTTGATATGTAGCATTTCCTTTACTGAAAAGAGTGAAAAATGACCCTTAATTCTAAGCAAACTAAGGTCTACCAATAGTCATCAGTTTTTAACTATATAACTTTTTGTATAGCAGACAATATAGCATCTGATTGGGTTAGTATATGTTGTAATATAATAGCTTCTCTTTTTAACTTTGAGGCTACTACTATAAAAAGAAATGGTGATTACCAGTTGTATGAAATTGCAAGTTTGAGAGAGGAAATTTTTTTTTTATTGTTAATCTTTACCCAAGGGTATTTTTTCCACTGATATTTAGAGAAAGTGGGAGGGAGGGAGGGGGGGAGAGAGAGAGAGGGAGAGAGAGGCATCGATGTGAGAAAGATACATCAATTGGTTGCCTCCTGTACATGCCTCAATTGGAGCCAGAGATCGAACCTCCAACAAGGTACGTGCCCTTGATGGGTAATCCAACCTGAGACCCTTCAGTGAGCAGGCCAACGCTCTAACTACTGAGCAATACTGGCCAGGGAGAGAAAGGAAAATTTTAATGAAAGTTATTATTGATAGTTGTGGGAAATAAAAGAACGTTTTAAGTTTAGAATAGGAAAGAAGCTTATAAATATGGAAAATAAAATGGATTGCCTTTCAAGGTTCATTATTTTAAGAATCTGTGACAAAAGTTTATCAGGAAGGAATTCTTGCTGATATAAAGCACAACATTTTTTGAAGGAAATTTGTGGCACATCTTAAAAATGAATATATTCATAATAATGATATAAATATATAAAATATTTTACTATTATATGAAATGTGTATTACTAGAAATATTAAGTTATTGCTTATAGTGGATTTTTTACTAAATAAACTTAATAGATAAAAGAGCAAGTCCTATTCATTTATTCTGTAAATTCTTATTGACAGTCTGTTTTATGTCAGCCATTGCACTCATTGGGGGCATAGTCACAAATAACACTGATGTGATAATTATAGTCTGCCAAGGAAGATAGGTATTAAATAATTAACTATAATAAAGTATAGAAGCTTGTGATATTATAATAACAAAGAATACCTTTCTTAAGGATACTTTGAGAATTGCTAATCATTTAATCAGTTTACTTTCCTCATGAAATGAGGTTGGTGTTTTTTTTTACATAAAAATTGGACAAAATTCTTTGAGAATGTATCTTAGAAACTAGTAGAGACTGAAATAGTCTTTTAAAATAGCTTATTTAAAATAAGAAACTGCTAGACCAGCAGGTGTGCCTCAGTGTTTGAGTGTCAACCTATGAATCAGGAGGTCACAGTTTGATTCCCAGTCAGGGCATATGCCCAGGTTATGGGCTTGATCCCCAGTAGGGGGCATGCAGGAGGCAGTTGATTAATGATTCTCTCTCATCATTGATGCTTCCCTCTCTCCTTCTCCCTTCCTCTCTGAAATCAATAAAGAAAATATTTAAAAATAAACAAGAAACTGCTATAGAAAGGTCTTCAAGTTTCTGAAGTACCAAGCAATGTGAATATTAGCAGAACAAACTCATACTGCCTATCTTGTATATTCTGTATTATACAGATCATTTAATAAAGTTATATGTAGCACTGTTACATTAGTAACTTCTGAGTCGTGGTGGTGAAGAAATTGGGCTCTAGAGTCAAGCCTGTTGGGTTTGAGTACTAATTCTTGACAGAAGCTTTGCAATCTTAGGAAAGTTGTGTAACTCCTTTGTGCTTCAGTTTCCTCATCCTTAAAATGGGGATCATAAGAGTACATACCTTATAGAAAAAAATTATTTGATGCATATAAAATTCTTAAAATTGTATGTGGCACACAGAAAGTGCTTATAGAAAGGGCTCTATATATTATATAGTTAACAATAACAATCATGATGATAATGTCCTCATTTCAAAAATAGTTAATTCACAAAGTTGGACCAACTGAAATAATTTTAGAATTATTATTAAATATGTGTGTATATATATCCTATACAATAAAGAGGTAATGTGCAAATTGACCGTCACACCCTCACACAAGATGGCCACCCCATGTGGTCAAAAGATGGTCACCACAAGATCGCTAGCAGGGAAGGACAGTTGGGGGTGACCAGGCCTGCATGGGAGGGCAGTTAGGGGTGACGGGCCCATCAGGGAAGGGCAGTTGGGGGTGACCAGGCCTGCAGGGGATGGCAGTTAGGGGCGACCAGACCAGCAGTGGAGGGCAGTTAGGGGTGACGGGGCCAGCAGGGGAGGGCAGTTGAGGGGGACCGGGCCTGAAGGGGAGGGCAGTTGGGGGTGACTGAACCGGCAGGGTGGCAGTTAGGTGTCAATTAGGCTGGCAAGGAATGGTTAGGGGGTCATCAGGCTGGCAGGCAGAAGCGGTTAGGGGCAATCAGGAAGGCAGGCAGGCAGGCGAGCGGTTGGGAGCCAGCAGTCCCAGATTTTGAGAGGGACATCCCCCAAGGGGTTCCAGATTGGAGAGGGTGCAGGCTGGACTGAGGGACAGCACCCCCCTCCCCCCAGTGTACGAATTTCGTGCACCGGGCCTCTAAAATACACACACACACACACACACACACACACACACACTTAGTGGCCAGATTATTATGACCACCTGACGTTTGTAGGCAAATTAGCTATAATTTCACGCTGAAGTTGCTAGAGGGCCAGACCATTATAAATAGAGAAGCAGGTTGTTTACCACAACAGTAGAAGTGATTTTTTTCTGGAGATATGGATAAACAATGTGATTTAACAGCCTTTGAATGTGGGATGATTGTTGGCACTCATAGCCATGGAGCGAGTATCCGCAAAATAGCTGAATTTGTTAAATGTTCAAGAGCAGCTGTTGTTAAAGTGTTTAAAGACTGGACTGTCAGCCAAAAATCTGGGTCAGAATGTGCGAATTGTGGCCGTCAGCTACTAGTCAATGTTAGGGCAAAACGGAGAGTGGCACCACTGGTATAAGACAACAGAAGGGCAACAGTGCATCAAAAAATGGCAGATATTAATCAGGGAACCTCTCAAATGATCTCTGAACACACTGTTCACCATACACTGCATCGTATGGGATATGGAAACTGAAGGCCTGTTCGAACACCTTTGCTGTCTGCAGTTCCCAAGATAAAACATCTCCAATTTGCACAGGAACACAAGGATTGGACAGTTGAGCATTGGAAAAAAGTCATATGGTCTGATGAATCCCGTTTCCAGTTGCATCATGCAGATGGCAGAGTGAGAATTTGGCGGAAAAAGCATGAAAACATGCACCCCACATGCATGAGTACAACCCTTCAAGCTGGTTATGGTTTGGGACATGTTTTCCTGGCATAATTTGGACCCTTTAATTCGTGTGGAACAACGTCTGAATAGCACAACATACCTAAGTATCATTGCTGATCAAGTTCATCCTATCATGTTGATGATGTATCCCAATGGAGATGACTTCTTCCAACAAGACAATGTGCCATGCCACGGTGCTCATATTGTGCAGGAGTGGTTTCAAGAACATGAAGGAGACTTTACCTTGCTTAGGTGGCTCCCACGATCACCAGATCTCAATCCAATTGAGCATTTGTGGGACGAAGTTAAAAGAGCCATCAGGCAGCTGGTTCCACAACCATCAAATCTCACAGAACTGGGCAGTGCTATTCATCAGGCATGGTGCCAGATTCCTCACATCACCTTTCAACATCTCGGATTCAATGGAGTCAATGCCAAGAAGAATCGCCACAGCATTGAAGGCAAAATGTGGCCCAACGAAGTACTGATGGGGTGGTCATAATAATCTGGCCACTCAGTATATATGTATGTATATATAGATATAGAGATAGAGATATAGATATAGATATATCTATCTATATCTATATCTCTATCTCTATATCTATATATACATATACATATACATATACATATACATATACATATACATATACATACAACAAAGAGCTGTTTTCTTTATTATCGCTAAACAAAACGTCACTGAAATACCCACCCAAGCTTTAGGACTGCTTTAAGAAGCAATATAGGAGTTACTCAAAGGCCTCCATAGATTGCATATCAATGTAACCCAAGATTTAGTCTGTCCCATTCATTATGGAACTGATCCTTCTTGTTTAAGAAACGAAATAGGAAAGATTTTCTCTTACCTTCTCCATGAAGGTAAGCCCAAACCAGTTTAGAATAAGTTTAGAAAGGAAATGACTATGTCAGTATTAAGTATTCTTTTTCCTGTAGAAACCTCAACAAAGGGTTCCTTTCTATAATACGTCTACATTATATTTGTAAACTTAATCATAAATAACACTACTTGTTATTTTATTTACATTATTACCTTAGTAGGAAACAACTGTCTCAAGAGAATGATATATTACATTATCTACTTCTATATATAGTTTGTGTAAATATTTTTAAATTTGTAAAATATTCTTTCATCTATACTTTTATTATATCCTTTAGTGCAATGTTCTAGCAAAATGCTTTAAGAGTTAAATAATTTTTGCTTAATAATTTTTGCTGGCAAACAATTTCAGGGTATAATTATATTTGACATTTTCTTTGAACTATAATTCTATGGCTTACATATATGCATATATATATATGATTTATTTATTTGTAGGTTAATTATCATAAGTGCACCTTTAATGAATTGTTTTTAGGTGAAGTATTTGAATTAAATCTAGAATTAGATATTTTATAACCTAGTGTGTTTATTTTTGTTTGTAACGTGGAATTGTTTCTTTCCTTTTAACTTACTAATAATACTACTGTCATAGCCTAAAAGAATTATGCTATTACTCTACTTAGGCCTTATGAAGACTAGAACCATGGAAATAACACTTAGACATGAAGCAGAAAATCTAAAATCTAGATGCTACACTGCCACTAATAAATGGAGGAATTGTAGATACATGCACCTACTAAAATTATGAGGCCATCTTAGCATCTCAGTCTCCTCATTATATATGTGTGTACATATGTGTGCAAATATATACACACATATGTATATATTTATCCCAAATTATTGCTCCAAGTTGAAACAAAATGCTAAAAATTCATTAAGTTTTTTTAATGTCAAAATATACTAAGTTAAGAATTCTATTCCAGAAAGTATATTATATAATATCTTCAAGTGAAAATACCTTATCGATTTTTATACATACTATTCAAGACTTCTAAAATACCCCTATATAAATTATGCACTGTTCTTTAACTTCCAAGAGAAATAAAAATTTCTTTAGTTTGTCTAATTTCAAACTGATTTTCTTGTTATAAGATTAACATTTTTAATAAACATTTTCAGCAGGTACCAAGTTATTTTTTATACCTTTGGACTAATTTTTTTATAAACTAGCTTTAAGTAGCTACAGAAGTTTTAGCAACTCTTCAGTTTACAACACTATACAGCATTTTTAGTTCTGCAAATAGTCTCATGAGTTCTCAGATTAATTTACTAATTCATTACAGATTATAGCTTTTTAAGGGAAAAATAAAACTAGCATAATTTATGTATTTTTCTCCCCCCGCCCCGCAGTGTGTCTCTGTGTCTCTCTTGTTTGCTTTAACAAATGGTCTTCTTAAATTATTTAAACACCATTTATACTCTTACTAAAGAGGAGAGGCTTGATTGGGAGCTGCTAATTGAAGCTCCACTATGTTATCCAACTCTGCATTAGTGTTGTAGAGGTCTGTGCCCTGATAGGTTTCAAGTCAAGTGAATATTGGGTGGAAAATGCCATATATATATATCTCCATAAGAAGTTGGTTGGTCTGCCTATTGAACTAGTAGGTGCTACTAAAGTCTTAACTAGAAAAATTTTTCATATAAAAATTAAAGTTAAAATAACAGAAGATTTAAGAATACCTGTATTGTGAGCTACTATATATTAAATGTTAAAGTGTTACAAGGGTATTGAATGCAAACATTTTTTGGACACAGATAATAGTATTTTAATTTATGAGTCAGGAAATATTATCATGCAACCATATGAAAAAAGATTGAAAATTATAAGAAATTAAATGAACATAAAGAAAACTTTTCCCAGGATTTATACTGTAAAATAATGTTTTTATAAGGGAAGGAATAAGTGATGATTTATGTGGGGGAGGTATAGATGGTGAAATATGCAAGGGGCATAAGGAAGTGTTTTGGTTTGAAATATATTTCTGCCATATACTTTACCTATTAGAAGTCCATTTATATTTTAGGAGGAGCATATAAATATAAATATATCTGTTGATGTTAAACTTTTATCTGCCATTCATTTGAATACCTGAGTAGGGGTACAAATTATTTTATTTTTATGAAATTTTGTTTCCTAAAGTACTGTTGGATTTAAATTTACAAAATTTTTTCTTTACAAATATACATATACACAGTAACAATATGTGCAAGTCAAGTTTAATTTTCAAATGAATCATTTAGAATGTCGTCACATCTGTGCCAATCACAGTTCAATCTGTCGTATCTTTCGCATCCTTTGTCTAGGTGTGAATGTTTGGTATGTAGGAGGGTTGTAGGTAACTGTTCTATTTTTACTTGTACTAGTATATGTTTAGATGAACAGATCATGTTCCAGGGGCCTGTTATTTAAAAATTATTGTGAAAAATTCTAACATAACACAAAAGAAGAGGGTCTTGTGTAGTAAGCTCCCTATATCTATGGCCCAAATTTAACATTGGCAAAAATTTGCCATATTTGCTTCATCTACTTCCTCCTTTTTTCTCAAGTATTTTAAAACAGATTCCAGACTTCGTCTTTTAACTCCTACATTCTTCAGTATGCTTCTCTTAAAAAAAAATACATTTTTATATACCTATACCTTCTCACATCAAACAAAGTAAACAATAATTCTTTATCACCTGATATTTCTCTATTTAGTTTCCCCTATTGGATTAAAAATCTCATTTTACATTTGGGTTGTTCATTCAGAATCCAAACAAGATTCATACAGACTTGGTTGTTAGGACTGTTCTATAATTAAAATGTCTTTCTTTCCCTTGACCAGTCTACCTTTCTTCTACCTCTCCCACCCCTGCCTTCCTTCCCTTCTCTTCCTCTCTTGTCCTTCCTGTTCATGACTTATGAGAAACTGGGTAGGCTATCCCATAGAAAATTTCCCATTTTGGATTTTTATGTTGGTTTGTTTGTCTAATTAACTTATTTATCTAGCCTCTAAATTTCCTGTAAATTAGAAGTTAGTTTAAAATACTTACGAGACTCAAGCATTGATTTTGGTGGTGGGGGAGGATTGATAGGAATAATTCATACATGAGGCTATTCCTTTATACTGTATCACATCAGGGAGCACACAGCATTTACTGCTTCACTCAAAGCAGTGCTAAAATTGACCAGTGGTGACAGTGCAGTCTCGCCACTAAGAGCTTTCCATTAACCTTTCCTTTCATGGTTTCATTCATTGCTAACTGTTCTCTGAATCAGTTCTGTCATTAGGGTTTGAAAAATAACGAATCAGCCACCCTTTCTACACTTATTAGTGGGAATTCTATAAAGAAGAAACTTTTCTCATAAACTATGACTTTTTTATTTCCCTGAAATATTTCAGCCTAGAAAGAAACCTGGCACTTTTAATATCTCTTAAATACCTAGTTAATATCCAAGAGTAACTTTGCATACAAGGAGCACATAGCATTTAAGTACCCATGTAATTGTAGGATTTTTATGAAATATATTTCTTATTTGATTTTTATGAACATTATCAGTATTAGGATAGCTGTATATAGTCAATATGTACAATGTTGGTCATATAATAGTTGAGCACCTTTTCCTGGTCCTACTTGGTCAAATATTCTGCTTTATGATGAGTCATTGGTGGTGAGTTGAGCTTCAAGGAATAGGATTTTTTCTTAGGTCAGCAACTGAACAACATCACCTAGGAGAGTAAAAGCATTTAGGTGGGGATTATTTTATATTGCTAGAATCATAAATTTAAATTCAGTAATGATCAGTCAGCATTTTTATTAAATTTATTAGGATAACATTGGCTAATGACATTATGTAAATTTCATGTGTACAACTTTTTAACATTACATATGTATACACTATTGTGCTCACCACCTGAAGTCTAGTCTCCTTCAGACACCATATATTTGACCATCTTTACCCTCTTTTTCCTCTTCCCATCCTCTTTTCCCTCTGGTAACCATGATTTTGTTGTCTGTACCTATGAGTTTAAGGTTTTTGTTTGTTTGTTCCTTTTTTTAATATTTCACATATGAGGAAAATCATATGGTTCTTATCTTTTTCTAACATTTCATTTAGCATAATACTCTCAAGATCCATCTATGTTGTCACAAATGGCAATATTTCATTTTTCTATGGCTGAGCAGTATTCCATTACATGCTACAAGTACTCCATGTTTTTATTATTTTTTTCAATAAACACAACTAACTTCATTTTATTTAATATTGTTAATGAACAAACCCTGAAGAAGAAAAGCCATAATAGTTTATTTTGAGATAACATGATTGATTAAGAAAATCTGTGGTAGTCAACTTTAAAACCATTTATAAACTTATAAACAACAAAATTATAATAACAAAGTGCTGTATATACCATATCTTTAGACCAGCTAAAAAAAACATAATAGGAGAATCCACTCAGAAATGTAACAAACAAGTACTTAGCAATGAATTTGAGAAAATGTTAGAACTTTGGGGGGAAAAACATTAACATATTGGAAAACATTTTTTAAGATTCAAATAAATGGAGATAAACTGTTTCTGAATCATGAGAATATTAGCAAATTGTTTGACTATAAGTAATTTATGGACATTTAGATTTACTTCTAACTTTCAAAATTTCAAAATTATTTTATAGGGATTCTACAAAGAGGGGAAGTCTCACCCTACTACATATCAGAAACATTTTTTAATCCTCACCTGAGGATATATTTTTATTGATTTTTAGAGAGAGAGAGAGAGAAAGAGAAATATCAATCAGTTGCCTACTGTACTTGCCCCAACCAAGGATCAAACCTTCAACCTATTTATGTGCTCTTACTGGTAATTGAATCAGCAACCTTTTTGGTGCAAGGGACAACACTCCAATCAGTTGAGCTACCAGGCCAGGGCACACATAAGAAACATGTTGAAGCAATAGTGTCTAAACAGTGGTAATGATACAGAAATAGATGTGTATCCAGGTACTGTGAGGGAAATTTCTACCCTCAGAGATTTAAATACAAATTTTTCTTGAACCACCGAATTCTTAGTCAGTGTCAAGAGAAAGGCCCCTTTGTCCTCCTGTGACTTATGCAAATTCCTTTTGCCTTTGCTTGCATGCCACCCTGATTTCTGCCAACATCAAGTACAGATGTGAAATCAACCTTTTTAGTAATTTCAAAAATTTATTTAGCATTATATGAGTTCAAAGACTCTGAGTAGTAATAAAACCAGCACATGTTTTTCTTCCTCTTTGAGTAAAACATTACTGTCCATATCCATGCTATTTTACTATTCAATACTTTCCTAAATTATTACAGTTGCCTTCTTAAAGGAAAGTCTGAAAAGAAATCTTTTTCTACGTCTTGTAAAACATAGATTACTGGAGCATTATGAGGAACCCAAAATTAGTCCCATCTATATATAATACCTTAATATACGATGAAATATTATTTTCTAAAGGAGAGGCCACTTACAGGATATTCATTCAGTAGTATTAGGTAGTAGCATTCAGTGGTATAACTGCAAGACTGATTGGACAAATGTTTTCCTTCTTCTTTATATAGCCATAGGAATTTTTAAAAAGTAGCATAGAAACTACTTTTTCATCTCATATTTGAAGCATTAGTAGAACTCACCAAGGTAAAGATGTACTTGAATATTAAAAATTTTTGTTGGAATAAAATATTATAATTAAAAGGGTTATAGAGCCGAAACCGGTTTGGCTCAGTGGATAGAGCATCGGCCTGCGGACTGAAAGGTCCCAGGTTCGATTCTGGTCAAGGGCACGTACCTGGGTTGCGGGCACATCCCCAGTAGGAGATGTGCAGGAGGCAGCTGATTGATGTTTCTCTCTCATCGATGTTTCTATCTCTCTATCTCTCTCCCTTCTTCTCTGTAAAAAATCAATAAAATATATTTTTTTTAAAAAAGGGTTATAGAAAGTTGTGGAACATATCTACATCAAATATTATAAAGAAAATGATACTAGCTATAACAATTTATATTATTGCAGAATATGCAAATTTAGGATCAAGATCCTAATATATAAATAAGAAAAATGACAGTTAAGATTTGAAAATAAAGAAAAATGAATAATAAAAAAGTATGAGGGAAAACATTTAATCATGTACTTATAAGTTACAAAATAAAATGACTTTGAGAAACAGCTTTTTCATTCTTTTAAAGGAGCCAAATTTTTTAAAAAGAAATCTAATATTGTCAAGATAAGAAGTAATAGCAAACTTTTGGGAAGAAATATAGGAATATGTGATGAGAGACACAGTAATGTTCAGATATTTCACTTGTAGGAATTTAGGTATAAATATTTTCCCTATTATAAATCTTATATGTAGAAAAATGCTCAATTTAGAGACTAATATAGACATTAATGTAAAATAGTATATTGTCTTAAATGATCATTTTTGAAGACACCAGAACAGTTATCCAAGAGAACTTTCTGTATTGATGGAAATATTCTGTAATTTACACTGTCCAATAATGGTCGCCTGAGCACTTGAAGTGTGGCTAGGGCAATTGAGGAACTGAATTTTAAATTTTATTTAACATTATTTAAATTTAAATACATGGGGCCCCTGGCTGGTTTGGCTCAGTGGATGGAGCATCAGCCTGTGGACTGAAGGGTCCGGGGCTCGATTCCAGTCAAGGGCACATCCTGGGTTGCGGGTTTGATCCCCAGTGGCAGGTGTGCAGGAGGCTATTGATGATTCTCTCTCATCATTGATGTTTCTATCTCTCTCTCTCTCTCCCTCTCCCTTTCGGAAATCTATCAAAAAAAGAAATAAAAATATATATAATTTAAATATATGGGTCTAGTGGCCACAGTATTGAACAGTGCAGCTCTAGAAATATTAAGTGTAAGTGGAAAATATAATTAGTAAATTTATATGTCGTGACTACAAGCATGTAAATATTTATATGTACATACAGAAAGTGATATAATTAAGATACTTGTGTTAATATTGAAGGGAATGGGTGATTTTTTAAAAATGTTATTTAAAAGATCAGGTGGAAATATGGAACAAACTGTTGAATCTCAGAGAGAAGGGGGTGGGGGATGCGTGGGAAGAGATTAACCAAATAAGTTATATGCATATATGCATTGCCCATGAAAACACACAATAGGGTGGTTAAGGCCTGGCTGGGGCAGTGCCGGAACCCTGTGCTGTGGGACAAGGGGAAGAAAAGAAGGGGGAGACATCTATAATACTTTCAACAATAAAAATAATAAAATGAAATTTAAAAAAAATAAGAACAAAACAACAACAACAAAAGATCAAGTGAAAATAATGCAGTGCTCCAGCACTGTACTGTTCAATATGGTGGCCACTAGCTGAATATGGCAATTTAAATTTAAATCAAGTAAAATTTAAAATTTAGTTCCTCAGAGTGCTAAGAGACAACATTATCACAAGAGTTAAAAGAATCAAGAGTGGAAAGTTGGTGTAAACAAGCCTTATTAACACCTTTACTAATTTACTACCCAAGTCCAAACTCTTTAGATTCCTCACTAATAATACCCAAACCTTTCTTAGATTCCTTTCTAATGAGTACTAACCTTCTTTTGTCCTGTCAATTTCTTAGGTATTGAAAGCATTAATAGAACTTACCAAGTAAAAATGTTTCTTTGCGTAAAAAGTATAAAAAGCTGCCTGATTCAGTGATCTCTTTGAGCCTCATTTTATGATCTAAGCATCATATTATGATTCTCCCATACACACATATTAAATTGTTTTTTCTCCTGTTAAAAAAAATTTTTTTAGTACAATCACGCTAGCTACATTTCAAGTGGTCAACAGCCACACATGGCTAATGCTCACTCTTTGCACAGAGTCTGCTCTGAATATTTCTACCAACATAAAACGTTCTATTGTATAGTGCTGCAGAAATAACTGATGAAAGCAATATACTGGAACAAATCATTGATAATTTATTAGTCAATAATTTCCAAGGACAAATGAATTAAAAGTGGAGATTGGATTCAGCCAAGAAGTGTATGGAACAATATAAGACCCTACTCTTGTGACCTAGATTAGAATTTCATAAAGTATAGGCAGCAGACTAGTGCTGATTATATCAGTCTGTGAATAATGCTTACTCAGTTTCAATACGTGTTTACAAACTTATGTATTTTTATAGCAAAGTGGTATTTCTGTGTCATCCATGTACATCACCTATCTTATCTCACTAAGGAGAGACTGGTATTATTAAAAAACTGCTGAGAGAGTTCTATGTAGTATGAGCAATAGTCTGTGAGCATGCATCCACACTGGAAATAAAAACAGTCCTTCACAGTATGAGAAACATTGATCAAGATGAAAAAGAGAAAATAGATTATTCAGGGCAGTTTTGTAAGGGACTGAAATTAGTTGTTAGTATAGCTTAATAATCTATACTTGCAAGTGAAATTAAAAATTGAACACTAAATCTCTGAATGTGGTAAACTTAGACTTCAGCCCTCCTGCTAGTGAAAATGATGCAAAAGATTCATTATCCACCACTGTGAGTGGTGCCTCTACCTTGGGGAAGTTGTTTCCTTTTTCACCCTCCTAGGCCTAGGAGATTGAACCATCTAGTGCAGTGGTTCTCAACCTTCCTAATGCCGCGACCCTTTAATACAGTTCCTCATGTTGTGGTGACCCCCAATTTCATTGTTACAAATTGAACATAATTAAAGCATAGTGATTAATCACAAAAACAATATGTAATTATATAGGTGTTTCCAGTGGTCTTAGGCGACCCCCAAAGGGGTTGCGAGCCACAGGTTGAGAACCACTGATCTAGTGGAATCTTTTCCTTTCAGCAAAATTTCCAATTTTTTTAAATTTTTCTTTACCTTTTAAAATCTCCTTTGGCATATTGTTGCATTTAGTTCATTGGAACTATTTTCATCCCTTACCCCCAAAGTTAGTTTCAAAGGTTTGCAAAATGTCCCAAATAGGAACATTATTTTAAATTAAGTGAGCTTCTAAAGTTTTGTTTTAAAATATTCTTTTTCACATTTTAAGCTTGATTCCCTGATACAAGATATTAAATTGAATTATTTGTAACATGTAAACAGTTTTTTTTTACTATAATTAAGGCCTAATGTGTCAGCTATAGCATTATTTTAATGATACGGGGTAAGCATAAATTCTACATTTACTACCTGTTTCCTTATTGTGGTTTTGGCTCTACATTACATGGTTTCTATACTCTGAAATGAAATGCTCCATACACCTAGTGTTAGGGGTTTTTTTGAGAACTGATTCTTCTTTGTAGAATTTAAGGTCAAATGGAATCAAGTACTCTGTAACAGTTCTGATTCTACTGGCCTTACATTTTTATTAAAATATATATACATACTCAGTCCTTTATCAGTATTATTGACTTATCTCTTCCTAATTTCAGTGTTTCTTCTTTTTCTCCCTAATTTATCAAATTTGGAAAGAGTTGGAAAACAGTTGGAGGAAATTAATCTGTTTTTAGTAATAATCTATGTTACAGAAAAATAAATGAATATTCAGCATTTCTTGTTAAATTTTGTTTTTTAAGATTGAAAAAATGTATATATTTACTTAAAATAAATATGAAAATCATACTGATAAAATCTTCTGATTTCAGTTTAATATTATGGGAATGATTTATTTAGGCAGAATTGTAGATATAGATAACCATATTATCACTTGGCTTATATAGACCTACTTTTCAAAAGGTGAAAATTAATTAATAATAAAATATTAAGAAGGGATGTTACATTTTATCTAAATATTTTTATTCTTATATTTGATATTTGATAATGTATTTTTAAGGTAGAGTGTATGATTTCTTGACCTTAAAGTATTCCATTTCTTTTCTGAAGTTTGGGTTATAATATTTGTATAGTATTTTCTCATAAATATTTTATGATATAGCACATCAAAAACATTATTAAATTATTTAATATGTGATTAAAATTTGATATTGTTAATATTATTTTATATAATATTTTCAAATTTCTCAGAACATTTGTAGGCTAATTGGTTTCTTAAAGTTTTAATTGATTTTTAAAGAGAGAGAGAGAGAGAGAGAGAGAGAGAGAAACATTGATTTGCTGTTCCACTTATTTATGCATTCATTGATTTATGTGCCCAGACCTGGGATTGAACCCATAAACTTGGTGTATGAGCTACCTGGCCAGGACTAATCATTTTATTTTATGCACATTTCAACCTAGAGAATATTAACTAATTGCTTAATATTATTTCTATTGTTCCCAGTTTTTTTAGTGTTTACTATGTACCGGGAACTAGTTGAGGCTCTATAAATAATTATTTTTTAAAAATCCATTTCCTCTGGGAGCTTACATTATAGTAGGTTACTTCATATATGATTCTGTAACATTTAACACAACTCAAAGGGCTACTTTTGTCAAGAAATGCATGTTATTGAAGTATTTGGAAATTTAGAGATATATAGAGAGACAGGACAACATTTCTTCTAGCTCTGTTTAGCTGTTTGCTTTTTAATGAGTTTAGCTTTGCTAATTTTTTAAATGGAATTTACAACTGTGATAATTTGGCGACCCAAAATTTGTCCATATTTTTCTCAACTTCCCACATGATAGTTCAGTGCTGGGATAGAAGTTGACCTAGTCACTTTAGATTTGGGGTTTAAGAAGTAATATTTGAAGCATACAGCATTATTTAAGGAAGATAACTTTTTCTTTGAAAGAAGAGAATGTGATTTTTAAAATACTCGAGATTTTATCTAATTTATTTTCTTCAGAGCCTACTTTCTGTAATATGGATAAATTTGAACCAAATGGTATAATCTCAGTATAATCGTTTACTCTTCTTTCCTTCTTTAGGAAAATTTTAAACTTCCACCTCAAGAAGATTAAAAAGAGGTTCCTCTTGCACCAAGAAAGATCTGCAGATCTTTTTCAGTGTTCTTGGAGGTGTGGGGTGTGAGAACTTGATCAGTTTGTGTCAACCACCTTGTTCTCTAAAGGTAAGCGCTATGTAGTGAATGCACACTCATGGGCCCAAGCTCCTAAAGCAGGACTGGTTTTGGAATGCTCCATGGAGGGATTGAGACCATCAGACTTTCTCACAGAAGGGGGCCTAGGCAGCCACTTGTGGGCAGGACATCACATACATCAATCAAGAGATGGTTTTCATTGTTTAGAAGGGAAGCATGTTCTTGAAATGTATGGATGGGTTTTTTTAAATCCCAATTATAGTAAAACTTGTCTTTTAGTTCAGTGTGCATCTTAAATAAGTTTAGTGAATGCTGTGGTTGATTCCTCATCAAGAACTCTCTTAGATATTTTGAAATTTGCATTCAAGAATTTTGAAACAGTGACATCATTTAAGCAGTCTGGTGACTTAACAGTTTAAATTTATATAACTAGCTTTGAAGAATTGCTTTTTGTGTTCTTTTTGAAGTTGTATCTTACCTTTACTTCAAAGTAAGTCCCTCAAATCATTTTTAATCTGTATTAAGCTTCAGAACATATAGAAGCAAAAGCCTTTAATCTCTAGTGGGTATATGATCTTAAAATTTCTTATGCCAGATCCTAATTGAAAAAAATCAGCAGCTTTTTTCCTATCTTGCAACTTTTTCCTGTCTTTAGGAAATAAATATATACATTGATTCCACAAGGAAACCTAATAAAGTATAAATTAATGTCTCATCTTTACTGTTAAACTCTAACATCAGAAAACCTTATTGTTCTTTTGCACAATCTATTGACACCTCTCAAAGTGACCAATTATAACTTAAATTGTCATTTGCTGATGAAGACATCAAATCCTTCCAACTGATATTGGAAACTTTAGTTCTACAAGATGTGAAATTCTTATGAAAAATAAAATTTGGGAGAAACCGGCTGATTTTTGTCTGGCAGCCCTATCTTTGTTAATAATAAATTTTATTATCTCTTAAAACAGTTATTCTCCCAATATTTGTATTATAAAAGATATTAAGAAGGGTAAAAACCCTTTGTGCTTGCTCTTAGAATGAGAAAAACTACAAACTTTTTTGAAAAGACCTTGAAAACCAATTTACTTTTTGTATATTAGTAGTTGGGGAGTTAGAACTAGTCTTGCTTATTGTAACTGTAGGCAACTTTAAAAGATTTAGATTTTCAAAGTAGAGATTATATAAGTTATAGTTCTGAAGAAATAAAGATTACTAGATACTTAAAATAATTTCTCTGTAATTTTTGAATTTTTATTTGTGAGAGCATATTAAATATTTTTAATCTTTACAATAGCATGGAACAGAATGGATGAATGCCTTCGCTTTTTCAGCCATTTGAGAAAAAAAATTGAATAAAAAGTCAAACCTACTGAAAATGTAACCTAAACTAAAGCTTTATTATACCTGAATTTTTTTATTCTAAAAATCCTGCCCCTTTTAAAAATAAGCTCTATCTTAGGATAGTATTGGCAACATATTTTGTAAAAAGGAAAATTTATGTCACCATTCTGAAAGTCATATTGTAATTTCAAATCTGTAATGTAGCATGAATATATAAAATGGGGACCACTGGGACCTAGAGTATCAAAAGTTAGGTATTTTTCCAACAGTTCTTATTGATAATTTATATCACTTCAACTCATAGTAGGCAACAAAATAAAGTATTGTTCTATGATTTTGATGAGATATAGGAGTGAAAACCCAACACAATGGTACTGAAGGATTCTTCTATTGGAACTACTATCTGGGAGATTTTTAAAAAATATATGCCTAGACATACTTAATTATACACACATATACGTATTAGTGCTTATTTATTTTTAAAGGATCATAGCTAATCTATGGAAACAGTCCCTACTAGAAATTTAGTTTTGTTGGTGTGCTCATGTTCCAAGGCAGCCCTATGTTTACCAATATTGATTTTTTAGGGAAAGAACAAGGAAATTCTAGCCCAACCCTCTCCTTGTAGCCATGTAGACCAGCACTGTCCAGTAAAAATATAATGCAAGCCACATATGTAATTTTAATGTCCTGTTGTCATCACATTAAAAAGTAAAAAGAAACAGGCAAAATTAAGTTTAATTAATTTTATTTAACCTATTATATCTAAATATTATTTCAACATATAATCAGTATAAAATGTATGAAATGTTTTACTTTTTTTCATACTAAGTATTCAAAGTCTGGAGTATATTTTACATTTATAGAGCATTTCATATTGAACTAACTAGCCACATTTTAAGTGCTCAGAGCCACATGTAGCTAGTAGCTGTTTTATTAGACAGTGCAGATATAAACCAAGAGTGAAGCTCCCATTTTAGCATCGTCGAATGTAAAGTCTGTTGGGTATCCCTCTGAACTCCCTGGTTTAGAGCGTCCAGATATAGCAAAAAACAGCAACAAAAAGACAGGATGCCCCGTTTAATTTGAATTTCAGTTAAATAACAAATAATAGTTTAGTGTAGTCATGTTTCATGCTGTATTTGGAACATACCTATAAAAATCATTTATCTGAAATGCAAATTTAATCAATTGTCTTGTATTTTATCTGCTAATCCTACCATGGAAACTTGTAACACTAGAAGATAAAGAATCTCTTCCAATGAGGAGAATTTTGATAACCCTCTGAAAATCAATATGCAACCAGAAACTGTGGCCCATTTCTTCCTAAATCTCTAAGATGTTTAAGACAGAAAAAGGGGCTTACAAAACAGGGACTCAATTCTTACATATTTAAACATTTAAATCTAAATTATTACATTAAGCTGTAAGGCTTATGAAATTTTATAAATTAAATGATTAGTTACTTGAGTTTATAAAATATAAATTGTCTAGTAGCACATTACTAGTATCACATCTTATGAAAATCAATTCACCCTTGGTGATAATCTTAGCAGTTTTCAAGATCCTGGCTATTTCAAGTTATTTTCCTACCATTGTTTACCACTGCTGCTATCACATAATTTTCAAGTTGGCAAGCATTAACACAAAATATTAAATTGCTGAATGCCAGGATAAGGCTTACTTTATAAGTACTTAAGTACTTATAATTCGCTGCTCTGGTGTTGACCAGTGGATCCCAATCCAGTAAGCAACCTGCCAGTTCTTATATCAGTGTCTCTAATTCCTCCTAAGGACTCTTTCACAAAGAAACATCTTTCCATTCTTCTTTTTAAACATTTTTTAATGTTCAAATGTTAGGACCATTTTTGAAGCATGTAGTAGTAGTTCTTTAGTAGTATTTTATCACCCTTAAGCTCTAGAGAAGAGATCATTTATAATGCATGTTCTCTGTGGACAGCAGTTACACCAATTCCACACTTCCTCTAGGGAAAACACTTGCCTTTACCAGATGGATGACTACAGGTGACAATGCTGCTTCATTACCAAATAGGTAGGTAGATCCAGCTGCCAGTGTGGTTTGACAGTTTAGCAGTTCAGTTTAAGCCATGGCGCATTCCAAATCCATTCATGCTTAGGAGAATGTACCCAAGAGTGTGGATATGTTTATACTTACTGCATTTCCTTCAGAGAACAAGAATTATAGGTAAGTTTTTACTCTTTTTGGCACTAATCCAACAATTATTGTTAAATAAGAAATTTACAAATCTGAAAGTATTTCCCTTTCTCCAAAACAGTCACCTTAAAGTTCTCAAATATAGCCTACCTTACATAGTTTTTTCCTTCCTCACTCTAAGAAGGAAATTAACTTGTTGGTGGTGGAATTGGGAGGAGACAACTTATTGTCATTTGTAAGCTGTGAATATCATGTATTTCATGTCTATAAATAACTTAGGTTTCTGTCAGAATCTTAATTTGCCTAACTTCTAATGTCTAAGATATGAATTACTTTGTCAAATTATCACCTACATCTATATATATAAAAGCCTAAGCGACCGATCAACTGGTTGCTATGATGTGCACTGACCACCAGGGCACAGACGCTCAACTCAGGAGCTGCCCCCTGGTGGTCAGTGCGCTCCCACAGCGGGATGGCCACTCAGCTGACCAACAGGCACCAGTTGCCAGGCTCAGGGCTGGCGAGCGCAGCTGCGGCAGTGTGAGTCTCTTCTGCCTCTGCGGCAGCCCTACCAGAGCGGCGGTGGCAGGCACAGTGGGCCAAGCTCAGGCTCCTCCCCTGCCACCTTCCACTTTGAGCACTACTACATCCCTCGGGGGATGTCGGACTGTCAGTTTCAGCCCAATCCCCACAGGCCAGAGGATTCGGCCAAAACCGGCAGTCCGACATCCTCTGAGGGGTCCCGGATTGCGTGAGGGCACAGGCCAGGCTGAGGGACCCCACCGGTGCATGAATCTGTGCACCGAGCCTGTAGTCTATATATAAATAAGGCGTTCAGCCTTTCCAAGCTAATATCTGTAACAGCAATGAGTAAATTAACGGATTATTTGGGTTTTTACTTTTATTCTCAAAATTGACTTCCTTTTGTTAAAAGGCTTTAAACTTATTATTTCTGAAACCAAAATTTAAAGCTACAAAATACTTAAACTATACTCTAGCTTTGTTTTTATTTTTGGTTGTTTTTTTTTTGCCCAGTGATAATTTGGATGAGCTTCAGAGGGTCTGTAAATCCCCTGAAATTATAATCAAATTTTGTCTGTATATATATTTTTGCTGCAAAGAGTAACCATAATTTTCATCATATTCTTGAAGGGTTTTATAACAACAGATTTGGGGAACCACAATTGACCTAGTTTAATATTACTTTTTGGACAAAGAAACTGAGTTTCAAAGAATATAAATTACTTGCCTTCATTCATAAGAAATGTAATAGTTGCAAACAGCAAAGTTTATTTCTAAAACGCATTCTGCATATTCTTAGAAGGAAAAGGTTTTAACATGCATTAATTAAACTTGAGAATACCAGCCTAAATGAAAGCAGTTCATTTGTTTATATAGTTTCTTCTGTTCTATCCTTTGTCAGATGGTACATAAAATAATGACCTTTGTGACAAATTCTTATAGATAGATTTAAAAAAAAGAATTATCTGTTTTTCTCTTTTTTAAATCCTACCTCCAAAATAATTACTAAAACCCAAGAAAATAGGTGTATAACATTATTTTTGTTATTTTCAGAGTGTTAGAAAAGCAATTAATTGCCTATTAATAAACATTACACTGAATATTGTTGGGACACCTTCTGGTTCTGAGCTCTTGTTAAAGAAATTCTATAGTAGATTGTATATGTTTCAGTATTACAGTAATACTGTAATAATGGTAAGTAAGCTAATTCTATAATTAAGGAGACCAATTTCTTTTTAAAAAAATATTTTTTATTGATTTTTTTACAGAGAGGAAGGGAGAGGGATAGAGAGTTAGAAACATCGATGAGAGAAACATAGATCAGCTGCCTCCCGCAACCAAGGTACATGCCCTTGACCAGAATCGAACCTGGGACCTTTCAGTCCACCGGCCGATGCTCTATCCACTGAGCCAAACCGGTTAGGACAGGAGACTAATTTCTTTCTCAAAACAAAAGAAATATTTTTTTCCTTTTCCTGGTATTTGCCAGTGAAGTCTGCCTAATTCAAGATTTAATGAATTTATACCATGAATGTTAGAATATAAATAAATTTGAGGAATGATACAAAAAAAGCAGATGTTTCCAAAAAGGGATAGAAAAAATGAGACAACTTACAGTACTACCTATATTTTTCATTTAAATTTAATTATTCTTAAAAATTCTAAAATGTGTAGTATATAAAGCTCATTATAGAAAATGGCATTGGTTTCTAAAAGAGATTACAGTTTTGTTACTTCTCTCTCCTTTGGACATTATCACTCAAGTTGATTATCACTCATGCTCTTCTGCTTTTTAAATAAGCCAGATTTTGTTTTCTATCCAGGAAGAACAGTCTGTGAATATCACTCAATAAACCCCTGTGTTACTTATCTGGGGTTGAATTTTAACAAAAACTTATTTTACTATTAGCTAATCAAATTATTTTAAAAGCTTAAATTTTTCTTAAGAACATTTGCAAATATATATAAATACATATTTTTAAGTTGAGTTAGATGTTAAATGTTCTGTTCGCACACTGTAACAATTGACCTACTCAGTCAATTTACTAAATCATTGCCTTGGTTTTCATGGAAGATTAAAAGTAATCAAGCATCTGAATATAGAGACATGGAAATTTGTAATCAATTTTATTTCAGAACTAGAGGCCTGGTGCATGGATTTGTGGGGTCCCTTGGCGTAGCCTGCAGGGATCGGGCTGAAACTGGCAGTCCAATGCCGCCTGCCGCTCCTGCCTGCTGCTCCTAACTCATCCCGGCCCCACTGCACCTGCCGCCACTGCCGCTTGGTAGGCTCGCTGCTGCTCTGCTGCAGACTCTGGGCTGCGGTGGCCAGCTGTGAGCCCTGCATCTGGCGCCTGTCAGTTAGCTGAGTGGCGCCCCCGCTGTGGGAGCGCACTGACCACTAGGGGGCAGCTCCTGCATTGAGCATCTTCCCCTGGTGGTCAGTGCACATCATAGAGACTGGTCATTTGGTCATTTGGTTGCTTAGGCTTTTATATATATATAGATTATTTAAAACAGAACTTTTCAAATAAGAACTATGAAAAGTGACTTCTCTCTGTTTGCCTACATGCATGGATGGCTTCTATTTTTCTGTGTATAAACAATTCAGCATTTAACTCTTTACGCCTCATATATCAATTTTTTTTTTTTTTTAGCAATTTCACTGTATTGCAGTACACAGACTTTGAAACTTTGATACAACTACCTGCCATGTTCTAGTATGGGAAATAAATTTATTCAATCAGCCATCAAATATATAGAGAACTATGCAAATAGAGTGGTAAATAAAAGACATTTCCTGTCCTTTTAGAATTTATAGTATATTAAAGATGTGTGATGGAGCAGTGCAAAGGGAAGATAGCATTGGTAACCTAATCGGGGGGTCAGAGATAACTTCCTTGCAAAACTGAAATTTTAACTGAACCTGAGGCATTATTAGGCATTAGTCAAAATGGGAAGGCAGAATAAACATATATGTGAGGGCTCTGAAGGAAGAAAGACATATTCAAGATAAGAAACTATGGAGAGATGGAAAGATAAGACTGCATTGTAAAATATTTTTAAGTTATTATTAGACTAGAGGCCCAGTGCAGGAATTTGTGCATGGGTGGGGTCCCTCAGCCTGGCCAATAATTGGGGTCGATCGGGGGGGCCAGCCGGCCAGGGGGAGGGGCTGTGGGAGGTTGGCTGACTGCGGGAGGTTGGCTGTGGAAGCATACTGACCACCAGGGGGTAGCTCCTGCATTGCACGTCTGCTCCCTGGTGGTCAGTGCGTGTCATAGCAACCAGTCGTATGGTCGCTTAGGCTTTTGTATATATAGATATTTGGCTTTTGACCTTTAGCTTAAGAGCAGTGGAAGATATTGAACATCATATTTGTATTTTTTCTAAAATTTTTTATTAAAGGCTAACATGTACATCTAAAAAAATGAGCATATTGTAAGTATATTTTCACAAACTGAATATACCTGTATGATCATCACCTAGATCAGTGATGGCGAACCTTTTGAGCTCGGTGTGTCAGCATTTTGAAAAACCCTTAACTCTGGTGCCGTGTCACATATAGAAATTTTTTTATATTTGCAACCATAGAAAAACAAAGACTTATATTCTTGATATTTATTTTATATATTTAAATGCCGTTTAACAAAGAAAAATCAACCAAAAATATGAGTTCGCATGTCACCTCTGACACGCGTGTCATAGGTTCGCCATCACTGACCTAGATGAAGAAACAGAACATTATCGGCTTCCCAAAAGTTTCCTCTCATCTTTCCTTTAAGTCAGTCCTACCTGCCCCCATCCTCTAAGGAGAACTCTTGCCTGACTTCTTACTGCATAGATGATATTGCTCCATGTTGTATTTTATGTAAATGGGGCCATCCAGTATATGCTCATTTGAGTGAAAGAAGCCAGACCATAACATGATTATAAGATTCATCCATATTATCAAGTGTGGTTGCTGGTCATTCTCATGGTTGTATAATGTTCTGTCATTTGTACCATGAGATTTATATTTTTCTGAGATTGCCACATCTGATGTGAAGTCGGTTAAGCCTCAGCGTACATCTGGGAGAGTGATAATGGGGTTTGAGCGAGTGTCTTGACAGTGAGGATGAAGAGAAGTGGGCATATTAGAGGGAAATTTATGAGTTAGAATTTATAGGACATGGGATTAATTAGCTGAGGGAATGAAGAATACAGAAATAGCAAGGATAACTCAACAGGTTTCTGACTGGGCAGAAGTGGATGGGGTGCCCTTTATTAAGTCCAAACACTGGAGAGGAATGGCTTATTGTTTGAATTTTAGCAATAGAGGAGGATAATTAATTCAATATATGATATATTTGAGGTACTTCTGAAACATTACACAGGTCTGCTTTATACAACAAAATACATATTGATTGAATGCATGACTTTACATTCATTAATAACAGTGTGCTAATAAAGAGCTCTTCTACATATGGAAAGTTGTAAATCTTGACTATTCTTCACCTCTTAATTTCACCAGATACTCTTTTTCTAAATGTTAGTAGGAAGGGTTTCGTCACATCTTTTGTTTTTTCTTTATATACCCCCCACACACACACACACACAGGAAAGGGCAAAAGTGTGTTTACATTTGTTTGTATAGAAAGTAATACAATAATCCTATATAATAAAAGCCTAATATACAAATCGAATAAACGGCGGAACGACTGGTCAGTGGGGGGCGGGGCTGGTGAGCAGGCGGTGCCTGGCCAGCCAAGGCAGGTGCCAGTAGACAGAGGGAGGGGATGGCGATTGGGGGGATGAGCGGGGCTGCGGCGACATTGGCCCACGATTGCCTTCTGCAGAAGGGGGTCAGATAGCCATTAGTTGAACATTGGCTTTGTCACCAGATAGCCATCATTGGGACATCCCGCGAGGGCTCCTGGTTTGCGAGAGGGGGTGTAGGCCAGGCTGAGGTACCCACGCCCCCCTCCGAGTGCACGAATTTTCATGCACTGAGCTTCTAGTTAATAAATAATACAAGAATAAATTCTGTATTTCATATACTCACAACTATAAACCTACATTTGCCCCATCCTGTAGAGTGTACTTCCTCTGAAGTATCACTAACTTTATATGCAAGCAAAGTTGCCTTCTGATGTATATGATATACTTTCAAACTTTAGAACTTATTTCTATCATCATAGTCCTTCCTTTAATTAGCACAGTAACCACACCTTACATTTACTTTATTTAAAATGATTAACCTAGTTACATGGCAAGACCTAAAGTGACTAAAATAAATTTTGATAAGGAAAAGGAAAAAAATATAATAATGGGTTAAAACCTGCAGCCAGAGCACAGCCTAGGCAGGGTGCCACAGGGAGACCCTGAGTGTCAGAGAGTAGGATGAAAGCACCTCCTTTAAAAGGTACCAAAGGGGTGGAACTGGAACTGTGAACAAGGAGTTTCGCCTACTTTACAATGCTGCCTGGGACTGTTGGTGCCCTTGAGAAGTTTTATGGGAAGAGAAATAAAAGGTATAGCACTGAATAAAATGAATGCCTAGAACATAACTAGTAAACTAGATAAACTCAGCAGTTTACCCAGTTTACACCAATCAGTTATGATTCAGCACTGTATTTAGACCATAAAATTTGAACTAAAGATCATGTCCATGAAAAAAAAACTCAGCAATTTTATTCATGATTTCCAGTTAAGAGAATTTTACCCATCTTTGGCTTTGTCACCAGATAATAGTTTTTTTAAAATTAAATGTTTTATTTCTTGGAGGGTTTTTTCCAAATTTTTGCCAATAATGTACATTGACATAGTGAAATCAAACCAGTACTTTCAGAACCCACTTAAGTTAATTAATTTAGTTAACAAACACATAGAAATATATATCATATTTATAATAGTGTTATAGCCTAAGGTGATGATGCAAAGAAGTAGTTCTGCCTTTTGCTACTTGCACTATAATTGGGAGACTTAGAACATACAAAAACATTATGATATAATACAAATTGTTATAAGAGTAATTGATTGAATAGTGTTGAAAGAGCAGGGAAACCAGGGGAAGGAAATTATAGGCTATGATATCAAAGAAGAAATGATGGAGGTGGAGACTTTAATTTGGGTCTTGATGGACAGGTAAGACTTGAATAGGTGTGGCAAGAGCACTGTAGACAAGGGTAACATGAGAACAAGTACAGAAAAAAAATATGGCATATACTAGTCACAGAAATGGGCCACACTGCAGCAGAAAGCACAACTGCGTGGAGAGAAGTTTTATTAAGGTTTGACCATGTGTAAGCTTTGAATTACTCAAAATGTATCATACATAAGAGCATGGATTATTATCTTGATTTTTAGATTATCTGTAAGTATAGTTTTACTTTACTTGTCATAATGTAATTATTTATATTTTTATCTTTATAGAAACCCTATGTGAAATCACCTGACGGAGTGAAATGCTTGTGATTTTTAAGTTCATAGAATCTTCACATAGGAGCTGTGGATTAGCTTCAGGGAGCCTGAGTCTCTTAAATTAAGGCTAAAGTTTGGATGTATATTTTTTTCTGGAGAAAAGAGTCCATTGCTTTTTTCAGAGTCTTAATGGATCTGACAATACAAAAGAACTTAATAAAACAGCTCTTGCTCTCCTGACTTAAAATATTTTTGATCTAACTCCTTTGTGTGTGTGTGTGTATGTGTGTGTATGTGTATGTGTGTGTATATATATATATGTGTGTGTGTGTGTGTGTGTGTGTGTGTATGTATATATATGTGTATATATATATATATATTTT
Source organism: Myotis lucifugus (assembly GCF_000147115.1). Lineage (NCBI taxonomy): Eukaryota > Metazoa > Chordata > Mammalia > Chiroptera > Vespertilionidae > Myotis > Myotis lucifugus. The sequence continues at coordinate 3,141,742 of NW_005871077.1, forward strand.
TTTAATATAGGGGATAAAAATGTCCTTATATTTTATAATGTTATAATGCTTTCCCTTTCTCTCACTGGTACAATACTTAAGAGATAATCCTGAAAAGTGCATCAATTGAATTGATTATGTAACCAGAGGTAGTGTCTTTTTTATGAATTCAATTCCATGGCTTTCAGTAAAAGAACACTAAATTGCTTTTTTAGATTCAGGCATATTGCTGCATATACTATATCAAGTAGAAATTTGTTCCTATTTTTGGACAAACATATTACATATCTCCTTGCTACAGAATATAAAACATTTGAACTAAATAATCCAACTTCAATCCTGAAATAGGGCTCACCTGAATCATGTTTAATCTTGTATCCAACTGTTTAAAGCAGAAGTCAACAAATTATAGTCCATGGGGCAAATCTAGTTTTAGGCCTGTTTTTATATTGCCCATAAGCTAAGAATTGTTTTCACATTTAAAACTGGAAATTATGAAGAAGAAGAAGAAGAAGAATATGTGACAGACTGTATGTGGCTCTCAAAGCCTAAAACATTTACTGTCTGGCTTTGGTTTTTTGTTTGTTTTGGGGTGTGTTTTTTTGGCAACCATTAGTTTAAATTAGTTCAGTTTTTAAACTCTCTAAAATACATGCTATTCTACCAGATGATGTATTGCTTGTAGATCGATATTTTGGAAGTTGGGTATATATCTGTATAATTCAAGCAAAGTTGATTAGATAAGGTAATCTGTTTTCCATACTGAGTATTCAGCTAATAGTTCAGATTCTGGAGTTGGAAGTTTATGAGCAAAATGTGAACTTAATGCTCTATTTCAAATATCTATATGAATATAAAAATAGATCTTATTCTTCATGAATTAATAATGTAGCAACCACAATACAGATCTATTGATGAATATTAAAATATAATTTTATATTTAATATAAAAATATAATCTTTACTTTTGAAGATACCACTTACCTGAAACAAGTATATGAGATAAAGGCAAGAGAAAATATACATCTAACTAATAAAGTGCTGGGCAAGGCAGTTGCTGAAAAGATGTTATTCATTGGTTTGTTCAACATTTATACTAATTTATGGAACTGTTAAATATATTTTTACTTTTTATATTATTAATGCCAAGATACTGTGATTCTTTCAGATAAATATTGAAATATGTTTATTAATGGAGAATTATATGTCATAATTAGTGAGTCTCAAAAACTTTGGGCAATTCTGACTTAATTCTTCTGTATCTTTAATTTTTCCTTCAATACTGACTAAATCATTTCCATCAACATACAAATAATACAGTTTTTTTCTCCCATCTTTCCAGTTACAACTAATCTCTGAAAGAGTTGTCTATAATTTCTAAATTCAGTTTCTGTAAGCCCTGCCACTGAATTAGAATTGCCCTTCTTACTGTCCCCCAGGCTGGTCACTTCTCAGTCCTCATCTTACATACATGACCTGGCAGCAGCATTGAATATTTTCTTTATTTGGCTTTCAAATACTATTCTCTTTGTTTTGCCTCCTATTTCTCTGGCTGCTACTTCCAATCTCCTTTGTTGATTCCTTCTCACTTCTCCAACCTTTAAATTGGGAATGCTCCAACATTGGGAATTCTCTGTTCACATTTACTCCCTTAGTCACTTTATCCAGTAGCATAGCTTTAGATGTCCATTCATTTGCTGATGAGCAGAAGTCATTTATTGTTCTCAGAATGTAATATAGTAAACTAAACTCCTTATCTTCCCCCCACTAAAATCTCCTTCTCAGCTTTCCCCTTCTCAAAAAATAGCAACTGCATTCTTTTGATCAGCCTTGGTGTTACCCTTGATACATAGAGTTCTTTCTCCCCACATCTGATAATTCCCCACATCTCTGTCATCATATTGTCTTGTTTGTACAGTTAAGATATATCCAAAATTTAATCACTGATCACCATTTCCACTGTTATATCTCTGATCAAGTCACCTTCCTGTCTTGCTTGTATTATTGCAAAAGCCTCCTATAATTGGTCTTTCTGTTTCTGCCATTGATTTACTTCAGTCCATTCTTAATACAGCAGGTAGAGTAATTATATTAAAAACTAGAGGCCTGGTGCATGAATTCATGTACCAGTGGGGTCCCTTGGCCTGGCCTGCAGGATTGGGCCAAAACCAGCTCTCCAACATCCCTCGAAGGGTCCTGGATTGTGAGAGAGCGCAGGCCGAGGGACCCCACTGGTGCACGATCGGGGTTGTGGAGGGACACCAGAGGTTGGCCAGCCAGAGAGGGACCATGGAAGGGCTCCAGGGTGTGTTTGGCCTGTCTTGCTCAGTCCGGATCAGCTGGACCCCAGCGTAAAGCTAACCTGCCAGTCAGAGCATCTTCCCCCTAGTGCACATCATAGCGACTGGTCAACTGGTCAACTGTCTGTTCCCTGGTGGTCAGTGCACGTCATAGCAAGCAGTTGAGTGACCTTAGCATATCATTAGCATATAACACTTTGATTGGTTGAACGGACAACCAGACACTTAGCATGTTAGGCTTTTATTATAGAGGGTGTGTGTGTGTGTGTGTGTGTGTGTGTTATTTATTTATTTTTAGAGAGAGTGGAAGGGACGGGAAAGACAGAGAGAGAAAAATCCATGTGAGAGAGACCTATGGGTTGGTTGCCTCCCACACATGCCCTGACTTAGGGTTGGGGATCAAGACTGTGTCCTTGACCTGAATCAAACCTACAAACCTTCAGTCCGCAGGCCAATGCTCTAACTACTAAGCAAAACCAATTAGGGTTATTTACATTAAATTTAACATTTCTAGCAGTTCAGTCAGACAACGGGGTGAGAGAATTTGAAAACAAAACACAAGAAAATATATTACAATATCAAGAATAAACACCTCACAACACTGACAGTGTGACCCATGACTCGTGTTTTAGTTAAATCCTGTGTTGTCTCACTGTGTGCCCTTAGTGTGTTTAGACCTCACTCTCTGTGTAACTATCACACATACCTTGCAGAGTATGACCTTTGGTATAAACATTAAACAAGTTTTAAAGAATCTAAAGCATATGTTTTAGGACAAAATTCTGTCAACCAATACAAAATATTTAAACTTATTTCTGCCAAGTGAACATAAAACCAGGTTTCCTCCATTGATAGTCATTATTGAGTCAGATTGTAGTGAAGGAAAAGGTAAACCCCACCCAGGAGATGGGGTTCTGAGCATGGACTAACAGCTCAGGCAGCCTGTTTACAGTGAACATACCAAACAAGGCACAGCTCCTATTCACCACAGAGAATGATCTGATTGACTCTTCTTTCACTTACCCCTCCTTTCTTAGTGAGCACAATAATAGTGTATGGGCATAAAATGGGACATATGTCCCCTTTATACAAATATGAGATGGGAGGGTTTTCAAACATACACCCTAAATAAGTATAAGATGAGTGCCACATACTGATATTATAACATGTACAACTTCCTTCTTTGAACAAATCCTTGGTTTGAATCATTTATTTAATTTTATAAGTGTGTAATACTGAAAATAAATTTTATTCATTAATTTTTAAAATCTTCATTGTTGAGTATTACAAATATCTTCCTCCCCCCCCCCATTGCCCCCTCTACCCAGTTCCCACCCTACCTCAGGCCTTTACCTCCTGTGTCCATAGCTAATGCATATATGCATATAAGTTCTTTTGTTAATCTCTTCCTGCGCCCCCCTTTCCCACTGAGATTCATCAGTCTGTTCTATGTTTTCATGTCTTTGGTTCTATTTTATTCATCCAGTTTATTTTGTTCATTAGATTATTTTGATTTTTAGATTCAGTTGTTGATAGATATGTATTTATTGCCACTTGACTTCATATTTTTTTGACTTCTTCTTTTTCTTCTTCCTCTTTTTAAAGAAGACTCTTCAGCATTTCATATAATACTGGTTTGGTGGTGATGAACTCCTTTAGCTTTTTCTTGTCTGTAAAGCACTTTACCTGACCTTCAATTCTAAATGATAGCTTTGCTGGATAGAGTAATCTTGGTTGTAAGTCCTTCCTATTCATCAGTTTGAGTATTTCCTGCCATTCCCTTCTGGCCTGCAAAGTTTCTATTGAGAAATAAGCTGACAGTCATATGGGTGCTCCCTTGTAGGTAATTAACTGCTTTTCTTTTGCTGTTTTTTAAGATTGTCTCTTTGTCTTTAACCTTTGGCATTTTAATTATGATGCATCTTGGTGAGGGCCTCTTTGGGTTCCTCTTGTTTGGGACTCTCTGCACTTCCTGGACTTGTAAATCTATTTCGTTCAACAGATAGGGGAAGTTTTTTGTCATTATTTCTTCAAATAGATTTTGAATATCTTGATCTTTCTATTTTTCTTCTGGCACCCCCATTATGTGAATGTTGGTATGCTTGAAGTTGTACCAGAGGCTCCTTATGCTATCTTCATATTTTTGGATTCTTTTTTTTTTTTCTTTTTGCTCTTTTGCTTGGGTGTTTTTTGCTTCCTCATATTCCAAATTGTTGATTTGATTTTCAGAATTCTCTAATCTACTGTTGAATCCCTGTAAATTATTCTTTATTTCAGTTAGCGTATGCTTAATTTCTGACTAGTCCTTCTTCATATCTTTGAAATTCTCACTAAGATCCCTGAAAGTCTCACTAAGTCCCTGGAAGCTCTCATTAAGATCCTTGAGCAAGCTTATAACCATTTCATTTTTAAAAATATATATTTTATTGATTTTTTACAGAGAAGAAGGGTGAGGGATAGAGAGTTAGAAACATCGATGAGAGAGAAACATCGATCAGCTGCCTCCTGCACACCCCTACCGGGGATGTGCCCACAACCAAGGTACATACATGCCCTTGACCAGAATTGAACCTGGGACCCTTCAGTCCACAGGCCGACGCTCTATCCACTGAGCCAAACCAGTCAGGGCTATAACCATTCTTTTGAACTCTAGTAGTTTGCTGTATCTTGTAGTTTGTTTGCTTACATTTCATTTAGTTCTTTTTCTGGAGATTTCTTCTGTTCTTTCATTTGTGACATGCTTCTTTGTCTCCACAGTCAGTTTCTTTTTTCTTTTTTTTATGAAATCCGCTTTATTTTTTTTAAGTTCTTTATTGATTAAGGTATTACATATGTGTCCTTATCCCACCATTACCCCCCCCAACCTCCCAACCCCACTCATGCCCTCACCCCCCTGTTGTCTGTGTCCATTGGTTAGGTTTATATACACGCATACAAGTTCTTTGGGGATATAGTAGTGCACAAAGCAGCAGGTGGCCGGGGAGGAGCCTGAGCCTGGGCTAGGTACTGCCGCCACTCCAGTGGCCGCTGCCATCCGCTGCTGCTTGGTAATGTTGCTGTGGAGGCAGGCGAGGCTCACTTTACCACAGCTGTGTTTGAGAGCCATGAAGCCTAGCCCTAGGCCCTAGGGGCTAGGACCCGTCGGTCATCTAAGCAGCGGTCCAATTGTGGGAGTTAACTGACAACAAGGTGGCAGCTACTACAGTAAGTGTATGCGACCTGGTAGTCACTGTGAATAATGATGCAACGAT